>NC_091984.1:64419940-64727523 GCF_044704955.1 Pristiophorus japonicus | reverse complement strand
ATAGGGACACTGGAAAGGATGCAAAATTTACAAGTATGATACCAGAACTGAGAGGTTATAATTATCAGGAAAGACTTCAGGAGAAACGTCTTTACCTAGAGAGTATTTAGAATGTGAAATGCGCTACTACAGGGAGCAGTTGAGGCAAATAGCATGGATGCCTTTAAGGGGAAACTATACAAGTACATGAGAAAAAAAGGAATAGAAAGATAAGTTGATAGGGCGAGATGAAGTCAGGTGTGAGGAGGCTCGTGTGGAGCATAAACACCGGAATAGACCAGTTAGGGCGAATGGCTTGTTTTTGTGCTGTAAATTCTATGTAATTAAAAGTTTTTCCAAATTTAGTTTTACATTGAAAATGGAAAAATAATTGATTTAAATTAAATAATTTACTAAATGCTGCAGTTTACAAATCTTCACTTACTTTATTTCAAAAACCTTGTTTCAGAATGACAAATGTATTTTGAGATGTTATTTGCTATTATTTTAAAACTAGATTTGGGTTTCATACATTTTAAGCATCATTTCTGTTGACCTATAATTTGCTTAATCTGAAAATTACTTAAAATAGGATATTTAAACACCTAGAAAGGTGATTATTGTACTAATTTGCTGACAAACAGTAGAGTAGTGCAAATTAGCTGACAAGGTGCTGAAATGGGCTATGTTAGGCCAGGTGTATGGCATTGTTTCATTGGAAAACAACTAATATCACTAGAGTAATTAATCTGTGCAGCAGTGATAGATAGAAATTAAGAGAGCAAAGGGAAGAAACGTATTCTTTTGTCCTCATTCTATGGTCATTCTATGCCATGCACCTACTGCGGTTTGCTCTCAAGCTTCTGACAATAGCATTTCTAGATATCTATTTAGAAAGTACACAAGACCACCCTGGGTGCAATTGTTCCACCAAGTTTCCTCAGGAAGTGCCCACATTCCGTTTATTACTGCTCAATGATCTGGGGAACATCCAGCAAATGTCCAAACACTTTGTGTCATGCACTGATGTTCCAATGCATTGTGGTACCAGAACTGGACGATATTGCATGGAAACATGGCTGACACTTAAGAGGGAAGAGGGTGACCAAATGTAGAGGCAGAAGAGGGAGATAAAACTCAGATGCAGAGAACCACCCTCTCCTCCGAGTTACTGGAATTGCCCAATAAGTAACATAGAAAATAGGTGCAGGAGTAGGCCATTCGGCCCTGCACCACCATTCAATATGATCATGGCTGAACATGCAACTTCAGTACCCCATTCTTGCTTTCTCTCCATAACCCTTGATCCCTTTAGCTGTAAGGGCCACATCTAACTCCCTTTTGAATATATCTAATGAACTGGCCACAACAACTTTCTGTGGTAGAGAATTCCACAGGTTCACAATTCTCTGAGTGAAGAAGTTTCTCCTCATCTAGGTCCTAAATGGCTTATCCCTTATCCTTAGACTGTGACCCCTGGTTCTGGACTTCCCCAACATTGGGAACATTTTTCCTGCATCTAACCTGTCCAAACCCATCAGAATTTTATATGTTTCTATGAGATCCCCTCTGATTCTTCTAAATTCCAGTGAATATAAGCCGAGTCGATCTAGTCTTTCTTCATATGTCAGTCCCACCATCCCGGGAATCAGTCTGGTGAACCTTCGCTGCACTCCCTCAATAGCAAGAACGTCCTTCCTCAGATTAGGAGACCAAAACTGTACACAATGTTCAAGGTGTGGCCTCACCAAGACCCCCCTGCTCCTCTACTCAAATCCTCTCGCTATGAAGGCCAACATGTCATTTGCCTTCTTCACCACCTGCTGTACCTGCATGACAACTTTCAATGACTGATGTACCATGACACCCAGGTCTCGTTGCATCTCTCCTTTTCCTAATCTGTCACCATTCAGATAATATTCTGTATTCCTGTTTTTCCCACCAAAGTGGATAACCTCACATTTATCCACATTATACTGCATCTGCCATGCATTTGCCCACTCACCTAACCTATCCAAGTCACCCTGCAGCCTCTTAGCATCCTCCTCATAGCTCTCACTGCCACCCAGCTTAGTGTCATCTGCAAACTTGGAGATATTACATTCAATTCCTTCGTCTAAATCATTAATGTATATTGTAAATAGCCGGGGTACCCCACTAGTCACTGCCTGCCATTCTGAAAAGGAACCGTTTATTCCTACTCTTTGCTTCCTGTCTGCCAACCAGTTCTCAATCCACGACAATACATTACCCCCAATACCATGTGTTTTAATTTTGCACACTAATCTCTTGTCTGGGACCGTGTCAAAAGCCTTTTGAAAGTCCAAATACACCACGTCCACTGGTTCTCCCTTGTCCACTCTAAATTCTAGAAGATTTGTCAAGCATGATTTCCCTTTCATAAATCCATGCTGACTTGGATCCTGTCCCTGCTTTCCAAATGCGCTGCTATTACATCTTTAATAATTGATTCCAACATTTTCCCCTCTACTGATGTCAGGCTAACAGGTCTATAATTCCCTGTTTTCTCTCTCCCTCCTTTTTTAAAAAGTGGGGTTACATTAGCTACCCTCCAATCCATAGGAATGTTGAAAAGGTATAAGTGACTTATGGGAGAGTGGTCCTGAACAATCGTGTTGCACCATGATGAAAGGGACAACCTGGGGGTGTGGGTGGGGGTGGGGGGGGGGATGGTGAGATGCAAATAGACTATAATAAGAGAAGAGCGGTAGTAACGGAAGATCTTATCGGCAGGGAGAGAGAGCCAATTTGCAGTTGTGAATGGTACGTTGCCTCCCTCCCTTGTGAGAAGAGATAAATGAATAGTTGGAACCAATGGCATGGAGAACACTTGAAAGATTAAGTCAAGGTTATCCTCTGTCATCCATTCAATGTTGTCATCAACATTTTAGATACATCATAACAGACTGTCTATTCTAGGCAGCGTTCGAAGAATTGCAGCACTCACTTTAGAAAGGATACTTTACTGTTGGCCAACTCATCTGGGAATTTAGTGCGCTCTACTCATCATCTTAAATAATGGCTTAGCAGTGAAATATGGTGCTGAGCGATCCCATCTGTGGTATTTTGCTTTGCACAACTCAAGAGGGGATCTCAAATACAAGGGAAATCAGTTCCAATTGTTGATTCATTTTAATACCTCTGTTGGGAAGGGCAAATGGGATGCTGGTCTTCTTCATCTTTCTTCAATGACAGCAAAGTCTCAATGCAGGTTAAGTTTGTTCAAGATGCAGCCAAACAGTCTCTTTCATGGTTAAGAGCTCGTAAGTATGCAATGGAATGGCTTTATTGCTCCATGTGTGAAATCCAAAACCAATCTGTGAAGCAGATGTGTGGCTAAAAGGGTAGTGCCTCAGCCGAAACTATTCTATTGCTGAGCACCCTAATAGGGGAAGTCATCCTCACAGTGGGTGCAAACACTTTTCAAAAACCAGACAACCTGGATTAAGCACTTGCTGACAATTAAACCTGGTATGCAGGTCTAGATCAAGATGCCTGGCAGATACCAATCTGCCCTGCATCGATCCTTGCATAATGCAGAAGGGGAATATACAGCATATAGCTGAAGAAACTTTTGGAGATTGACTTAGCTCCAAAATGACAAATTCAATGATGGAAAGTTGAAACCCAGTTAATGCTCTATAGCATACTTGGTAAATTGATACCCGAGCTACGCATGTCTACAGTACTCCAGGGCATTGCTGGCGATTAACCAGCCAGCCCCGTTCATTAATGGGACCTGGAGGGGTATGCTGGTTATTTGGAGTTGGGATTCTTCCCAATTGATTATACATAATTCTGCAAGCCAATAACCTAATGGGTAGGATGATCCTAGCAGCAAGAAGTGCTCTGTGCTAATGAACTCCAACAGTACCTATATGTACGCTTGGAGGCTCCTGAGCCTTGGTTCTTGCCAATGTGCTGCTAAGCTCGCTGCATTTGGACAAATGACTGTTCCCTACTTGGAAAGTTTGTGCACTTCATATCATGCATAAATGCTTTGTTTAGAGACTTTTAAGCATGGCTGCCCAAAAAAATCTTCCTTGCACATGACAGCAAGAGAAACCAAGAGAGTATCCCAAGGATGGCGACATATTCATCGTAAACTTGGAAATGTTGAAGATAACATTGGTAACATGAAAACATCTTACAGGAACATCTTGATTTTCTTCCTTCTCCCCTCCCCCCAAAATTGATAGTCTTCCTGTTACATAGCAAATAACAAATAAAGGAAGAATTAGGACTCCAAAGTGGTTCAAGAGCGGCGTTTGTCTTGCACAGGTCCTGTAAAAGGGTACGGTCTGGGGCCCCTACTAGACAATGATATTAAATACCTTCTACAATCTGGTGGCAATTTCCGCACATGTATGATCATGAGAAGGCAAGTTGCAATAGGTATTAAACAAATAGTTGACAAAATGAGAAGTAAGTACGAGAGTAAATGACATTGAACAATTGCAAAGGTTTCAAAAGTAGGAACAAAAGAGATAGATATTAATAAAATTTGTATGTCATGGAAAAGGAGGGTCTTGTTGTAGATATAAATTCGCTTTTACACGGACAGTCCAATGATTGTTAGGACTGGTGATTTTATAATTGGGGCTCTCAGTGGATGGGTTAAAGCACTCAGACTCTACTGTTATCTCAGATGTTCACTCAATGTTTTGGTTGCATATTTTCATTCATGGTAGGAACTGGGGCTGGTTTCAATGTCTAGATCAGGATAGCAGATTCAGAATTCCAGTATTATAACTACCATCTTGTTTTATGAATAAATATAAGCATTTGGATCCATTTTGCTACCATTGAAGACTGGTCAAATACGTGGACATATCCGATCAGGTTCAGCCTTCGACACAGATCCTGCAAACCCATACCAGGGCCCATGTCCCTCAAAGTCTCTCCGCAGTTCCCTCTTCTGTCCTTCCTCTCCTCTAATTGATCCTCTGGAACGTTGAAGATACGAGGATCACCAAATCGTGATTGGACACAGCACTTATCTATCAGAGCGAGTCAGTGTATTGCTACAATGGATTGGATGCTTGGGCTATGGATGTAAATAAATGTCAATCTCTCCACCCCCAGTTGCCATGGCAGGCTGATTGAGAGTAAAGGTGATAGTGCTCCATGGGAGATGGAAAGGTGGGACAAGAATATACTATGGTAACCTTTAGAGCAGATGCAAAAATGACAAGCACAAATTTTACATCCATGATCAAAAATTAATTGAAATATTTGAATTTGAAATCAGTAGTACTTGCAATGTCTTACCACAGCTTCAGTGATGATCTCCTCCTTCTCCAACGGGCTTTGCCTCTCCGTATTTTCCTTATGGTCAGTAGATTCACTGACACTGTTGTTGAGCTCACAGTGCTCAGCACTACCATTGACAAGGGCAGGTTGCAGGTGACTCCGCCAACTCAGTTGATTGTTGAGGTTTTCCTCAGATTCCTGCAGCTCAGACAGCTTGGATTTCACCTTTGAATAGAAAACTCAAGTAATTACGTGACATGTTTAAGACACCTAGATGCCAGACAATCGGAGGCGCTCAAAAAAGGGTCAAAAAGTTGCCAGGACAAACCAATTTGAACTTGAAAAGTATCTAAAATGCAGCATGGACAAAACGGAGCCAAGGGCATGAGTTAAGCATCTTTTACTGTACAGAATAGAGACATATTTTATTAGGAAATACCAATATTATTTAATCATAATGGAAATTGTATACCTCTTCAAGCGAGTTATCGAGATCTTTACAATTTACAGAAAAATCTGAATACCATTCCCAACTGTTTTTGAACAAGAGTCACCAAAAAAATTAAATGGTGTGTTTATGAAATAAAAGTGTCCATTTTCTGATCAGCAAGCAGCCTTTACACAGAATAAAGCAGATAAGTATACACAAGTCCATTAAATAATTTAAGTTGCAATCCTTTTGTGGGGAGCTTTAAATATAAACTTTCTTTCCATTTAGCTGCACAGATTGTTGTACATAGTCGAATCACCAGAAAATGGAAACAGGCTTTCATACAAACAGATGGTTTTCGAAACTGCAAAGCCAGAAACAACATGGTTTTAAATAGCAGCTAAATTGGAATTGGAATTTCAATGGTAATAAAAGGTCATTCAAATTCATGTCAGCTGCTTCTGTAGCACTGTTACTGCAAAGTGTACATACCAGACTGAGGATTTTGAAGAATGGGTTATCATTTACTGAATATGAAATGCAGGAATTAAATATTGTATTCATCTCCTCCATATAAATTGGGCCTGTTTTTGTAATTTTAGCATCAGCAGCAGCACAAAAATAAACTATGTAACTCACCCACAATGAATTGGCCTTTATGAAGGGACACACAATAGTACTCAAGGTGTCAGTGTTGAGCTTATCCAAAGAAAGAGATGATGACCCAGGTTAGAACTGCATGCATCTGTATAGTACTATTTATCATAGGGGTTTGTCAACATCACAGATGACTGTTCTGTCCACGACTTTTCCATCTAGTGACAGATCAGGTCTTGGGTCAGGTATGGCATGGCTACTTGTATACAATGCACCATCTAGAAAATTAATCAGACTGCAACCTAAGCAGAATTGAGTAATAATAGTCACTCGATGTCTTGAAAACAGAAGATAACTTGAACAGCCCCAAAATCGAGTGAATCAATCATCCAAACTACACAGTAACCTTTTAAGATTGTATGCCAATTCCATTAATGCTATTCAATCATACGGATTTGAAACTGATTGATCTCAATTCACTTTGAATTTTAATAGTGCTCAAAGAGAGATTCCTTTCTGACTAGAAACACTTCAAAGCTGTATCAAGGATGTGACAAAAAGAGAGCATTCCAAACATTTGTTAGCCCAAACCCAACTACAAAGTGTGCATTTTTGAGACACTAAGATTGGGGCTTTCAATTGCCTGATCTGACAGCTTTAGTACAAGTTTAATTCCATTAATGTTATTAAAAAATATATTTTTTTATATACAGCATTCAGAACTGAAACTATTCAACATGTAGCTGCCATGTAAATAACTGAAATAACAATAAAACTGCTTTGATCATTACTAGAGTATGGAAATGTTTTGGACAACAGCTAGCATGTTAAAACAACAAAGCTAGCGTAACTAGAAAGCAACATTGCAACTTTGCTCAATATATTATTCATTTCCAATGATTCAAACATCACAATACAAAACTGTCTTTATTTATATTAGTCTACAGCAACAGAAACAGAAAAGAACAATCTTTACTATATGTAAACACGGTATAACACTAATCAATGACCTATGCAAAGATTCAGAGTCAATTCACTAAATGCTGTTGGTCAACCTTTTTATCTAAAGAACAAAAGAACTTGCATTTCTATAGCACTGTTCATATCCTTACGACGTGCCAAAGCATTACAAAGCAGTTACAGCCAATGTATTACTTTTTGAAGTGTTGAGGCTGTTGTTTTGTAGGAAATGCAACATTCAAATTATGCACAGCAAGGTCCCACAAACAGCAACGAGATGAATGATCAATTAATCTCTTTCAGTAGTTTTGGTTGAGAATTGGATGGTGGCCAGGACACCAAGAGAAGTCCTCACTCTTCAAAAAAAAAAAGCCATGGGATATTTTCTGTCCACCAAAACAGGTAGGTGAGCCTTGGCTTAGTGTCTAATCTGAAAGACAACACCCATTGACAATGCACCCCTTAGTATTGGACTGAATTATCAGTCTAAATTATGTACTCAAGTTCTGACCGAGCATTGAATCTTCTGGCTCAAGAGGAGTGTGCTACCAAACTGTTGCCAATGTACAGATTCCATATTATTCACAAGTATACAAAGAAATGATGAACAAGGATGGCTCAGAGGCATATATGTAATCCTATAATAGCTTTTGCTTTTAACTAAAATAGTTTTAGAATATGGCTAGCTATTTACATCAAGATGCATTGTTCCTAATCAGTATTCCATGACAATCCTGTTGCTTGGGTGCCATTCTATTCAATTTACCCAGCCTGATCCTTTGGGTAGGCTCAGAGATGTCTCTACATTATACTGAAAATGACAATTATATTTGGATTGAGAAACATTTCAAGTAATTAGAAGCCCTTGAATATCTGTTGATCTAATTTAATTAGGATATACAGTTATCTATTGCCCTTTTATTTCTCTACATCGTCAAAGGATATGCCAGTAAAGTCTGTTTAGTTTTCCAGCCTGTAGAAAAGTTGTGTGTTTAGGATTTTACCAACCAGCAGAGAAACTAGGTCAATTTTGAAACTGCATCAATTTTGAAACTGCATCATGTTTCACGGCATAATAAAGAAGCACTTGTTTTAAAGTTTATGTAAAGAGAGTGAGCGTGTCATCTTCATTTTGTTATACATCAAAAGTAGCAAAGTGGATGATGAACGCCCATATCTGGAACATGAATTTTTTTTTTAAATGCTCCTGCATCTTGCCATTGTTTACCTAGAAATTGGGCAAAAATGGTGCACTCCAGATCATAGGAGATACAAAGTCTCCTGACAGGGATGATCAATGATATTGAACTAGTGAAAATATCTAGCATAAAAACCCAAAAGTCTGACATTCAATTTGTTGCAAGAACATAATAGATTAAAAGTTATAATGGGGAAAATAAAGAGCGATAAAGAAACCTACTTGTAATGACTATCGAATGATAATCAATGATTTAGATGTGAATTATGATAAGGGGACTATGCATCTTCAAAGATCACTTAATGTTAGTTCCAAAGGTGACATAAATATAGCAATAAAGGGTAAACTTATTGTATAAAATGAGGTGTTTTATGAAATTCTAATTGTATATTCTTTATGCCAGCATAGCTGATATTGTAGCAGATTGAAAAGAACTTCAATATAATTGAAAATCTCTTACCTCACTGATCCGATAAAATGATAAAATGTGTGTAAGCAGTGGCCCATTTACCTGACTAATCTCCTGGTGGGATGCCTGAAGAGATTGCTGCATAGGCTCCAACTGGCCTTGGCTGGCCTCCATGCGCTCTTCCAGCTCTGCTGTCTCCTGGTGCAGTCGAATCAGTTCCTCCTGTGCTTTGATGAGCTCCTCCTCACAAGACACTATCTGGGTTTCCTGATTTGATATCTCAGTCGTTAGTGACGAGATCTGAAACCAAGTAAACAATAAATAAGAATATACAGTCTAGCCAATACTACAGACACACAGCTGGTTTGGTCATTTTATGTTCACTAGCACAGACATAAAAGACTTGAAAATAATTGTGTTTTGTATTCTCACCAATTTTCTAACCCTCTTCGACTGCTTGCTGGAATATAGTGCCATGTGTCCTCCCACACCTCACCCAAGTGGCCATTATTTGCATGTCTGCTCCAACAGGCAGCTTTTGAGGGTATCAGAGGCCTGATCTTGTCCACATATGTTGAATTGGTATCAATTGTTACCACCTCAACTGAACCCAGCATGAAGTAGACATACATATGAATAGAGAACTTTGCAGGATGTTGTTATGGTAGCATATTGTTATGGCTTACAAATACAAGATTAAAGGCACATGGATTTGTAGCATAGTGATGTTCGTTAAGTCCATTCTTTTCATTTCCGGGATTTAGATTTAAACTACATAGGTAGGATAAGGAAAGAGGCTCTGCTGAGGGAGTATGAGCAGCGAGGGACTAAATTAAAAAGGAGAACCACAAAAGGTAATAATCTCTGGATTACCACCTGAGCCACGAGCAAATTGGCATAGGATAAATAAAATCAGAGCGATGAATGCGTGGCTGAAAGATTGGTGTGGGAGAAATGGGTTTCGATTCATGGGGCTCTGGCACCAGTACTGGGGAAAGTGGGAGCTATTCTATTGGGACAGGCTTCACTTGAACTGGGGTGGGACCAGTGTCCTGTCGAAGTGAACAACTAGGGTTGTGGATAGGACTTTAAACTAAATGGTGGTGGTGGGGCGGCGGGTTCAGGCAAGGGGAAATGTAAAAAGTCAAAGAGAAAGGAGAAGGCAACAGAGTGTATTCAGGATGGTTTCTTAGAACAATAAGGTTGTGAAAACAACCAGGGAGCAGGCTATTTCAGATCTGGTAATGTGTAATCAGATAGGATTAATTAATGATCTCATAGTAAAGGTTCCTCTAGGGAAGAGTGATCATAGCATGGTAGAATTTCAAATTCAGGTTGAGGGTGTGAAACTTGGGTCTCAAACTAATGTCCTGAATTTAAATAAAGGCAATTACAAAGGTATGAAGACAGAGTTGGCTAAAGTGGACTGGGAAAATAGATTGAAGGATAAGACGGCAGATAAGCAGTGGCAGATATTTAAGGAGATATTTCAATGAAAAAGAAAGACTCTAAGAGAAGGATGAAGCATCCGTGACTAATTAAGGAAGTTAAGGATGGTATCAAATTGAAAACAAAGGCATACAATGTTGCTAAGATTAGTGATAGGCCAGAGGATTGGCAATTTTTTAGAAACCAGCAAAGGTTGACTAAAAAAGAGAGAAGATAGATTATGAGCGTAAACTAGCAAGAATTATAAAAACAGACAGTAAGAGCTTCTACAGTTATATAAAAAGGAAGGGAGTAGCTAAGGACTGAGGAATTAATAATGGGAAACAGGGAAATGGCAGAGACTTTGAACAAATATTTTGTATCGGTCTTCTAAAGAAGATACTAAAAGCATCCCAATAATAATAATCAAGGGGCTAGAGGGAGGGGGGTGGTGGGGGGACTTAAAACAATCACTATAACTAGAGAAACTAACGGGACTAAGGTGGACAAGTTCCCTAGACCAGATGGCCTGGATCCTAGGGTCTTAAAAAAAATGGCTGCTGAGATAGTGGATGCATTGGTTGTAATCTACCAAAATTCCCTGGATTCTGCAGCGGTCCCAGCCGATTGGAAAACTGCAAATGTAACGTCCCTATTCAAGGAAGGAAAGAGATAGAAAGCAAGAAACCAAAGACTAGTTAGCCTAACATCTGTCATTGGGAAAATGCTGCAGATCATTATTAAAGAAGTAGTAGCAAGACATTTAAGAAAATCATAATACAAACAAGCAGAGTCAGTTTTATGAAAGGGAAGTCATGTTTGACAAATTTGCTAGATGTAACGAGCAGGGTGGATAAAGGGGAACCAGTAGAGGTAGTGTATTTGGATTTCCAGAAGGCATTCGTTAAGGTGCCACATAAAAGGTTACTGAACACGATACGAGCTCACTGAATTGGAGGTAATATTTTATCATGGATAGAGGATTGGCTAACTAACAGAAAACAAAAAGTCGGGATAAATGAGTCATTTTCAGGTTGGCACTCTGTAACTAGTGAGGTACCACAGGGATCAGTGCTGGGGTCTCAATTATTTAGTATGCAGGTACAGCAAGTAATCAGGACGGCAAATGGAATGTTGGCCTTTATTGCAAGGGGGATAGAGTATAAAAGCGCAGAAGTCCTGCTACAACTGTACAGAGTATTGGTGAGGTCACACCTGGAGTATTGCGTACAGTTTTGGTCTCCGTATTTAAGGAAGGATATACTTGCATTGGAGGCTGTTCAGAGAAGGTTTACTATGTTAATTCCTGAGATGAGGGGGTTGACTTATGAGGATAGGTTGAGCCTATACACATTGGAGTTCAGAAGAATGAGGTGTGATCTTATTGAATCATATAAGATAATGAGGAAGCTCGACAAGGTGGATGGATGCAGAGAGGATATTTCCACTCATGGGGAAAACTAAAACTAGGGGACCTAGTCTTAGAATAAGGGGCCGCCCATTTAAAACTGAGATGAGGAGAAATTTCTTCTCTCCAGAGGGTTGCAAATTTATGGAATTCTCGGCCCCAGAGAGCTGTGGAAGCTGGGTCATTGAATATATTTAAGGCGGAGTTAGACAGATTTTTGAGCAATAAGGGAGTAAAGGGTTATGGGGAGCAGGCAGGGAAGTGGAGTGGCGTCCATGATCAGATCAGCCATGATCTTATTGAATGGCGGAGCAGGCTCGAAGGGCAAAATGGCCTACTCCTGCTCCTATTTCTTATTTACAAACTATATTAACGACTTGGATGAAGGGACCGAGTGTAATGAAGCCAAATTTGCTGATGATACAAAGATAAGAGGGAAAGCGAGTTGTGAGGAGGACACAAAGAATCTGCAAAGGGATATAGACAGGTTAAATGAATGGTCAAAAGTTTGGCAGATGGAGTATAATGTGGGAAAAAGTGAGGTTATCCACTTTGGTAGGAAAAATAAAAAAGCAAATTATTAGTTAAATGGAGAGGGACTATAAAATGCTGTGGAACAGAGGGATCTGGGGGTCCTTGTATATGAAACACAAAAAGTTAGCATCAGGTATAGCATGTAATTAGGGATGGAATGTTGGCCTTTATTGCAAGGGGGATGCAGCATAAAAGTAGGGAAGTCTTGCTACAACTGTTGGTGAGACTACACCTGGGGTACTAAGGAAGGATATACTTGTGTTGGAGGCAGTTCAGAGAAGGTTCACAAAGTTGATTCCTGAGATGAAGGGGTTGTCATATGAAGAAAGGTTGATCAGGTTGGGCCTATACTCATTGGAGTTTAGAAGAATGAGTGGTGATCTTAATGAAATGTATAAGATTCTGAGGTGGCTTGACAAGCTAAATGCAGAGAGGATGTTTCCACTCATGGGGGAATCTAGAATTAGGGGGCATAGTTTCAGAATAAAACGGAGATGAGGAGGAATTTCTTCTCTCAGAGGGTCGTGAATCTTTGGAATTCTCTACCCCACTGAGCTGTGGAGGCTGGGTCATTGAATATATTTAAAGTGTAGACAAATTTTTGAACGATAAGGGAGTCAAGGATTATGGGGAGTGGGCAGGGAAGTGGAGTTGAGGCCAAGATCAGATCAGCCATGATTTTATTGAATGGCGGAGAAGGCTCTAGGGGCCAAATGGCTTACTCCTGCTCCTATTTCGTATGTTCTTATGTTAAATCCATAAGAGCATAGGAACAGGAGTAGGCCATTCAGACCCTCAAGCGTGTTCTGCCATTCAATTTGATCGTGGCTGATCTGTATCTCAACTCCATTTACCCACCTTGGTTCTGTAACCTTTAATACCCTTGCCTAACAAAAATCTAGCAATTTCAGTTTTGAAATTTTCAATTGACCTAGCCTCAACAGCTTTTTAGGGGATAGAGTTCCGGATTTACACTACCCTTTGTATGAAGAAGTTGACTTGAACTATTTTGCACAATTTTTATTGTTACTGCGAAGAGCCTATCAGCTACTGCGTTATCACTTAAAGTACGGTTAACGTTGCAGAGCCCTAAACGCTTTGCAGAATTATATTTTTTCACAAACACAGCGAACTGACAAAACAAATTCAGCCTGATATAGTGTAAGTACAGGTGCAGCGTCCCAAATCCGGAACCCTCAGGACCGAGGCCATTCCGGATTTTTGCGTTTTTCCGGACTTTGGAACATCTTTCTGATGTCACGAATCCTGAAAGACCTGAGCCCAGGTTCGGATATTTCTAGATTTCAGAACATCAGAAAGGTGGGGGGGTTGCTCTCCGAAGAGCTGTTAGGGTCGCCGGCTCCATCCAGGAGGTCGTCGGGCAGGGCCTAGCCACCGTGGAGGTGTTTGGATGGGGCTCCGCAGAGGAGGAGCTGTTTGGGCGGGGCCTGTCGAGGAGGAGCTGTCCGGTAGGCCCCGCTGCCAAGGAGGTGTTCAGGCGGGCTGGTGAGGAGGCCCCGAGGTAAGGTCAGCGGCGGCAAGGTGAGGCTCGAGGTTGAGCAGCGGCGGGGCCCCGAGGCAAGGGCAGCGGTGCGAGTGGGGTGAGGCCCGAGGTTTGGCAGCGGCGGGGCCCCGAGGCTGACAGGGTCGGCTGGACCGAATTCCGGAATATTTTACAGATTCCGGACGACCATGCCACCAATCGGTCTGGAGTCCGGATTCCGGATTCCGGTACTCTGGATTTAGGACGCTGCACCTGTATTCAAATAGCTGACCTCTGCTCTTTGCCTCTGAGCTCCTAAAACAATCTGTACCCACGGGGGTCAAAAATCAAGAGATCGACAATAACAGCACAAAATCTGTGCCTTTCTAAAATTCATATGCTTATCACAATTTGAGTATGCTTTTCATGGATGACACGAAGAAGATCGTTTAAATTTAAATTGTTCCCTTTCAAAATAAATGTTTTTGCTCTTGTCTTTAGGTTCCCTGATGAGCCATACAACACTGGCCGCTCTCCCAAAGATTTGCCAACTACACTCTTGATTTAGGGTTTTATTGCAGTCACTTGCCATCACATTTACCCTCCCTTTGATTGAAGAGCCTCACTTCCAGTCAGCACTTCCTTGTGACAATGTCTAGAAGTGAAAATTAGGCTGCACTGCCTGGATCCAAATTGTAAATGTCAAGATTTTTCAGCTTTTGCTCAGCAGCTAGAAAGTAATTGTGACAATTATGTGGTGCTGTGACTTTAAGTAGCCCTAAAACCTGAAGTTGAAGTTGAATGAACTCCATAACAAGCAATGGCAACACATCAGTGTACTGATCAATCACTCACATAATTATGTTCACAAGCAACCCGGACCTACCAACTGTGTCTCTTCAGTACATTTCTGCCTTATGTCATTAAGCTGCTCCTCCAGTTTGTTCTTCTGTTGATCCAAGCCACTGAGCACTTCCTGTATCTCTTGCCTCTGCTCTTGCAACTTCTGGAGATTCGTGTTCTCTTTATCAACTTCATCCTGGAGATCCTGGAGATAAAACATTCACTTAGTATAAAAATAAATTTTTTCAACAAAAAAGTTTTTAAAATATACATGTTTAATGTAAACAACTATTGTAAATCTCCCCAACAGAGACTGAATTTCACTACCTCAAGCAGTCTTGTGAAAACCTGTAAGATATGATACAACTTTGAGCTGAATGGCCTCCTTTTGTGCTATATGATTCTATGATACAACTTTAGAAATAACGGGCTCAATTTTCCACAATGCCGTTTTTTGGCATATTTCAAGAGTTAGATGTTTTTTTGATGCCCGTCTACGCCAAAAAAATAACTTGAAAGTTTCCCTGTTCTAATTGTTGAAATTGGCACCGCGCAGCCTGTCCTTTAGCTTCGGGGGATGGAGCCTAATATCTGTGCCGAAAAAAGGATGCCTCCCGCTTCTGCACATGTGCGGGGAAAAAAATGACTGCTATGAGCGCACATGCCCAGTACACCTCCCGGTCTGCATTCAGCCATTTTTAAAAAACCAGTTGTGTGAGAGAACTTTTAGTGGTGTGTGAGAACTTGAATTCTCAGTGGAAAAAAAATCAGAGCTGCAATATGTAATGAGGCTCAAGGACCAAGAATTTCTCAAGACAAAATGGGGGCACTGGTTACTGCAATTGAGGCCAGATGGCACGAGCTGGACACCAGCAGCGGTCAAATAAAAGTTTCACCAATAGAAAAGAAGAATCGCTGGAACCAACTTTCACAAGATTACTGTGAAATGGTGACCACCCCGAGTTCCAGAGGCCAGTGCAAAAAGAAGTGGTAGGACCTTGGTCAAGTAGCTGGTGTAAGTAATATTTTCATTTATTCAGTGGAATTGCAATTGTAAATGTGACCATCTGTATGTCCCACCCAGCAGAAAGACACCCTCTCTAAAAAGTTATATTTTCATCTTTGCAGAGGAAGGTGGCACACAACAGAAGAGAACTTGAACAGGAGGAGGCCCGGCAAATCTGCATTCACTGACACCCGTGGAAGAGAGGGTCGCTGCTTTGATGGGTCCAGTCTGGATTAAAACAACCACCACTGCACAAGCTGGGCCAACATTCGAGGGATAGGGCAAGTCCTGCAAATTCCACAATCTGGCTTTGCTAAAAGTTAAGTACTGCGTGGGCTAGCCATGCTTCGGTACATGGGGATGTCTCGGTCAGCTACGCTTCGGTTGATGCAATGTGCTATCATTCATCGCGGTCCTTCAACAAATCTCGGTTACAACTTCTTTGCGGAAACGCAGCCTTCTCACACAGTCTGCATCACTCGGGTGCAGGTATGAATGCCTGTCTCGATATACCAGAGGTGGAAAAGGTCTCCTGTCCATCATCCTACGTGCTGAGGTTCCTCAGGTGATGATGCCTAATCAATCTTCTCCTCCGCAGCACCATCATGCAGAAGGCTTGCACGAGGTAATGGCAGCGGAGCCGGTCGGGAGCCCATAAAAGGGGCCCAGAAGGTGGGAGAAGCCAGCTGGTGCAGGGGCAGAAGATAAACAAAGAAGCAAAAAGAAATTGAAGTGTGATGTCACAGCCAAGCGGGTAAATGATTGGCTGGTGGATTGGTGAGTATTTAATGTTTTTCTTTTCCTATCAGTAAGAAACCGTAGACGTTGTTACCAATTAGGTTACTTTGAGAGCTAAGTCATGGCAGGAGAGCCCAGACCCATGTCATGCTCTTCCTGTGCTATGTGGGAAGTCAGGGACGGTTCCAGTTTCCCTGACAACTACATGTGTGTATCCAGCTGCAACTCCTTGCAGACCGCATTGCAGCACTGATGCTGCGGATGGATTCACTGTGGAGCATCCGCGATGCTGAGGATGTTGTGAATAGCACAGCAGGTAAAGGTTACACAGCCAGATAGGGATTAGGCAGAGCAGTGGGAGGAAGGTAGTTCAGGGATCCCCTGTGGTCATCTCCTTCCAAAACAGATACACCACCTTGGGTACTGTTGGGGGAGATGGCTCATCAGGGGAAGGCAGCAGCAGCCAAGTCCATGGCACTAAAGGTGGCTCTGCTGCACAGGAGGACAGGAAAAAGAGTGGGAGAGCTATAGTGATAGGGGATTCTATTGTAAGGGCAATAGATAGGCGTTTCTGCGGCTGCAAACGAGACTCCAGGATGGTATGTTGCCTCCCTGGTGCAAGGGTCAAGGATGTCTCGGAGCGGCTGCAGCGCTTTCTGGAGGGGGAGGGTCAACAGCCAGCTATCGTGGTACATATAGGTACCAAAGATATAGGCAAAAAACGGGATAAGGTCCTACAAGCTGAATTTAGGGAGCAAGGAGTTAAATTAAAAAGTAGGACCTCAAAGGTAGTAATCTCAGGATTGCTACCAGTGCCACGTGCTAGTCAGAGTAGGAATTGCAGGATAGCTCAGATGAATGTGGCTTGAGGAATGGTGCAAGGCGGAGGAATTCAAATTCCTGGGACACTGGAACCGGTTCTGGGGGGAGATGGGACCAGTACAAACCGGACAGTCTGCAGCAGGGCAGGACCGGAACCGATGTCCAAGGGGGAGTGTTTGCTAGTGCTGTTGGGGAGGTTTTAAACTAAAATGGCAGGGGGATGGGAATCTATGCATGGAGATAGAGGGAAGTAAAAAGGGGGCAGAAGCAAAAGGTAGGAAGCAGAAAAGCAAGAGTGGAGGGGCAGAGAAACCTAAGGCAAAAATCAAAAAGGGTCACATTACAACATAATTGTAAAAATGAGTGTTAAAAAAATAAGCCTGAAGGTTCTGAGTCTCAATGTGAGGAGCATTCGTAATAAGGTGGATGAATTGACTGTGCAGATAGCTGTTAACAGATATGATGTAATTGGGATTATGGAGACATGGCTCCAAGGTTACCAAGGCTGGGAACTCAACATCCAGGGATATTCAATATTCAGGAAGGACAGACAGGAAGGCAAAGGAGGTGGGGTAGAGTTACTGGTTAAAGAGGAGATTAACGCAATAGTAAGGAAGGACATTAGCGTGGATAATGTGGACTCACTGGCCCCAAGTTTCCACATGATTTGCTCCTGATTTTTAGGAGCAACTGGTGTAGAACGGAGTATCTTAGAAATCGGAATTCTCGCCATTTAGTTTGCTCCAGTTCTAGTCAGTTAGAACAGTTTCACTTTGGAACAGAATTTTTTTTCCAAAAGGGGGCGTGTCCGGCCACTTACGCCTGTTTTCAAAGTTTCGTCAGTGAAAACTTACTCTAAACTAACTTAGAATGGAGTAAATGAAGATTTTTGTACGCTTGAAAAAACCTTGTCTACACTTTAGAAAATCAGGCGTAGGTTACAAATCAGGCGTAGGGAATGGTGGGGGGGGGGGGGGGGGGGTTTAAAGGGAAGTTTACAAACATTAAACACTTCAGTTTTACAAATAAAGAGCCATCATCAATAATAAATGATAAATACATCAATAAATCAACCAATAAATCAAAAAAAATTAATAAGAAATAATTTTTTTTTAAAAATCAATAAATAAAACATTTTCTACTTACCGACTGCAGCACCGGGAGCCCTCCAACAGCGTGCTGGGATGCCCCCACCCCCCCGCCCCAGTGTGTCTCTGTCAGTGTCTCTATCTCTGTCTGTCAGTGTCTGTGTTTCTGACAGCGAGGGGAGGGGAAGGAGGGGGTTAGAGGGAGAGAGGGGAGGAGCAGAGGGAGGGAAGGGGGAGAAGGGGGGAGGGAAGGGGGGAGGGAAGGGGGGAGGGAAGGGGGGAGAGAAGGGGATAAAGGAGATGGGTGGGGGAAGGAGATGGGTGGGGGAAGGAGATGGGTGGGGGAAGGAGATGGGTGGGGGAAGGAGATGGGTGGGGGAAGGAGATGGGTGGGGGAAGGAGATGGGTGGGGGAAGGAGATGGGTGGGGGAAGGAGATGGGTGGGGGAAGGAGATGGGTGGGGGAAGGAGATGGGTGGGGGAAGGAGATGGGTGGGGGAAGGAGATGGGTGGGGGAAGGAGATGGGTGGGGGAAGGAGATGGGTGGGGGAAGGAGATGGGTGGGGGAAGGAGATGGGTGGGGGAAGGAGATGGGTGGGGGAAGGAGATGGGGGGGGAAGGAGATTGGGGGGGGAAGGAGATTGGGGAGGGGAAGGAGATTGGGGAGGGGAAGGAGATTGGGGAGGGGAAGGAGATTGGGGAGGGGAAGGAGATTGGGGAGGGGAAGGAGATTGGGGAGGGGAAGGAGATTGGGGAGGGGAAGGAGATTGGGGAGGGGAAGGAGATTGGGGAGGGGAAGGAGATTGGGGAGGGGAAGGAGATTGGGGAGGGGAAGGAGATTGGGGAGGGGAAGGAGATTGGGGAGGGGAAGGAGATTGGGGAGGGGAAGGAGATTGGGGAGGGGAAGGAGATTGGGGAGGGGAAGGAGATTGGGGAGGGGAAGGAGATTGGGGAGGGGAAGGAGATTGGGGAGGGGAAGGAGATTGGGGAGGGGAAGGAGATTGGGGAGGGGAAGGAGATTGGGGAGGGAAGGAGATTGGGGAGGGGAAGGAGATTGGGGAGGGGAAGGAGATTGGGGAGGGGAAGGAGATTGGGGGGGGAAGAGATTGGGGGGGAAGAGATTGGGGGGGGGAGGAGATTGGGGGGGGGGAAGGAGATTGGGGGTGGGGGGGGAAAGGAGAAGGGGGAGGGAGGCTGAACGGGTCGGGCCCGAGACTTCGGGCAGGGCCCTTTCTCAGCACCGGATTTACAGGTAGGTGGCGTTGGATCAGGTCGGGGGCGTGGTGGGAGGGAGGTCGGTTCGGTTTGGGTCGAGGGGAGGGAGGGAGAGCGAGGTCAGGTCAGGGGGAGGGAGGTCAGGTCGGATCCAGTCCGGAGGCGGGGGAAAGCGGGAGTCGGTGTCGGGTCCGGTCCGGGGGCGGGAAGCGGGAGTCGAGTCGGGTTGGCAGGAAGCAGGAGCTGGCCGTGGGAGCAGCCTTATTCACGCAGCCCCAATGAGGCCATTCGACCAGGGCTAGGGGCTGCGTGCTTCGGGCCCCTCCCACACAGTTTCGGGTACCTGGAGCTACTGCACTTGCACTGTAGCGCGCATGTGCAGAGGTCCCGGCACTGTTTTCGGCGCAGGGACCTGGCTCCGCCCCCTACAGCTCCTGCTGCGCTGCGCCGAGGGCCAGAGGACCTGCAGGGAGGTGGAGAATATGGAGGGTTTTTTTAGGTGCACTTTGTGGCGCGAAAAACGGGCGTCCAGGTCAGGACTGCGCCGTTCTAGGCGCGGCTCAAAACTTGGGCCCTATATGGGTAGAGCTACGAAACACCAAGGGCAGAAAACGTTAGAGTTGTGTACAGACCACCAAACAGTAGTAGGGAGGTTGGGGATGGCATCAAACAGGAAATTAGGGACGCTTGCAATAAGGGTACAGCGGTTATCATGGGTGACTTTAATCTACGTATTGATTGGGCTAACCAAACTGGTAGCAATACTGTGGAGGACGATTTCCTGGAATGTATAAGGGATGGTTTTCTAGACCAATATGTTGAGGAACCAACTAGCGAGCAGGCCATCCTAGACTGGGTCTTGTGTAACGCGAGAGGATTAATTAGCAATCTGGTCGTGCGGGGCCCCTTGGGGAAGAGTGACCATAATATGGTAGAATTCTTCATTAAGATGGACAGTGACACAGTTAATTCAGAGACTAGGGTCCTGAATTTAAAGAAAGGAAACTTCGACGGTATGAGATGTGAATTGGCTTGGATAGACTGGAGAATGATACTTAAAGGATTGATGGTGGATAGGCAATGGCAGACATTTAAATATCACATGGATGAACAACAACAATTGTACATCCCTGTGTGGCGTAAGATTAAAAAAGGGAAGGTGGCTCAACTGTGGCTATCAAGGGAAATTAGGGAAAGTGTTAAATCCAAGGAAGATGCAAATAAATTGGCCAGAAAAAGCATCAAACCTGAGGAGTGGGAAAAATTTAGAATTCAGCAGAGGAGGACTAAGGGTTTAATTAGGAGGGGGAAAACAGACTATGAGAGTAAGCTTGCAGGGAACATAAAAACTGATTGCAAAAGCTTCTATAAAAAGATTAGTGAAGAGTAATATAGGTCCCTTGCAGTCAGAATCAGGTGAATTCATAATGGGGAACAAATACTTTGGTTCTGTCTTCACTAAGGAAGGCACAAATAACCTCCCGAAAATACTAGGGAACCAAGGGTTTAGCGAGAAGGGGGAACTGAGGTAAATCCTTATTCGTCAGGAAATGGTGTTAGGGAAATTGAAGGGACTGAAGGCCAATAAATCCCCAGGGCCTGATAGTCTGCATCCCAGAGTACTTAAGGAAGTGGCCCTAGAAATAGTAGATGCATTGGTGGTCATTTTCCAACATTCTATAGACTTTGGTTCAGTTCCTATGGATTGGAGGGTAGCTAATGTAACCCCACTTTTTAAAAAAGAAGGGAAGAAAGAAAACAGGGAATTATAGACCGGTTAGCTTGACATCGATGGTGGGGAAAATGCTGGAATCAATTATTAAAGATGTAATAGTAGTGCATTTGGAAAGCAGTGACAGGATCGATCCAAGTCAGCATGAATTTATGAAAGAGAAATCATGCTTGACAAATCTTCCAGAGTTTTTTGAGGATGTAACTAGTAGAGTGGATAAAGGAGAACCAGTGGGTGTGGTGTATTTGGGCTTTCGACAAGGTCCCACACAAGCAATTAGTGTGCAAAATTAAGGCACATGGTATTAGGGGTAATGTATTGACATGGATAGAGAACTGGTTGGTAGACAGGAAGCAAAGAGTGGGAATAAACGGGTCCTTTTCAGAATGGCAGACAGTGACTAGTGGGGTGCCGCAGGGTTCAGTGCTGGGGACCCCAGCTATTTACAATATACATTAATGATTTAGACAAAGGAATTAAATGTAATATCCCCAAGTTTGCAGATGACACTAAGCTGGATGGCAGTGTGAGCTGTGAGGAGGATGTTAAGAGGCTGCAGGGGGACTTGGACAGGTTAGGTGAATGGGCAAATGCATGGCAGATGAAGTATAATGTGGATAAGTGTGAGGTTATCCACTTTGGTGGCAAAAACAGGAAGGCAGATTATCATCTGAATGGTGACAGATTAGGAAAAGGGGAGGTGCAACGAGACCTGGGTGTCATGGTACATCAGTCATTGAAGGTAGGCATGTAGGTACAGCAGGCAGTAAAGAAAGCAAATGGCGTGCTGGCCTTCATAGCGAGGAGATTTGAGTATAGGAGCAGGGAGATCTTACTCCTGCGCCTATTTTCTATGTTTCTATCTTTGCCCCCATTATAGCTTTGCAAGTTGTTCAAAACAGCAGGACAAAGCACTCACACCTTCTTTTCTCTCTCTCCCCAAGGTGGACATCCTAGTATGGACCACACCCTGGTCTGCGCATGCACAATAGGCTTGCTTAGAGCAGGAAGCTAGGCATTCAATGAAGACATTTGGGGCAATGAAATCTAATGCAATTCTTCAATTTTGATTTTTGTCCCCAAAGTATCACCCCACCACCGAACGTCTCCTCACCGGGCTCGAGGGTCGGATCAGTGGTCGGTAGAATCGCTCGGTACATGATGCATAGTCTCTGCCTTCTTGACTCCCTCCAAAACTTTGGCTAAAAACAATGGCGTCTTTCTGCGCCGATTTTGTAACGTGCGCTGCTTTTTTTTTTTAAGTGCCCAGAAGGTTTTTGGGAGTGGTCACATAGTCCATCCTGGGAAAAATGTAAGTTGGCCAAATTTGCTTAAATGTGAAAAACTGGCGCAGACATCAGGTTACGTCCCCTACGACGCAAAAAAATCGTTACCTAAAAAACTCGTACCTAGGTGAATTACGCTGGTGCAGAAACGTTGGGGAAACATGGAGATTTTAATTTACTCCAAAAAACGGTGCAGATAATTGGGGAAAATTGAGCCCAACATTTTTCCAGCAGGCTTCAGTATCCGATTGAATCCTGTGAACTGCTGCCAGCATATTTATAATTATTATACATAAATCTAGTCATATTTAAATTAATAAAGAGCATGTTATTTCATTTTCATTTACTGCCTATTAATCTGAGTTAATTGAATTGTCTGTTATTCTGCTCACAGGTCTATCATATTTTAAATCTGTTGCAGTATCAAATTCTACGGAATATTCACGCTGAAATTGCCACTTCCAGCGCGATGCCACCACCTAACACAGCTTCCCCTCCCCCTTAAGCATTCTGAAGGGACCGTTCCCTCCATGACACCCTGCTCCACTCTTCAATCACCCGCAACAAATAAAACACTGGTTCGGCCCCAACTGGAGTACTGTGTCCAATTCTGGGCACCACACTTTAGAAAGGATGGTGCAAAAAAGATTTACAGGACTGAGGGCCTTCAGTTACATTGATGGACTAGAGAAGCTGGGGTTGTTCTCCTTGGTGCAGAGAAGGTTGAGGGGAGATTTGATAGAGGTGTTCAAAATCATGAGGGGTCTAGACAGGGTAGATTGAGAGAAACTGTTCCCAAGGGCAGAAGGGTCGAGAACCAGAGGACACAGATTGAAGGTGAATGGCAAAAGAATTAAAGGCGACGCAAGAAAAAACTTTTTTACACAGCGAGTGGTTAAGATCTGGAATGTGCTGCCTGGAGGCAGACTCAATTTTATCTTTCAAAAGGGAATTGGATAAGTATCTGAAGGAAAAAAATTGAAGGGCTACGGGGAAAGGACAGGGGGAATGGGACTAGCTGAGAGTCAGCACAGGCTCGACGGGTCGAATGGCCTTCTTCCATGCTGTAGCCATTCTATGATTCGATAACATCCACTCCCCTTCCCACGGCACCTTCTTGTGCAAGCGCAGGAGATGCAACACATTCCCTTTCACTTCCTCCCTTCCAACCATGCAGGGCCCCAAACATTTCTTCCATGAGAAACAGCAATTTACTTATTCTTCTTTCAATTTAGTATTCTGTATTCGCTGCTCACGGGGAGACCAAACGCAGATCACTTTACTGAACACCTCCGTTCAGTCCACAAGCGTGACCCTGAGCTTCCAGTTGCCTGTCACTTTAATTCTTCATCCCCCTGACCTCTGTCCTCGGTCTCCTGCACTATTCTACTGAAGCTCAATTAGGCACTTTACAACCTTCTAGACTCAACATTGAGTTCAACATTTCAGATCTTAACCAGTGCTCCCATTTTTTCGGACACCAGACGCAGGTAATGATTCTACTGTTGCCATTTACAGCTCCTTTAGATCCATCTTTTGTGTTTCTTTACTTGTTCCATTACCACTCTCTTATGCCTTACACCATCATCCCTTTTGTCATTTAATCACTCCCAACCTCCACCATATCGCAGACCTTCCCTTTTGCTCTTTCCTCTCCTCCCTCCTTTCCCTGCCTCTACTTGCCAACCCACTTCCCCTATCTCGGGAGCCTCCTATCAACAAGAGCAGGCATTGACGACGAGATCCAACACCGCCTCCAGTGCAACCTTCAGCCGCCTGAGGAAAAGAGTATATGAAGACTAGTCCCTCAAAACTATCACCAAGCTCATGGTCTATAGGGCCGTGCAAAATACCCGCCCTCCTGTATGGTTCAGAGACATGGACCATGTACAGCAGACACCTCAAGTCACTGGAGAAATACCACCAGCGATGTCTCCGCAAGATCCTGTATATCCCCTGGGAGGACAGACGCACAAATATTAGCGTCCTCGTCCAGGCCAATATCCCCAGCATTGAAGCACTGACCACACTTGATCAGCTCCGCTGGGCAGGCCACATAGTTCGCATGCCAGACACGAGACTCCCAAAGCAAGCACTCTACTCGGAATTCATCCACGGCAAAACGAGCCATAGGTGGGCAGCGGAAACGTTACAAGGACACCCTCAAAGCCTCCCTGATCAAGTGCGACATCCCCACTGACACCTGGGAGTCCCTGGCCATAGACTGCCCTAAGTGGAGGAAGTGCATCCGGGAGGGCGCTGAGCTCTTCGAGTATCGTCGCCGAGAGCATGCAGAAATCAAGCGCAGGCAGCAGAAGGAGCGTGCAGCAAACCAGGCTCCCTGCCCACCCTTTCCCTCAACCACTGTCTGTCCCACCTGTGACAGAAACTGTGGTTCTTGTATTGGACTGTACAGCCACATAAGAACTCATGCTAAGAGTGGAAGCAAGTCTCCCTCGATTCCGAGGGATTGCCTATGATGATGATGATGATGATTACTTGTCAAAAACCGGTCTCCTCTAAATTTTGTTAGTTCTGGCGAAAGGTAAATGACCTATGTTAACTCGGTTTCTCTCTCCAGACGGTGCCTGATCTGCTGAGTATTTCCAGAATTTTCTGTTTTCAGTTCAGATTTCCAGCACCCTCAGTATTCTGCTTTCGTTGCCCAGTAGTGAGCCTCAATTATTTGTTTCTAAGCAAACTGAAACCCCATTTATTTTGGATAATTGTGCTATTGCAGTTTGTTCTTCTCTATTTTACCAGTATTGTAATTACAAGTCTGTTTCTCTCATT
This sequence comes from Pristiophorus japonicus, assembly GCF_044704955.1. Taxonomy (NCBI): domain Eukaryota; kingdom Metazoa; phylum Chordata; class Chondrichthyes; family Pristiophoridae; genus Pristiophorus; species Pristiophorus japonicus. Next base: position 64,702,301 of record NC_091984.1, on the reverse strand, counting down.
CATCTCCCCAAAGGCACACAACAGCTATTTTTCATAACTACACTAATTACTTATTTTAATCTTACTTCTAAAATGCCAACAAGTATTTAGGAAAAAAATTTTACTGATGTTTTTGTGACAAGTTGTAATACACCTTCAACCTTCAGAAAATCGCTTTCACATAAAAGATACGAATACCCTGCAGTACAATTGAGTTCCAAAGTCAGGTCGATACATATAGTAAGGGGCTCGTAAATGCTACCTCATAGAAAATAATTTGTATAATTTATAGTGTATAGTTTCAGAAACATTTAAAAAATCCAATTGAAATTTGAGATATCAATCATTGTCACACTTCACATCGCAAACAAGAATAGCGTGACTTTAGGTGCTTTTCTTCAGATCACATCAAAGTAACATGTGATATTGAAACCAGTCAGCATAGGCGTTAGATGGACAGCACACCAGATCAATAGGTTCGACAAGAACAGCCAGCCACCTTTATTTATATTGCGGCTTTATCGTAGTACAATGTCCCAAGGCGCTTCACAGGAGCGTTATAAAACAAAATTTGACACCGAGCCACATAAGGAGAAATTAGGGAAGATGACCAAAAGCTCGGTCAAAGAAGTAGGTTTTAAGGAGCATCTTAAAGGAGGAAAGAAAGGTAGAGAGGTTTAGGGAGGGAATTTCAGAGCTTAGGGCCTTGGCAGCTGAAGGCACAGCCAACAAAGGTTGAGCGATTAAAATCAGGGATGCTCAAAAGGCCAGAATTTGATGAGTGCAAATATCTTTGGGGGGAGGGGGGTAGGGGGTGGGGTGGTGGTGGTTATGGGGCTGGAGGAGATTACAGAGATAGGGAGGGGTGAGGCCATGGAGGGATTTGAAAACAAGGGTGAGAATTTTAAAATCGAGGTGTTGCGTAACCGGGAGCTAATGTAGGTCAGCGAGCACAGGGTTGATGGGTGAACGGGACTTGGTGCAGGTTAGGACACGGACAGCAGAGTTTTGGATGACCTCAAGTTTTACGTAGGGTAGAACGTGGGAGACCAGCCAGGAGTGCGCTAGAATAGTCAGGTCTAGACCTAACAAAGGCATAGATGAGGGTTTCAGCAGCAGATGAGCTGAGGCAGGGGCTGAGTTGGGCAATGTTTTGGAGGTGGAAATATGCGGTCTTAGTTATGGCGCGGATGTGTGGTCAGAAGCTCATTTCAGGGTCAATAATCCAATTATTCGTAAAGAAGGATACAAGAATATTCCACATTTGTCCCTATATAATCTATTAGTTCAGTTAACCATAAGAAATAGGAGCAGAAGTAGGCTATACGGCCCCTCGAGCCTGCGCTGCCATTTAATACAATCATGGCTGATCCGATCATGGACTCAGTTCCACTTCCCTGCCTGCTCCCCATAACCCCTTATCGTTTAAGAAACTGTCCATCTCTGTCTTAAATTTATTCAATGACCCACTTCCACAGCTCTATGAGGCAGCGAATTCCACAGATTTACAACCCTCAGAGAAGAAATTTCTCTTCATCTCAGTTTTAAATGGGCGGCCCCTTACTTTAAGATCGTGCCTCCTAGTTCTCGTCTCCCCTATCAGTGGAAACATCCTCTCTGCATCCATCTTGTCAAGTCCCCTCATAATCTTATAGGTTTCAATAACTCTCATTCTTCTGAATTCCAATGAGTAGAGGCCCAACCTTTCTTCATAAGTCAACCCACTCATCTCCGGAATCAACCTAGTGAACCTTCTCTGAACGGTCTCCAAAGCAAGTATATCCTTTCTTAAATATGGAAATCAAAACTGTACGCATTATTCCAGGTGTGGCCTCACCAATACCCTGTACAACTGTAGCAAGACTTCCCTGCTTTTATACTCCATCCCCTTTGCAATAAAGGCCAAGATTTCATTGGCCTGCCTGATCACTTGCTGTATCTGCATACTATCCTTTTGTGTTTCATGCACAAGTACCCCCAGGTCTTTTACCTCTACCTCTTAAAAGTTCATTTAAAAAGTATTTTTATGAACAAAGCTTTGAGGGAAAATTGGATTGCTATTACTGACAAGTATAATCTTTTCATACATACACATTAGAATAAGCTTAAAGAATCAGTGTGAAGGACTAGGAACAACATAATTTACACGAAAGGCAGTAGCATTTGGATATTACTTGAAGTTTGCCTGTCATGAATAATCCTCAATAGCTTTGAATTACTATAATAGAACACACAAATAAATAAGCAAGTCTCATTTGTTATAGCTACTAAAAGAACAATATTCTTGCAGTTTGGTAAATATTTTTCCAAGTAAATATTCTCTAAAATGGGAGCTGCCTCTATCATCCAATCTTCTATATTTTATAGACAACGAAATTCATTTTGGTTTATAAATAATAAATTTACACAAAAGTCACAGTATAATTTTGAAGCAGTGTTTCAGAATTTGATAAACCAATACACTTCAGTCAAGTATTAATAATTCATAATGCATATAATGGTCCAATGTAGCATCCAAATGAATGAAAACTCCCAGTATCATTACAAAAAGAAAAGTCTGCAATATCCTGGCACATTTATTGCGATACTAAAACATGTTACTGCAGAATCTCCATAAAGATAAAATCGATTCCTTTATTAATTCCTGGTAATAAAATATTATAAAGCACGAGGAACAAATTACTGCTTAAGTAGAAGGAGTGGTAACTGGCTTGGAGAGAAATCCTATGTAAGCCACCTTGGAGAAAATAAAGACTTCACCTGGGCAGTCCAAGTGGGTTTCGTCTATTGCCCCAAATTCCATCACATACCAATCCCTGATTAAGAAGGAAGGCAATCTGCTCCCAAACTTCGACTGGTAGGTGAACAGTAATTTTTCATTGTTCTTTCCCAGCTTGTACAGTAGTCTAGTTTCTGCTTAAATCTTCCCCGGTGATGTGGCAGAAGCTTGGAACTCACTGTATGTGGAATCACTGTTCCAAAACCACAGACTACCAATCCTGGCACCGCATATTAATATGCCAACCACATTATGGGCTCAAAATTGGCCCCTGCAGATTTTTGGCGCACTCACTGGAGTTGCACCGCTTTTGTACGCTGAAAATGGCGCCGAAAAAATGGCCTCTGATTCTGGCCGCTGTGTTGCCTCTCACGGGGCTTGGAGCAACCTGGCCAGTGGATTGGGGGCGGAGCTACTGTCCCGGCGCTGAAAACAGTGCCGGGATGTCTGCACATGCGCGTTAGAGTGTGCGCACGTGCGCGTTAGCTCCATCCCCCAGCGCGTCCTGCAGCTTGTGCAGTAGGGACCCGATGCTCGCCACCCCTATCCCTGGCTGAGTTATCTCCCGCACCGGCTGGACCCACAGTGGAATGCATTTTAAATGTGAAGAATTGTAAGTAAGTGCATCAGAAATTGAAAGTTGGCATGCAGTACAACAGGCGGTGAAGGCAGCAAATGGCATGTTGGCCTTCATAGCTAGGGGATTTGAGTATAGGAGCAGGGAGGTCTTAATGCAGTTATACAGGGCCTTGGTGAGGCCTCACCTGAAATAGTGTGCTCAGTTTTGGTCTCCAAATCTGAGGAAGGACGTTCTTGCTATTGAGGGAGTGCAGCGAAGGTTCTCCAGACTGATTCCTGGGATGGCAGGACTGACATATGAGGAGAGACTGGATCGACTGGGCCTGTATTCACTGGAGTTTAGAAGAATGAGAGGGGATCTCACAGAAACATATAAAATTCTCACAGGACTGGACAGGTTAGATGCAGGAAAAATGTTCCTGATGTTGGGGAAGTCCAGAACCAGGGGTCACAATCTAAGGATAAGGGGTAAGCCATTTAGGACCGAGATGAGGAGAAACCTCTTCGCTGTGAACCTGTGGAATTCTCTGCCGCAGAGAGTTGTTGATACCAGTTCGTTAAGATATATTCAAGAGGGAGTTAGATATGGCCCTTACGGCTAAAGGGATCAAGGGATTTGGAGAGAAAGCAGGGAAGGGGTACTGAGGTGAAGGATCAGCCATGATCTTATTGAATGGTGGTGCAGGCTCGAAGGGTCAAATGGCCTACTCCTGGACCTATTTTCTATATTTCTATGTTCAGAGGGCATTATCATTTATTTAAAATTTTGTACATCAATAATACAATACCAGGAATTGGTGAGTGTAGGTGAACTGGAGTCTTGTGTTTTGAGATGATGGTAGGACTTACTTAGATTTATTTGTTATTGAATGCTTGCTACTTGTTGTGCTATGTTTAGTGCTTTGCAAGGACCTCTCCGCTTCCCTTCCCGCCCTTATCTCTGACCGAATGGTCTCCGACGTACCTACCTCCGCTGATTTCTTAACTCTCTGCAAGGGTTTTCTGTGCGGCCACAAGTGGCTACTTACGCTGGCCGGCATTAGTTTGGAGTAACTATTAGCTGTCCAAAGTGGCCTAAATGGCCAAAGTGGGCGTAGGTGGCTGCTAACACCCGCTTCTGAAAAAAAACGAAACTAAAAAAATCCTAACTAACTCACTTACACTGGCGCAAATTGAATGTGCAAAATGGGGATTTTTAAGATACTCCAGAAAAATCAAGTTGCTCCAAAAAAAACGGAGCAATTCCTGGCCAATCTCGAGCCCAATGACTCCAGGCTGCCCTCCTCATTTATTCTTCTAGCATACTACAATTTTATTAAACGATTTTCAGCTTGTGTTATACACAACTACATCGTCACACGGCAAAAGCCAGAAATTCAACATTTCAAAAGAAATAAATTATACTTGATATTACATTAAATCGTAGAATTTTATGACACAAAAGAAGGCCATTCGGCCCATCATGTCTGTGCAGGCTGTAAAATGGCACTTTCCAGCTCTTCTTCCGTAGCCCTGTAGGTTACGGCACTTCAAATGCATATACAAGTCATTTTTAAATGTGATGAGCATTTCTGTCTCTACCACCCTTTCAGGCAGTGAGTTTGAGATCCCCACCACCTTTGGGTGGAAACAAAGTTCTCCTCAACTCCTTTCTAATCCTACCAATTACTTTAAATCTGTGCCCCCTGGTTATTGACCTCTCTGCTAAGGGAAATAGGTGCTTTCTTTCCACCATATCTAGGTCCCTCGTAATTTTATACACCTCAACTAAGTCTCCCCTCAGCCTCCTCTATTCCAAAGGATACATCCCCAGTCTATCCAATCTTTCCTCATAGCTAAAATTCTCCAGTCCTGGCAACATCTTTGTAAATCTCCTCTGTACCCTCTCTAGTGCAATCACATCTTTCCAGAACTGTACGCAGTTCTCTAGCTGTGGCCAAACAAGTGTTTTATACAGTTCAAGCATAACCTCCCTTTTTTTATAGTCTATGCCTCGGCTAATAAAGGAAAGTATTCTTAACCACCTTGTCAACTTGTCCTGCTACCTTCAGGGATCTGTGGACATGCACTCCAAGGTCCCTGTGTTTCTCTACACGTCTCTGTGTCTAACCATTTCCTTTGCCTTGTTGGCCCGCCCCAAATGCATTACCTCCCACGTCTCAGATTGAATTCCATTTGCCACTTTTCTACCCACCTGACCAGTCCATTGATATCTTCTTGCAGTCTACAGCTTTGTTCCTTACCATCAACCATGCGCCCAATTTTTGTATCATCTACAAACTTCTTAATCATGCCACCTACAATGCAGTCTAAATTATTCATATATACCATGAAAAACAACGGACCTAGTACTGAACCCTGCGGAACCCCACTGGAAACAGCCTTGCAGTCATAAAAGCACCATTACCCTATACTTCCTGCTACTGAGCCAATTTTGGATCCAATTTGCCACTTTCCATTGGGTCCCATGGACTTTTACTTTTCTGACTAGTCTGCCATGTGGGACCTTGGCAAAAGCCTTGCTAAAATCCACATTGACTATATCAAACACGCTACCCTCATCGACCCTCCTGGTTACCTATTCAAAAAATTCAATCAAGTTAGTCAGGCACGACCTTCCCTGATCAAATCTATGCTGACTGTTCTTGATTAATCCGTGCCTTTGTTCTTTTTCCAATAATTTGCCCAGCACCTAGTTTAGACTGACTGGCCTGTAATAACTCGGTTTATCCCTTTCTTCCTTTTGAAATAATGGTACGTTAGCAGTCCTCTAGTGATGAGGGCAATGTGGTGTACATGGACTTCCAAAAGGCATTTGATGAAGTGCGACATAATAGGCTTGCCAGCAAAGTTGAAGCCCATGGAATAAAAGGACAGTAGCAACATGGATACAAAATTGGCTAAGTGACAGGAAACAGAGAGTAGTGGTAAACGGTTGTTTTTCGGACTGGAGGAAGGTATACAGTGGTGTTCGCTAGGGGTCGGTACTAAGACCGCTGCTTTTCTTGATATATATTAATGACTTGGACTTGGGTATGTAAAAAGGAAGAGAGTAGCAAAAATAAACATTGGTCCCTTAGAGGCTGAGACAGAAGAAATTATATTGGGGAACAAAGAAATGGCAGAGATTTTACTCTGTCTTCGGAGTAGAAGACACAAAAAGCATAGCAAAAATAGTGGGGAACCAAGGGGCTAAAAGTGAGGAACTTAAAGTAATTATCAGTATGAAAAAGTACTCAAGAAACGAATGAGATTAAAAGCAGACAAATCCCTGGGACCTGATGGTCTATATCCTAGGGTTCTAAAAGAGGTGGCTGCAAGAGATAGCGGATGCATTGGTTCCAAAATTCCCTAGATTCAAGAATGGTCCCAGTGGAATGGAAGGTAGCAAAAATAATCCCACTATTCAAGAAAGGAGAGAGAAAACAGGGAACTACAGGCCAGTTACCCCAACATCAGTCGTCGGGAAAATGCTGGAATCCATTCATCATCATCATAGGCAGTCCTTCGGAAATGAGGAAGATTTGCTAGTGCTGCTAGGGAGGGTTTAAACTAAAATGGCAGTGGGATGGGAATCTATGCAGGGAGGCAGAGGGAAGTAAAAAGGGGGCAGAAGCAAAAGGTAGAAAGGAGAAAAGCAAGAGTGGAGGGCAGAGAAATCAAGGGCAAAAATCAAAAAGGGTCACATTACAACACAATTCTAAAAGGACAATGAGTGTTAAAAAAAACAAGCCTGAAGGTTCTGAGTCTCAATGCGAGGAGCATTCGTAATAAGGTGGATGAATTGGCTGCACAGATAGCTGTTAACGGAAACGATGTAATTGGGATTACGGAGACATGGCTCCAAGGTGACCATGGTTGGGAACTCAACATCCAGGGGTATTCAATATTCAGGAAGGACAGACAGGAATGAAAAGGAGGTGAGGTAGCGTTACTGGTTAAAGAGGAGATTAACGCAATAATAAGGATGGACATTAGCGTGGATGATGTGGAATCCATATGGGTTGAGCTGCAAAACACCAAAGGGCAGAAAAGGTTATGGGAGTTGTGTACAGACCACCAAACAGTAGGAGGGAGGTTGGGGATGGCATCAAACAGGAAATTAGGGACGCGTGCAATAAGGGTACAGCAGTTATCATGGGTGACTTTAATCTACATATTGATTGGGCGAAATAAAACTGGTAGCAATACTGTGGAGGACGATTTCCGAGAGTGTATAAGGGACGGTTTTCGAGACCAATATGTCGAGGAACCAACTTATTCGTCAGGAAATGGTGTTAGGGAAACTGAAGGCTGATAAATCCCCAGGGCCTGATAGTCTGCATTCCAGAGTACTTAAAGAAGTGGCCCTAGAAATAGTAGATGCATTGGTGGTCATTTTCCAACATTCCATGGACTCTGGTTCAGTTCCTATGGATTGGAGGGTAGCTAATGTAACCCCACTTTTTAAAAAAGGAGGGAGAGAAAACAGGGAATTATAGACCGGTTAGCCTGACATTGGTAGTGGGGAAAATGCTGGAATCAATTATTAAAGATGAAATAGCAGCGCATTTGGAAAGCAGTGACAGGATCGGTCCAAGTCAGTATGGATTTATGAAAGGGAAATCATGCTTGACAAATCTTCTAGTTTTTTGAGGATGTAACTAGTAGAGTGGATAAGGGAGAAACAAGTGGATGTGGTGTATTTAGACTTTCAAAAGGCTATTGACAAGGTCCCACACAGGAGATTAGTGTGCAAAATTAAGGCACATGGTATTGGGGGTAATGTACTGACACGGATAGAGAACTAGTTGGCAGACAGGAAGCAAAGAGTGGGAATAAACGGGTCCTTTTCAGATTGCCAGACAGTGACTAGTGGGGTGCTGCAAGGTTCAGTGCTGGGACCCCAGCTATTTACAATATACATTAATGATTTGGACGAAGGAATTGAATGTAATATCTCCAAGTTTGCAGATGACACTAAGCTGGATGGCAGTGCGAGCTGTGAGGAGGATGCTAGGAAGCTCTCGGGGGACATGGACAGGTTAGGTGAATGGGCAAATGCATGGCAGATGCAGTATAATGTGGATAAGTGTGAGGTTATCCACTTTGGTGGCAAAAACAGGAAGGCAGATTATCTGAATGGTGATAGATTAGGAAAAGGGGAAGTGCAATGAGACCTGGGTGTCATGGTACATCAGTCATTGAAGGTAGGCATGTAGGTACAGCAGGCAGTAAAGAAAGCAAATGGCTTGCTGGCCTTCATAGCTAGGGGATTTGAGATTAGGAGCAGTGAAGTCTTACTGCAGTTGTACAGGGCCTTGGTGAGACTACACCTTGAGTATTATGTGCAGTTTTGGTTTCCTAATCTGAGGAAGGACATTCTTGCAATTGAGGGAGTACAGCGAAGGTTCACAAGACTGATTCCCGGGATGGCAGGACTGACATATGAAGAAAGACTGGATCGACTGGCTTATATTCACTGGAATTTAGAAGAATTAGAGGAGATCTCATAGAAACATATAAAATTCTGATGGGATTGGACAGGTTAGATGCAGGAAGAATGTTCCCGATGTTGGGGAAGTCCAAAACCAGGGGTCACAGTCTAAGGATAAGGGGTAAACCATTTAGGACCGAGATGAGGAGAAACTTCTTCACTCAGAGAATTGTGAACCTGTGGAATTCTCTACCACAGAAAGTTGTTGAGGCCAGTTTGTTAGATATATTCAAAAGGGAGTTAGATGTGGCCCTTACGGTTAAAGGGATCAAGGGGTATGGAGAGAAAGCAGGAATGGGGTACTGAAGTTGCATGATCAGCCAAAATCATATTGAATGGTGGTGCAGGCTCGAAGGGCCGAATGGTCTACTCCTGCACCTATTTTCTATGTTCCCACTCTAAAAATGAGTCCTTAGCTGGCTGAACAGTCCAATACGAGAATCACAGTCCCTGTCACAGGTGGGACAGATAGTCGTTGAGGAAAAGGGGGCGTGGGACTGATTTGCCGCATGCTCTTTCCGCTGCCTGCCCTTGATTTCTGCATGCTCTCGGCTATGAGACCCAAGGTGCTCAGCGCCCTCCCAAATGCACTTCCTCCATTTAGGGTGATCTTTGGCCAGGAACACCCAGGTGTCAGTGGGGATGTTGCACTTTTTCAGGGAGGCTTTGAGGGTGTCCTTGCAACATTTCCTCTGCTCACCTTTGGCTCGTTTGCCGTGAAGAAGTTCCAAGTCGAGTGCTTTGCTTTGGGAGTCTCGTGTCTGGCATGCAGACAATGTGGCCTGCTCAGTGGCGCTGATTCAAGTGTGGTCAGTGCTTCAATGCTGGGGATGTTGGCCTGGTCGAGTTGGTGCGTCTGTCCTCCCAGGGGATTTGCAGGATCTTAGAGAGATCGTTGGTGGTATTTCTCCAATGACTGGAGGTGTCGACTGTACATGGTCCATGTCTCTGAGCCATACAGGAGGGCGGGAATTACTACAGCCCTGTAGACTATGAGCTTGGTGGCAGGATTGAGGGTCTGGTCTTCAAACACTCTTTTCCTCAGGCGGCCGAAGGCTGCATTGGTGGCGGTATTGAATCTCGTCGTCAATGTCTGCTCTTGTTGATAAGAGGCTCCTGTGGTATGGGGAATGGTCCACGTTGTCCAGGGCCGCGCCGTGAATCTTGATGACTGTGGGGCAGTGCTGTGTGGCGGGGACAGGTTGGTGGAAGACCTTTGTCTTAGGATGTTCAGTATAAGGCCCATGCTTTCGTACGTCTCAGTAAATACGTTGACTACGACTTGGAGTTCAGCCTCTGTATGTGCGCTGACGCAGGCGTCGTCCGCGTACTGTAGCTTGACGACAGAGGTTGAGGTGGTCTTGGACCTGGCCTGGAGACGACAACGGTTGAACAGGTTCCCACTGGTTCTATAGTTTAGTTCCACTCCAGTGGGTAGCTTGTTGACTGCGAGGTGGAGCATGGCAGCGAGGAAGATTGAGAAGAGGGTTGGGGCGATGACGCAGCCCTGTTTGACCCCGGTCCGGACGTGGATAAGGGTTGGTGCTGTTCCCTGCATTTCTCTTGCAGCTGCCGCGCTGTAAAAATCATGTCCGTTGTGCCCCGTAGGGGACGAAATCCATCGTGACTCCGAGAGGCGCTCCTCAGCCACAGGGAGAATCCATTATTAAGTAAGTGGTAACAGGGCGCTTAGAAAATCATAATATGATTAGGCAGAGTCAACATGGTTTTATGAAAGGGAAATCGTGTTTAACAAATGTATTAGAGTTTTTTTTGAGGATGTAACTAGCAGGGTAGATAAAGTGGAACCAGTGGATGTAGTATAATTGGATTTCCAAAAGGCATTCGATAAGGTGCCATATAAAAGGTTGTTACGCAAGATAAGGGCTCATGAGGTTGAGGGTAATATATTAGTATAGATAGAGGATTGGTCAGCTATTTACAATTTATATTGAAGTCTTAGATGATGAAGGGACCATGTGCAATGTATCCAAGTTTGCTGATGATACAAAGAACATATAAGAACATAAGAACATAAGAATTAGGAACAGGAATAGGCCAGCTAGCCCCTTGAGCCTGCTCCGCCATTCAACAAGATCATGGCTGATCTGGCCGTGGACTCAGCTCCACTTACCCGCCCGCTCCCCATAACCCTTAATTCCCTTATTGGTTAAAAATCTATCTATCTGTGATTTGAATATATTCAATGAGCTAGCCTCAACTGCTTCCCTGGGCAGAGAATTCCACAGATTCACAACCCTCTGGGAGAAGAAATTCCATCTCAACTCGGTTTTAAATTGGCTCCCCCGTATTTTGAGGCTGTGCCCCCTAGTTCTAGTCTCCCCGACCAGTGGAAAACAACCTCTCTGCCTCTATCTTGCCTATCCCTTTCATTATTTTAAATGTTTCTAATAAGATCACCCCTCATCCTTCTGAACTCCAACGAGTAAAGACCCAGTCTACTCAATCTATCATCATAAGGTAACCCCCTCATCTCCGGAATCAGCCTAGTGAATCGTCTCTGTACCCCCTCCAAAGCAAGTATATCCTTCCTTAAGTAAGGTGACCAAAATTGCACGCAGTACTCCAGGTGCGGCCTCACCAATACCCTATACAGTTGCAGCAGGACCTCCCTGCTTTTGTACTCCATCCCTCTCGCAATGAAGGCCAACATTCCATTCGCCTTCCTGATTACCTGCTGCACCTGCAAACTAACTTTTTGGGATTCATGCACAAGGACCCCCAGGTCCCTCTGCACCGCAGCATGTTGTAATTTCTCCCCATTCAAATAATATTCCCTTTTACTGTTTTTTTTTTCCCCCCAAGGTGGATGACCTCACAAAGGTAGGTGGGTACGTAAGCTGAGGATGACGACACAGAGTCTGTAAAGTGATATAGACAGGTTAACTGAGTGGGCAACAAGGTGTCAAATGGGGTATAATGTGGAGAAATGTGAGGCTTTTCAATTTGGTAGGAAGAATAGAAAGATAATATTTTTTAATAAGTTGAGAAAATATTAAATGTTGGTGTTCAGAGATTTAGGTGCCCTCGTACAGGAAACACATGTAGGTACAGCAAGCAATTAGGAAGACAAATGGCATGTTGGCCTTTATTGCAAGGGGGTTGAAGTACAAGAGCAAGGCAGTCTTACGACAATTGTACAGAGCTTTGGTGAGACCACACCTGGAGTACTGTGCACAGTTTTGGTCTCCTTATCTGAGGAAGGACATACTTGCCTTCGAGGCGGTGCAACGAAGGTTCACTAGATTGATCCCCGAGATAAGAGAATTGTCCTATGAGGAGACGTTAGGCTGGATTTTCGGCTTTCTCTGTTTTTGGGCAAAAACGTAATTGATACGTGAAAATTAACATTTTTGCTCTGTGACCGATTTAAGACCTAACCTTCGGCACTTGGGGTCTGCGCCAGGCGCAGCACAACGGATGACGTTGCACTATTATTCAGGGTGCAAAAATACGGCCCTCGTCAACTTTAGTGCGGGGCCGGGAGTGCTGTGAGAGAGGCCTTGGGACGGGGAGAAATTTTTTTTTTAAAAAACATTCAAAAAACATTACCAAACAAATTGCCGGAAAAAAATAAAAACTTTAACTTACCTTTTCTTCAGGTTTTCCAACTTACCGCTGCCGGCAGGTTTACCTGGCGGTCTTCAGGGCGCGGCGTACGGGTTGGGTGAGTGCTAAAACTCGGACGGTAACGCAATCCGAGTCGTTCCACCACCGCTGCAGATCTCCGCGGTGGTGCTTCCAAGCGCCGCCACAAGAAAGGAACCAAGGATCGTGACCGGGCTTTCGCCGTGGAGGGTCAAAACGCGGCAAAAACCCAGTCACAAACCACCCGAAAATCCAGCCTAAGGAGCCAATACTTTCAAGTTTAAAAGAATGAGAGGTGATCTCATTGAAACAAGCATGGTACTGAGAGGGATCGACAGAGTAGATGCTGAGAAGTTGTTTCCCTGGCTTGAATGTCAAGAACTAGTGGGCAGTTTCAAGATAAGGGTCGTCCATTTAAGACTGAGATGAGGAGGAATTTCATCACTTAGAGGGTTGTGAATCTTTGGAATTCTCGACCCCAAAGAACTGTGAATGCTGAATCATTGAGTATATTCAAGACTGAGGGGGAGATTTCACCTTCAATTTCGGCGGTTTTCTCAGTGGGACAACTGTTTTTGAGAGAGAAACCGCCCGGCGAAAGTTCCCCCATTACTTTTTGAATGGTACCGCCCAAATCTCAAAACGCCCGCCGGGAGCAAACCGTCGACATGCACTGCCAAGAAAATCGCCAGGGTGCAAGTTTGACCTCAACAAAAGCCCGTCCAGATCGTCGAGGGAACCGCCCTGTGAAAGCTGCTTAAACAGGGCGGGTAGGTGAGTACTCTGCAAAGAAAGGTAAGTTGAAGGTTCTTTATTTTTTTTTAATTGTAAAGCGGCGATTAGCTTTAAAACTTTTTTTTTTAAAGTGAATTTTTTTTTCTCCAGTTTTCCCCCCCTCCCTAGGCCCAACCGCAGCCTTGGAATAATTTTTTTTTAATTTTAAGAACTGCCCGTTTCACCTAGTTTTGTCTTTAACCGAGAAACCGCCGAGAATATTGGTGCAAGATCCATTTTCTCGCCAGGCGATTATTTTTAACTTAATTATGGAAATTCTCACCAGCGTTGTTGAAAAACGTTAGCGGTTTTTCTGGGCGGGGAATCGGATGTTGAGGGGCTCTAGGGAAAGTCTAGTCCTGAGAGACAGATTTTGAACTCTAGTGGAATCATGGGATATGGGGATCAGGTGGAAAAGTGGAGCTGTGGTTGAAGATCAGCCCTGGTCTTAGTGAATGGCCTACTCCTGCTCCTAATTCAAATATTTCAATTTTTGAATTACAGAGGTTGGTAAGTGAATGCTCAAAGAAGATGGATATTTTAAGATAAACTACAGTTGCAAGCAGTGTATGAAAGACAGCAGATTTTTTTTTTTTTAATCAAAATTTAATATGCAATACTGCCCAAATTGTTAGAAATCAGACTTTAAATAGCCTTTCCAAATGCAGCTCAATAGCGGATTGTTTTATCGGCATGAGAGAACAGGGTAAAAAATTCAACTGCAAGAGGAGTTTGAAAAATTGTCAATATAGATTACAATTCAGCTCTAAATCCCACTTTTTCTTTCAAATCATCAGTTCTAATCCAGTTAGAATGGAATCACTAATGTTCCTGAATTTCAGACTGAAGTGTGTTTTTCTGATACAGCTATAAAAAAAATGAAATTAAATAAATTTTTTCTGAAAACAAAAAACATTTAATAAATCATTCCATATACTCCAAATTATGTAAAAACATCCGCCCATGTTACATAGAAACATAGAAAATAGGTGCAGGAGTAGGCCATTCGGCCCTTTGAGCCTGCACCACCATTCAATAAGATCATGGCTGATCATTCACCTCAGTACCCCTTTCCTGCTTTCTCTCCATACCCCTTGATCCCCTTAGCCATAAGGGCCATATCTAACTCCCTTTTGAATATATCCAATGAACTGGCATCAACAACTCTCTGCGGCAGGGAATTCCACAGGTTAACAACTCTCTGAGTGAAGAAGTTTCTCCTCATCTCAGTCCTAAATGGCCTACCCCTTATCCTAAGTGTGTCCCCTGGTTCTGGACTTCCCCAACATCAGGAACATTCTACCCACATCTAACCTGTCCCGTCCCGTTAGAATCTTTTATGTTTCTATGAGATCCCCTCTCATCCTTCTAAACTCCAATGTATAAAGGCCCAGTTGATCCAGTATCTCCTCATATGTTAGTCCTGCCATCCCAGGAATTTAATGAGTCTGTTGATCTATGCAAATAATTTATTTTAAAATAGAGGTTCTAATGCTTTTCATGCCACCCAGAGTAAGCAGGACTGTGACACTGTAATTTAGTTATCAAAATATTTACATTATTTATATGGTTTAGTGCAATAAATGCAATGCCTTTTAATTCAACCCACTACAGGAGGAAAATTTTAAATATTTAGTAATCTACTTTTACTCACTGTGTACATTTACAAAGAACATGGACAATCAAATATAATATATAAAGGCTCGAACTGTGATTCCGGGAGGAGTTCCTTGGCCACAGGGAGAAGATGGTTGAGGAGAACTCTAGCGACAACTTTCCCAGTGGCTGATAGCAGAGAGATTCCCCTGTAATTGCCGCAGTCGGACTTGTCCCCTTTTTAAAAATGGTCACAATCACTGCATCTCTGAGATCTCCCGGCATGCTCCCCTCCCTCCACCCTTTACTTTTTTCTCTTCCTCTTATTCCTTTCCCCCTCTCTCCCCATTCACCCACCCCTACAATCCAGTTATTCCACTCATCCTCTAACTGTGCTTGAACTGAATTCTGCACTTGTCATGACTCCCTGCCTTTTTAAAAAATTGTTCCTAGGATGTGGGCGCCACTGGCAAGGCCTGCATTTATTGCCCATCCCTGCTACAAGAGATCAAATAATATGCTTCATAAAGGAACACCTGTGACGCTGCTCACAGCAAGTCAGAGGTTGTACTCTCTTAGAACAATAACATTATACAAACTAAATGTAACACAATGTGCTATCTTGCTCATAAAGTCTGGGTGTGTGCTCCTGCAAGTTCACATATCAATTCCTTTGCATTCTTGAAACAAATGGTTGCTGGCTCTGATATTGGGCCTAAAATTCCGGCCTCACCGGGTCTGCACGAAGTGCGCACGGACCCAGCAAGGCCTCGCAAAAGTCGGTTTTCGGGAAGCGATGCACATGTGCCAGAAACCAGCTTTTCCAATCTGTCAACTCGTGCCCAGTGAATGTCCTTCAAACTTTAATGCATGGTGAAAGCAGGCACATAGCCTACTTTTACCAGTGTAAGAGTTTGAAAGCATATAAAAATTAAATTAAATACACATTTTTATAGTTAAAAACCCAATCCATGAAGGCAAGTTTATTTTTAACACTATTAAAACAAATTTAAAAAAATTCCCCAAAATATATTTACTTACATTTAATTTCAATTAATTTAAAATATATGGGGTGTTTTATTTATTATGCTGTGTTCGGGTGTTTATGGGGGAGTTTCTCATTGATAGTAATGGGAACTCGTACAAACGGAGTTCCCATTTTTATCAATGAGAATACTGCATCGTGATTGGTTGTCCAGGCCCACATGACTCCAGCTTGCACCAACGTACCTGAAAGGCATTTCCGAGAACACCAGGTACTTTCGTAGATTTTTTTTGGGTCGGAGGCCTTCGTACTAAGGAAGCCTCCAACCTCAACTTCAGGCCCATTATATGTGATACAGGTGCATGTCAAAAATCCGGAGTTCCGGACTCCAGAATGTTCCGGAATCCAAACTCCAGATCGATCGGTGGCAGGGTCGTCCAGAATCCATAAAATGTTCCGGAATCCAGACCCACCGACCCTGCCGAACTCGGAGCTCCACCACTGCCCCTCAGGCCTCGCTGCCGCTGCCCTTACCTCGGGGCCTCGCCGCCGGCCCGCCCAAACACCTCCTCCGCGATGGGGCCGATTGGCCCAAACAGTTTCTCGGCGGGGACCCGCCTGAACGGCTCCTCCATTGGCAGGGCCCCGCCCGAATTGCTCTTCCATGGCAGGGCCCTACCCGAACAGCTCCTCCATGGCGGGGACCCGCCTGAATAGCTCTTCCATGGCAGGGCCCTACCCGAACAGCTCTTCCATGGCGGGGCCCTACCCGAACAGCTCTTCCATGGCGGGGACCCGCCTGAATAGCTCTTCCATGGCAGGGCCCTACCCGAACAGCTCTTCCATGGCGGGGACCCGCCTGAATAGCTCTTCCATGGCAGGGCCCTACCCGAACAGCTCTTCCATGGCGGGGACCCGCCTGAATAGCTCTTCCATGGCAGGGCCCCGCCCGAATAGCTCTTCCATGGCAGGTCCCCACCTGAATAGCTCTTCCATGGTGGGGACCCGCCTGAATAGCTCTTCCATGGCAGGGCCCTACCCGAACAGCTCCTCCATGGCAGGGACCCGCCTGAATAGCTCTTCCATGGCAGGGCCCTACCCGAACAGCTCCTCCATGGCAGGGCCCTACCCGAACAGCTCCTCCATGGCAGGGCCCCGCCTGAATAGCTCTTCCATGGCGGGGACCCGCCTGAATAGCTCTTCCATGGCAGGGCCCCACCCGAACAGCTCTTCCACAGCAGGGCCCTGCCCGAACAGCTCCTCCTCGGCGGGGGACCCCACCCCATCTCCTATCCCCACCTTTGGGCTCGGGTGTTTCCGGATTCGTGACGTCAGAAAGACGATCGAAAGTGCGGAAAAGCCCGTAATCCGTAACGGCCTCAGTCCCGAATTCTCGACGCTGCACCTGTACAGAAATGGACATGAGACAATGTGTGGCATCTGCAGTGCGATGTAAGGTTTTTAAATAGATTACGAGTTTATCCTCTGTAGTGTTGCTCACGGCAAGTTCGATGATACAGTTTATACTATCTAAACCTATATCTTCTTTTTGAAGCCGAAGATGCACAGCAAGATGGTAAAGATGCGATTCCATGTAAACAGGAGACATGTAGTGGTAATGGGGAGTAGTGATAGCATCATGACGCTTGGCAGTCAGGGAATGATTTTGATGTGGGAGAATCATGATAAGCAGTCAATGGATGCAGGAATACTGCGACGGAGGTTCTAGGCTCTCGAAGAATTATGAGGGTCATTAGACTATGTGTCATGGGGTGTGGTGAAGAGAATTGCAGCACAGCGGGATTGCATGGGTCTGGCATTATTGGGATTGCCTGGAATCTGATAACATAAAAGGGAGAAAGAGAGCGGTGGTAGGATTTAGGGGGAGGGAGCCATAGTTGAGTGGAGGCTGGAGTTGTGCTTCCTCCTGTGATGAAGATAAAAATATTAAAAGCTTTTTTCCCAGCAATGAGCTGTAAACCAGTTGGAAACAAGCTGTTAGTTGATTAATGCACAGTACTGTATGCTGGCAAATATAATAAACATGTGTTAACAGCACTAGACAATCAGCGGAAGAGATGATGTTATGGCGGGTGAGGGATTCAATTAAGAGGCAGTAATCAGTTTAGGTGTGAGACCTGATGGGATAGATAGATGGAAAGGAGCTGGGAGAATGAGCAGAGGCCTGGACACAGGGGGTTCAGTAACACCACAGGCGAGAGGCCCAATGGTAAAGGTCAAGGTGACCAGGACAGGGAGACAGGGAGACAGGACCAGTGTCAGGAGCAGGGAGGATGAGGGTTGTCTGCGACACTCAGCCAGAGATAAAAAAGATATTTGCCCACATTGGAATAAATTTGGGTCTAATCATAATAAATCTAACAATATTAAGAAGCAAGACTGGAAAAAAATAATAGCAAGAGTTATTTTTTATTGTTCGTTCCTGGGATGTGGGTGTCGCTGGCAATGCCGGCATTTATTTCCCATTCCTAATTGCCCTTGAGAATGTGGTGGTGAGCCGCCTTCTTGAACCACTGCAATGTTGTGAAGGTACTCCCACAGTGCTGTTAGGGAGTTCCAGGATTTTGACCCAGCGACTATGAAAGAATGTCGATATATTTCCAAGTCAGGATGGTGTGTGACTTGGAGCGGAACTTGGAGGTGGTGGTGTTCCCATGCTCCTGCTGCCCTTGTCCTTCAAGGTGGTAGAGGCCATCAGTTTGGGAGGTGCTGTCGAAAAAGCCTTGGCGGGTTGTTGCAATGCATCTTGTAGATGGTACACACTGCAACCACGATGCGCCGGTGGTGGAAGGAGTGAATAGTGGTGGATGGGGTGCCAATCGAGTGGGCTGCTTTGTCCTGGATGGTGTCGAGCTTCTTAATTGTTGTTGGAGCTGCACTCATCCAGGTAGATGGAGAGTATTCCATCACACTCCTGACTTGTGCCTTGTAGATGGTGGAAAGACTTTGGGGAGTCAGAATACCCAGCCTCTGACCTGCTCTTGATGCCACAGTATTTACGTGGCTGGTCCAGTTAAGTTTCTGGTCAATGGTGACCCCCCCAGGATGTTGATGGTGGGGATTAGGCGATGCTAATCCCATTGAATATGAAGGGAAGGTGGTTAGACTCTCTCTTGTTGGAGATAGTCATTGCCTGGCATGTGTGGCACGAACGTTACTTGCCACTTATCAGCCCAAGCCTTGCTGCAAGCGGGCATGGATGGCTTCATTATCTGCAAATGGAACTGAACACTGTGTAATCATCAGCGAACATCTCCACTTTTGACCTTATGATGGAAAAAAGGTCAGTGATGAAGCAGCTGAAGATGGTTGGGCCTAGGACACTGCCCTGAGGAACTCCTGCAGCGATATCCTGGGGCTGAGATGATTAGCCTGCAACAATCACAGCCATCTTCCTTTGTGCTAGGTATGACTCCAGCCAGTGGAGAGTTTACCCTCCGATTCCCATTGACTTCAATTTTACCAGGGCTCCTTGATGCCATACTCGGTCAAATGCTCTCTTGATGTCAAGGGCAGTCACTCACCTCACCTCTGGAATTCAGTTCTTTTGTCCATGTTTGGACCAAGGCTTTAATGAGGTCGGGAGCTGAGTGGTCCTGGCAGTACCCAAACTGAGCATCGTTGAGCAGGTTATTGGTGAGTAAGTGTCGCCTGATAGCACTGTCGGCAAAACCTTCCATCACTTTGCTGATGATTGAGATTAGACTGATGGGGTGGTAATTGGCTAGATTGGATTTGTCATACTTTTTGTGGACAGGACATACCTGGGCAGTTTTCCACATTGTCGGGTAGATGCCAGTGATGTAGCTGTACTGGAACTGCTTGGCTAGAGGTGCGGTTAGTTCTGGAGCACATCTTCAGCACGATAGCCGGGATATTGTCGGGGCCTGTAGCCTGAGCTGTATCCAGTATGCTCAGCTGTTTCTTGATATCATGTTGAGTGAATCAAATTGGATGAAGCCTGCCCTCTGTAATGGTGGGGACCTCAGTAGGAGGCCAATATGAATCATCCACTTGGCATTTCTGGCTAAAAATGGTTGCAAACGTGTCAGCCTTGTCTTTTGCACTCACATGCTGGGCTCTGCCATCATTAAGGATGGGGAGATTCATGGAGCCTCCTCCTCACGTCAGTTGTTTAATAGCCCACCGCCATTTATGACTGGATGCGGTAGGACTGCAGAGCTTTGATCTGATGTGTTGATTCTGGGATTGCTTAGCCCTGTCTGTTTAGCATGCATGTGGTCCTGTGTTGCAGCTTCGCCAGGTTGGCACCTCATTTTTAGGTACACCTGGTGCTTCTCCAAGCATGCTCTTCTGCACTTCTCATTGAACCACGGTTGGTCCCCCGCCTTGATGATCATGGTAGAGTAAGGGATATACCGGGCCATGAGGTTACAGATTGTGGTGGAATACTACAATTCTGCTGCTGCTGATAGTCCACAGCGCCTCATGGATGCCAAGTTTTGAGCTGCTAGATCTGTTCTGAATCTATCTAATTTAGCATGATGGAGGGTGTCCTCACTGTGAAGACGGGACTTCGTCTCCCCAAGGACTGTGCGGTGGCCACTGTACCAATACTATCATGGACAGATGCATCTGCGATAGGTAGATTGGTGAGGATGAGGTCAAGAAGGTTTTTCCCTTGTGTTAGTTCTCTCACCACCTGCTGCAGGCCCAGTCTGGCAGCTATATCATTCAGGACTCGGTCAGTAGTGGTGCTACTGAGCCACTCTTAGTGATGGACATTGAAATCCCCCACCCAGAGTACATTCTGTGCCCTTGCTACTCTGTGTTTCTTCCAAGTGATGTTCAACATGGAGGATTACTGATTCATCAGCTGAGGGAGGCCGGTAGGTAGTGATCAGCAGGAGATTTCCTTGCACATGTTTGACCAAATGCCATGAGACTTCATGGCGTCCAGAGTCAACGTTGAGGATGCCCAGAGCCACTCCCTTCCAACTGTATACTACTGTGCTGCCAGCACTGGTGGGTCTCTCCTGCCACTGGGACAGGACATACCCAGCAATAGTGATGGAGGAGTATGGGACATTGGCTGAAAGGTATGATTCTGTGAGTATGACTATATCAGGCTGTTGCTTGGCCAGTCTGTGGGACCGCTCTCCTAATTTTGGCACAAGTCCCCAGATGTTAGTGAGGAGGACTTCGCAGGGTCAATTGGGCTGAGTGTGCGATTGCCGTGTCTGAAGCCGGTGCCGAGGTCGATGCCAGTTGGTCTGTCTGGTTTTATTCTTATTATTGTTTCTTCTAGCTGTTTGTTACAACTGAGTGGTTTGCTAAGCTATTTCAGAGGGCAATTAAGAATCAATCACATTGCTATGGTCTGGAGTAACATATAAGCCAGGCCAGGTAAGGATGGCAGATTTCCTTCCCTATAGGATATTTGTGAACCAGATGGGTTTTACGACAATCAGGTAGTTTCATGGTCACCATTACTGACACTAGTTTTTATTCCAGATTTATTTAATTAACTAATTTAAATTTCACTGCTGCCGTGGTGGAATTTGAACTCACATCTTTGGATTACTGGTCCAGTAATACAATCACTTAACAGGAAGTGCAAGTCCCAACCCAAACTGACTCACTTTCACCACCAAGCCATCACTTGTCAAGTCTGATCAGTTCACATAAGAAAGGGGAACCAACAAAAGAAAGCTATCTCCCCTAGAGCAAAAAAAAATGCAGCAGTGTTACCAGTTCAACTACACACTTATAGAAGCTGCAGAAAATTGCAACCTTAAACATCGCGCCTTGCATGAACAAAAGGCTACAGCAGCAAAGTCAGTACCATGGGCAAAGAAAAATATAACAAATACATTCAATATGTCTGACATTTTGCTTGCAACGGGACTAACTTCTTAATTAACTGTGATCCAAAGCTGGTTATCCTTTTTAAGGAAATAAACTGAAAGCCTCTGAATTCATGAAATGGTTTCCACAGGTACAGTAACCAGTGAATGAACCATTATTTAATGAGCATATTAACATAATTACAAAAGCACACTATCTAAAATTAAGTTCAGAATGTGCAGTCACCTTCCTAATCAGCCACCGCCCCAAATTGTCATGACAGCATGACGAGTGTGAGTATCAATAAACCCTGCAGCTTTCTCCCACGATCTTCAGTAAAAGATGGATTTGTGTTGCAGTACAAAGAAACTGGATTCCAGCATCCATATTCATCCACCAACATACAGTTTGTGGCTCGACAATGTGGTTATCAGAGAAATGGTATCAATGCCACTCCTTTCAATTGCCACAATCTGTCAATTTATAAACAATTTTTCAAATGCAAAACGGAAAAAAAGTCCAATTGAACATTTGGACTTATATTACAATTGTAGTGTTTGTGCAGAGCTGTTTCACAGCACTAATGTTAATTCTGGTGTAAATCTGGAGTTAAAGTTGACACAGAGACTGCCTCTTGTAGGGAATCTCTCTCCATTTCACTTTTTAATTCTCTTACTAGACTTGACACTCAACTAGTTTAACAAATGTAGAGCAACAATCAACAAAGTTGATTTAATGTTGAATGACAGAGCTAAAACCGTGGAAACTATACAATGCTCCTATCAAACGTAAGTACTGTGCCAAGTTCTGAGGCTGATTCCTAAGGTCAACGATCAGAGTTACTGGGAAAGAATCAGCTACAAAATAATCTTATCAGACAAACTCAGATTTGGTTGGAGTGCAAGGTTCAGCAATTTCCTTCAGATGTAGACCAAATAGATAACTGCTTCTGTGTTTCGCACTCCTAAGCTAATTAGGTATCCAAGAAGCCAAAAGGGTTAATAATTGATAATGATTCCAATAAACAAACCGAACTTTTGATCCTTCTATTTATATCAAAGAAAAATTTTGTTGGGCATCAGAATCTATTTTCGATAAAATGTTTCACAGCTTGAACTCCTGATGAATTTTTCAAGTGTTCAGATGCATGCACATCCCAAAAAACTGTTGCAATATTTATTGGAATGTAAAACCATTACAAATTTCTCAACTGTACACCCTCGTAGAGATTTCCAATGTTTTCAATGGCAACCTTGTGAAAGCCAAAAAGTTACCTTCCTCCGGTTGACACAGGAATAAAGCAATTTTTTTCTCAATGGTGATAAATCGACCAGAAAATGTATATTTAAACACATGTTGGCACAACTTCCTAGCACTCCAATGTGCTACACCTTAGAATGTAAGATATGGATTCACACCTATGATTCCCTACATGACAAAAGATATCAAACTCGGTCAGGTGTGCATCATGCATGAAGATGCTGAGCTGTTAAGTGCTTCTTCAGAGTGCAAGGGAAAATTCAAAACTGAGTCAGCTTGGGTTGTTTTCATGCACCACTTACTAATCCGGGGACAAATCATCTGCCTGTTTTCTTGGCTAGGGAAAATGCATGATACGAGAAAACTAGAGAGGATAAGGGGATAGTATTTTTAAACAATGGCTGCAATGGTTATGTTGCTGAATACATTTTCTTTTCATTTACAGTAATAAAAGTTGAAAACAGAATGATGAACTAAAATGGAGCAAATTACCATTTACATCTGTAATTATATTGTAGCAAATGGAATCAACATCCCTTGAAATAGAGAGTGCACAATCCCAAAAATCTGACAACTCAAAAACAAAATCGCAATTGAAAAACAGCCCTGAATAAAGATTCATTAAATAAGTTAAATTCCACTTTTTGGTGTATTGGATTTTCGCATTTTTATTCATGTTTTAGGATCACATTCTGTATGCAATTCTGTTTGTTTTTTTGGAAAAATTTAAACCCAAAGGCTTCATGTAAGACATACAAACTGGAGATAATGGCCTTGAAATTCCGATGTCCCGGGTCCGTACGAAGTTTCTACGGACGCGGGAACACATCGGAAAAGCCAGTTTTCAGTGCGCACGCGCTGAAAACCGGCTTTTCCGGTCTGTACAGTTTCTGGCTTGACAGATCCTCCGTATCTTGGGAGCGAGGACACTTGCAGGGCAAGATTTCCGATATTTACAAATATCTTGCCCTGCAAATGTCCTTTAAAATCTTGCGCCTGAAAAAGCAGGCGTATAGCCTACTTTTACAGGCACAAGTGTTTAAAAATACACAAAAACATTTTTAAATAAAAAGTTATAAAAACACATTTTATTGTTAAAAACCCTACCCACTACGGTAAGTTTATTTTAAGGCATAATTTAAAAAACTTTTAAAAAGTTGGAAAATATTTTTTTTTAATAACAACTTTAATTTAAATGAATGTTAAATATTTTCTATTTTTATTTTCTATTTTTTATTGTGTTTTGGGTGTTTGGAGGGGGTTCTCATTCATAGTAATAGGAGTTCCGGACTTACGGAGTCACGAGAGGCCTCAGGATTGGAAGTTCCAATGGGCGCAGCAGCAACAGCACATTAATGATTTAGATGAGGGGATTAAATGTAGCATCTCCAAATTTGCGGATGACACTAAGTTGGGTGGCAGTGTGAGCTGCGAGGAGGATGCTGTGAGGCTGCAGAGCGACTTGGATAGGTTAGGTGAGTGGGCAAATGCATGGCAGATGAAGTATAATGTGGATAAATGTGAGGTTATCCACTTTGGTGGTAAAAACAGAGAGACAGACTATTATCTGAATGGTGACAGATTAGGAAACGGGGAGGTGCAAAGAGACCTGGGTGTCATGGTACATCAGTCATTGAAGGTTGGCATGCAGGTGCAGCAGGCGGTTAAGAAAGCAAATGGCATGTTGGCCTTCATAGCAAGGGGATTTGAGTACAGGGGCAGGGAGGTGTTGCTACAGTTGTACAGGGCATTGGTGAGGCCACACCTGGAGTATTGTGTACAGTTTTGGTCTCCTAACCTGAGGAAGGACATTCTTGCTATTGAGGGAGTGCAGCGAAGGTTCACCAGACTGATTCCCGGGATGGCGGGACTGACCTATCAAGAAAGACTGGATCAACTGGGCTTGTATTCACTGGAGTTCAGAAGAATGAGAGGGGACCTCATAGAAACATTTAAAATTCTGATGGGGTTAGACAGGTTAGATGCAGGAAGAATGTTCCCAATGTTGGGGAAGTCCAGAACCAGAGATCACAGTCTAAGGATAAGGGGTAAGCCATTTAGGACCGAGATGCGGAGGAACTTCTTCACCCAGAGAGTGGTGAACCTGTGGAATTCTCTACCACAGAAAGTTGTTGAGGCCAATTCACTAAATATATTCAAAAAGGAGTTAGATGAGGTCCTTACTACTAGGGGGATCAAGGGGTATGGCAAGAAAGCAGGAATGGGGTACTGAAGTTGAATGTTCAGCCATGAACTCATTGAATGGCGGTGCAGGCTAGAAGGGCCGAATGGCCTACTCCTGCACCTATTTTCTATGTTTCTATGTTTCTATAAGCCAATCATCTGCAGCTCCTGTTTGCACAAAATGCTGCTTTCTACATCACCACATGAATGGGGGCAATGATGTCTGCACCAGAAGTAGACAGTTGTCAACTATGCAAAGCATCTCCCCTCTTGTATATTTATATTTATGTAGTTGACATGCATTACACTCAAGACCACACTTCAAAGTTCAGATGCAAAACAACCTTTTGGAAAAAAAAGCCATTGACCTGGAGTTTAAAATGTACGAACAATTTACTAACCTGTAATTGATCTCAGCTACAATTACAGACAGCTGCAAGTAACTGGATTCCCACAAGGAATACGTAAGCAGTTACCTTAAAAGGTAATAAATTGTTAGCAGCTGAACATTACAACCATGGGATCAATTTTGCCCAAGCCCATTTTTTGGCGTATTGCCAGAGCTATGCCCATTTTTCTAGACCAGAAATGCACCAAAAATATTTGTCCAAAGTTTCTCCGCTGTATTTTTCAAATTTGGCACCACGCAACCTGTCCAGTCGCCTCATAGGGTGAAGCCTGCTGTCTGCGGCAAAAAAATTATGCCACACCTTCTGCGCATGTGCGGGGAAAAAAAAGGGACATATTTGAGGTGATCTCAATGGGCGCACATGCACAGTACAGCTCCAGGTCTGCAATCGACCATTTTTGAAGAGCCTTTTGTGTGCGTGAGAACGTTGAGTGCTGTGTGAGAGCATTTGAAAAATCGGAGCTGCCAATACAGGATGCAACACGGTGCAAGGACCAAGAATTTCATCCAGGATGAAGTGGAGGCACTAGTTACTGTGATTGAAGCCAGATGGCAGGAGCTGGACACCAGCAGAGGTCACATAAAAGTTCCACCCAAAGAAATGAAGAAACGCTGGAACCAAGTTGCAAAAGATTACTGTGCAATGGTGACCACCACGAGATCTGGAGGCCAGTGTAAAAAGAAGTGGTAGGACCTTGGTCAAGTAGTTAGTGTAAGTAATATTTTAATTTATTCAATGGAATTGCACACCCAGGGCCCCACCTTCCGAGGCTGTGGGTCCCAGTGGTGGGGTGCGAGCCACACCCGTGGGCAGAAGGGGAAGGAGAGCTCGACCCCGCTCTCCTGAGGGTGCAGGATCTAACAGATGTGCTTCAGATGATGGCAATGAGTGAGGAGAGCATTGACCTTGCCCGATCATTCCTGGACACCATCAGTGAGGTGGGTGATGGGTTAGCGGGACTGTCGGGAGAGGTAACAGCAATGACACGAGAAATGGGAACGATATCCGGGATCATGAGTGAGGGAATATCTCAGTCAGCTGAAACCATGTCAGTGACCATGAGGGAGGGAATGTCACAGATAGCTGATGTGCTGTCAGTGAACATCAGGGAGGGAAAGTCAGAGATGGTGCAAACACTTAGTGAACATGAGGGAGGGAATGTTGCAGGTCGTTGAGACAGGCACATGAGGAACAGCATTTTGGAGTTAGCTGCTGCAATAAGGGAACACGCCCAGACCCCACGCCCATTGACAGAATCAACTACCACTCCCACTCCAATCCCCACACCAGCATCTGAAGAACCCTCCACATTGCTTCCTGCCCCCCCTTCCCCCTACCACCCCCCACACAACAGGTGCGCAGTACCCGAGATCTTAGAAAGAATAAGCTTGGTACCAACCCCAGAAACACTGCCCTACCGCCTGCGGGCAGGGGTGGTGGAGTCACCAAGAACAAGCGCGGCGGACGGTCTTCGAATAAGGTGGAGGAGATGGGTGCAGCCTTTCTTTGCTGCTGCTGCTGTTGTTATTACTATTGTTACTGTTGTAACTGTTGTTCTCAAATTAAAAGTTTTTTGTAAGTTATGTAAATTTACATGTTTAAAAGTTACTAAGTGATCTTAAAGTTTTTAAGTGATCTTAAAGTTTATAAGTGATCTTAAAGTTTATAAGTGATCTTAAAGTTTATAAGTGATCGCAACTGAAAACTTTAAAGTTTGATACAAGAATAATTTTATTAAAGGTAAGTCAAGTACAAAGAACTGTTTATTAAACTTTTGAATAAAATATATTTTACATTAAAACTGAATCATTTATATTATTTGTTCCATTATTAACAACTTTTGGAACTCAAGAAGAATTATTTCCATCATTTGTTCGATTATTAACACAACTTTTGAAGTAAAGAAGAATAATTTCCATCATTTGTTCCATTAACATAACACAACATTCTGGAACAGGTCCAAACAGTAAACATGGTCCATGTGGAATAGTTGTCGCTGAGCTTTCAGGCAGCAAAGCGTTCACGGATGAGCTGCTGGTGCAAGGCTCGAGCAATCGTTAAAGGGGCACGATGGCCCTCCTTCCTCCGCCGTCGTGCTCCAGATACTGGCATGGCTTCCTCGTCCTCCTGCTCGTCATCTGCATCTTCCTCATCATTATCATCAGCCACTCTCACCGCAGGTGGGTCTTCTCCTACCAGCTGCTGCTGCCTCAAGATGGCTAAGTTATGCAGTATGTAGCACACAACAGTGAACTGACCGACAATCTCAGGGGAGTACAGCAAGTAGCCTCCGGAATGGTCCAGGCATTTGAAACGCTGTCTCAATATGCCAATGGTCCTTTCTATGATGCTGCGCGTCGCAATGTGTGACATGTTGTATTCCTGGTCAGCTTACGTCCGGGTTACGTGCAGGGGCGTCATGAGCCAGGTGGCGAGGCCGTACCCTTTGTCCCCCAGTAGCCAGCTCTGCCCTTCTGGCTGCTGCTGAAACATGGCTGATATAACGCTCTCGCATAGGATGAACGCATCATGGGTGCTCCCAGGGTATCTTGCATCGACTGACATGAATGCGATGCATGTCATCGCTCACAAGCAGTACATTAATGGAGTGGAAGCCTTTTCTGTTGCTTGCATCTCGGAATCCTTCAAAGGTGCTCGCAAGATGATGTGGGTACAATCAATGCAGCCCTGTACCTTTTGGAAGTCAGCAATCCTGGAGAAGCTCACAGCCCTGTCACGCATTGCCTGGGCGGTCATGGGGAAACTTTATGTAGTCATTCCTCTGGGCATGTAGTGCAGTTGTCACCTGCTGAATGCAGATATGTGTTGCATGTTGAGAAATGGTGCACACATCCCCAGTTGTAGTTTAAAACGATCCGGAGGCATAGAATGAAAGTGCAGCTGTAACCTTCACTTCAACTGACAAAACAGTCCTCCTGACGCTTCTAGGTTGCAGGTCTGCTTTCACCAACTCACAGATCTCAGTTACAATTTCTTTGCGGAAACGCAGCCTTCTGACACAGTCTGCATCACTCAGGTGCAGGTACGAACGCCTATCTCGATATACCCAAGGTGGGTAAGGCCTCCTGCCGAGCAGCGTACGGGTTCTGAGATTCCTCATGTGATGACGTTGAATCATTTGTCTCCTCTGTAGCACCTTGATGCAGAAGGCTCGGACAAGGTATGACATTGTCAGTATTGCCCCCATGGTTAAATTTTACCTTTGCAAGAAGCTCAAAATGGTAGGAAGGCAGGCAGCACAGGTTCTTTGTTGTCTCTCCCCAAAGTTTATAGGGACCACACCCAGGTCTCAACAGTCTCGTGACCTCTCTCTCTCTCTCTCTCTCCCCCACCCCCCCGGGTTCATTGCAGTCTTGTGACTTTTTCCTTCTGGGCTCATTTGCTGCCGAGTGCAGTCTTCCGATCGCCACCTCTCCCCACCCCGGGCTTGTTTTGCAGCTGAGCCCTGAGCCCATGTCCGGGCATGTGAGTAAAAAAAGTGACAACTTCAGAATTCCATGAAACTTCCATGTACTCCGTTGAAAGGTTAAAAAAAAAAAGTCATCTTAATTATGGATATTTAAAGAGTTCTTGACTCCCTCCAAAAACTTTGACAAAAAAGTGGTGTCTTTCAGCGACAATTCCTTAATGTGCGCTGCTTTCTGTTAACTCACCAGAAGTTTTTCGGGCGTGTCCAGATACGCCGACCTAGCAGAAAATGTTGTTGGTCAAACTGAAAAATCATCAAAATTGGAGCAGACATGACGTCAAAAAAACCTAACATTAAAAAATCGTAACTAACTCAGTTATGCCGGCGCAGATTCCTGGGGAAACTTTGATTTAAATATTACGCCAAAAAAATGGCGCGTACCAAAAAACGGCAGAAATGACCCGGGAAAATTGAGCACCATGCTCTGGACTCCAAACTACTCATGAGAAACGCTGTGGACTACCCACAAGTACACACAAGGATATATTTCTCCCCTTCCTCATATCTTCCTGCTCTATGCACTTCCCCCACTCAGAGGATGGGTAATCAACCTATTTCCAGATCTCTTCCAAATGCATTTTGAAACCAGGCACACGAAGATGCACACATGTAACCTGGGGGCAATTTTCTTTCTCACATTGTGTGAAAATATCTGGTCTCAGTTTGACAACTTTCCATTATAATGTGACCAAAAGAGAAGTGTTACATACAATCAAATCACCTTGGCACCTGATTTAACAGAACAGTCGGAAGCTCAAGTGACTTAACATTATTCCAACATCGATCAAATTTAATAATTATCCGTGTCACCTGGTATCTCTATTACCTACAGTAGCCACTGAAGAAAAATGTTGTCTTTGTAGCACTGGTATGTCGTGTTATTTTCTACAGCTTACCCTGTTAGCACTTATGTTCTTTGTTTAAAAAAAAGCAAGAAATAAAATATTAAAATTATAATCAAATATTATTTCTACATATCTGCATAATAATAATTAACTATATTAAAAAATAAAAGACAGGCATATCAATGCTGGTGTGGTAAAACAGCCCCAAAAATTGTAACTCAAGATAAAGTGAAACACAGAAAAGAGGGGGATGGCTAATTAAAATCTGTACTAATTTCTGTAGCTGAAAATGCTATGCTGTAAACCTCAAAAGATTAGTATGCTGCAAAAAGAAAAATAATATTTTCTTACTGACCTCCTAAAATGCTATTACAGGTAGAAGGTACCAATTTATTTTGAATGAAATCTCACAGAACAATAGGAATACTGATATCATTTTTTGAGCTACCCATGATGCTGTGTCATGCAATTGTAATCTTGGATGATGCTCATATTTTAATTTTCTGTCAGTATTATTTAGGGACTGAATTTCACAGCAAAACATTGGAGCTATTCATGATGGTTATGAATATTTGCTAAGGTTACATTATTAATAGCGAGCAAAAAAAAGTCGACAGTTTACCCTCTTACCGTCCCCTATCCAGCCAAGCTAATTCCTCCACCAAGGCCGCCATAGCAACAGGGGCAAATAAAACTTGCAATTTGAAGTAACTGCCATGTTAATTCTTTACTGATCTATTTATAGTCACTGCTACGAGCACCGTGGGACTAGAGAAAAATCAGCAACTAAATCGCAGAGAATCTGATTAGCAGTGTTGGACAATAAACTAAATATCAAATCTGTAGATCAATGTCTCAAACAAAAATATGTACAACATAATGTTAAACTGATAAAAAGCTTTTTTTTTTACTTCGGACTTATGTGTGCAAGCTAAAAAGTCATTGCACACGAACAATTAGAACATTTGTATGTGCTAAAAATAGTATCCTATTTTCATCCACAATTTTTCAAACACTGCTTAATATATTTTTAATGTGTCTATCAATAAATGTACGAGAAAAATCATGACAAGTGTATTTTATCTAACAGTAGTACAATTTTCTCATCATGAAAATAGCTACTGCGTGCCTTCGGTAAAATTCTGCATCATGCACCAATACCGTAACTAAAATCTGTCACTGTTAGTAAAATTGGCAAAATCTCAGCTCCTGAAAAATAGCCAGAAAAATACAGCAAGGGCAACATGACTTTGCAGATGGTGATCGTTTAATTTAAAAATAAAACTGATGCAATTAACACTTACCTGGACCTCACTTGTTCGCTGCTTGATGGCATCCTCTTTTTCTTTGATTTCCACTTCCACACTGCTTTTCTCCCTGGAAGACCAGCAGACAAGGCAGGTATATTTAAGGACATCAGCGACAACAGGAACAGCCAACCAGCTACCAAACCCTGACTCGCCCTTCAAATGCATCTTCAGGCAGTGATCTAGTACTTGAGATGGGGCCCGGGTTGGATCTCTGTATACCTGGTATGGATATGTTTTTAAACTACGAATGAAAAGACCAATTTCAGTGAGGAGTGAAAATGTCTGATCTCAGAAGTGGCTTTTGTGAAATAGAGAGGCGAAAATCAATGAGTCGTTTTCTCACCACAAATGTCACTGTTGCTATGGAGCTGTCAGCTAATCGAAACTAGAGTTTAGAGGAAGAGGAGGAGCTAAAAAGATCATCCCACCATTAAACAACATTATTCAGTGTTAAAACACTACATTTTAAACTATCATTACACACACACTTTTGCTGATGCCAATAAACTGATAAATTTTACAATTGCTTTTTTACAATAAACCTGTTTCAAAAAACGCAACAATGACCAGAATCTGACAATAATATGAATAATTCCTGTATGTTTTCTTTTTAAAAATGAATTTTGACTGCACCAAAAAGCCCTTTAATGTTGGTATACTATTAAACTATACAACATACATGAATTATTAGCACTGTGGCTTTCTTACACTGCATATTAATTCCTCCACCTATGTGCATTATGTGAGAATTTCACAATATCACATCAATAGCAAACAGGAACATATGCTTGCATGATTCCATCTAGAAATAAATCCCCATTAAAAAGCATCTGGCAGAGCAGACATTGCTGAAGAATTATTTATTGACCTGTCAATTATCTTTTCTACCCGCAACGTATTTTCCCTCTCTTTCTCAACCCCCGCCCCCCTCCTGGATAATTTTCAGACTCACCGTTCGTTAGGTGGAGAGCGGTGCCGTGGAGATTTTAAACAATCTCTTACCACTCGCATCATCTTTGCAGCACATTCTGCTTCATTCTAATTTGTCACTGAGCAAGTGTGGGGTTCAAAATCAAATGCAGATCAACCGAGTGTCGAGAGTGAATTGTACGACTGCAGACCTGCATGATATAATCAGCAAAGGCTGACGTTCTCCAACAACTGCAAGCCTGTCCGCTCTCACCGTATACGCAGACAAGGGCTTCAGATTCTACAGAATCAGTTCAGGTACCAGGAAATAGCGGTCACGTGGCAAACACCCCAGCCCGAGAGACTCTCCACACTGGATTTAATCTTTCCTTTTGATGGGGTGGGGGTGCAGGAGACGATTTTGGGGGATGGTTTCCTTGATCTAACCACAAAATGCCTGAATGGGCTTTTAAATTTAAATCGACTATTCTCTGGTGTGAATCCCTGTTTAATTACACTACGACTGCTGCTTGCCGAGGAAACTGAATATATAAATAGCAGGACGCAACCAAGCTGTGTGACAGTGCATGAGGGTGACTTACACTGGCCGAGGCAGCAGTAGAAGAGTGATGAAACAAACAGGTCAACTGAAGGAGGCTATCGGTCAATAAGAATGAATTAAAGGCTGTTTATTAAGAACAGGAAGTGAAATGAAAGTACAGGTATTAAATTAAAGTCACAGGCTCATTTTTAAGCACCATTAAATCAACACATTTGCATTCACTCAATTTTGTAAATTATAGTTATGACTATCTTAAAGCCTCTGGTTTGCAGGCTGCCACAAGGCTTCAGGCAGCCACTGATCTTCAGTTTCTAACCTCTGATACGCATTCGATAAAGCTCTTTGGAATTTCTCCAAGTTGTAAACATGATCTGATGGGTTAAGCTTCAATTAATGTTCCAAGCATTATTGACTATTGTAATCGAAGCTTTTAATGGACAATTTACCCATGAGTTGTCAAATCAAAATGATGAGGATATTTATTATGTAGGTGCCTCACAATTTAATGCAATTTATTAGTGATTCAATAAAATAACCAGGACCTACAGAGTTGACGTTAGATGAACCTTCAGTCAGATGTTAAGAACAGTACATTTCAATTTATTTAAAAAAATAATGTAATAAAAGAACTTAACACCAACTTAAATATTTTAGGTAAGTCATAAGTCACAATATGCAACAGGAAAATTTTACTCGAATTTACAGGAATCAATTCAACAAAACAGATAAATGCTGCTAGGACTACGTGTCAGATAGGTTAGCATCATACTCTTGCTTCAGCTAGAGACCTTTATTTACAATTCCCTCTCCAAGTCCCCAAGGAATTTACATCATTACATTGATAACATGTCATCATGTGTGCCTTTCTTAAAAGGGCATTGCAGCCTAACTCTTCAATATTGTACAATGATTAAATCATTAACGGTTAACTTTTTGAAGAGGCAAGATTACTTTTTTTAAATAATTTCTAGTCAGTTCTGTAATAAATATCAAGGCAGTGACTATCCTGGCAGGTTCATAACTTTTACCACGTAAAAATTAGATAGGCATTTCTGGAGCAAATCAGATCAAGGTTAGAAAAAACACTCATTATCAGACTACAGTTGATACAGCACTCTCTGCTTGCATGGAGAAAATGATGAAGCTAAATTTAGAAATATTAGTGAAGCTGAAGAATAGCATACAAAATTAAATTTTTCATTCTGATTTTTTAAAAACTGGTCCCGCTTCATTCCTGAAGGTTCTCCAACTTCTTACTGAGGTACAGTGCCCTCTGGCACATAGTCCCGGAAGTCATTTTTATTGTGTGAGCATCGACAGTGAGCATTACCAGGCTATTTGACTACAGAAGGCATTATAATCAAACCCAATAGTGTTGTCACTAAGCATCCGCGCAAATACTTCAACAAGGGAGCAATGGACGATGATCAAAAACTGGAAACATAATTGATTTTTCACTCCCTAATTGATGAGAGCTGAAAACAAATTACATCACCCTTGCAGATCAGCTACTTCAGCAGAGACTGTAGATTGAACCCAGTGCCGACCTTGTGAGTAAAGCTCAACTATTCACTGTTGCAGCAAAGCATCTAATATTGCTCTGTGAAACAAATACTATAGGGAGGGCTCACAAAGGTTTACTTAGTTACTTTACACAATTCTTTTCAGGGTCAAGTCTAATTCCCTCTCTCTATTCTCTCAGCCACACATAACCTGCAGTCAAGACAACAGGCAGGTGGATCAGCTGTTTAGACTCTGGATAATGATGCGCTGAGCTCGTGCCCAAGGCATATCAAAATACCTCAAAGAAAATTCTCCTTCCTTATGGAAGTCAAGCAGTCACATATTGATAAAGAAACAATAACTTATACCTTATATAACGCCTTTAACATAGCAAAACATCCCAAACACAATTTATAACAGGAACAGAACAAAGCAAGAGTTAGGGAGGTAGCTGACAACGTAGTTGAGACCTTTTTGAAGGTAGGGTGACATATAGCAAGCTAGAGAGGTTTGGGGGAAGAGTTCCAAAGTGCAGATACATGAAAACTGAAGGCTCTGCCACTGGTGGTGGTGCAGGAGGAATGTGAATTCACAACAGACTAGAGTCAGAGGAGCAGAATTGAAGTAGGATTGAAGGCTGGAGTGAATTGCAGAGGTAGGGTGCAGCAACACCACAGAGGAATTTGTAAATAAGGATAAGATTCTGAAATGAAAGCTTTGGAGAACGGAGAGCCAATGAAGATTGGTGAGGGCCACAGGTGAGTAGGTCTTAGTATAAAATAGTATGTGTGCAGACAAGTTGGAATTTATCTGGGATGGAGCTGGCTAAGTGTTGAAGAAGTGAAAAAAAACTGCGCAATCTAAATTCAGCTCAACAAGGTAACAAGTCCAAGCTTTTGGGAAAGGCAGAGGCCTGCAAGTAAAATTTGAAAAGGCATTAAAAAAACACAAAAGACAAATTAATGGATACATTTAATCAGGTACATAAGGACATAAGAATTTATAAAGAAATAAAACAAATACAAATGAGGTGTCAGATTTTGTAGACAGGAGGGTCTGGAAATTAGGTTGACGGTTTTTTGAGGCATAAACGTCATGCGGTGGATAAATTTAGAGCTGGGAAATGGTTTGCATCGGCAGTGAAAAAATTCAGCAGCTGCGCCCTGACAGTGGAGTGGAGCGCTAAGGGAAGTGTTCCACACTTATCTTAGGGCGCTAGGCCGGCTGAGCAACTGAGTATCTCGAGCTAAAGAGCCGGCTTCGTAGCGCCCTAAGTAGGCCTCTATGCAACAAAAAAAACTGGAACAAAAAACATTCCCTTTTTATTAATCACCCCAAATGAAGTTAAATCACAAAAAGAAAAAAAAAATTACTTACCTTATGCAGTCATTCCTTCCCTCAGGACAGCTCTGCACGCCAGCTTTCGCTGGCGGTGTCACTACGGGGCGCTACAGGTTCAGCGCAAAACAAATTTCCAAAGTGGGTTGATACCGGGGCGTTGTACACTGCACGCGATGCTCCCAGGCGGTACTCCTCTGCGCCGCCGATATCGGCACACTGAAATTGCCGAATGGCACGAATGCCGGCGCTCATGGCTGCCAACCCTTTAGCGCCCCTGTTCCGACCATTATGAGGGACGGTATCCCAGCGAATTTCTAGTCCGAGGTGTGTGTGAACACAAGAGCCCGGAGTTTCTGCTAAGCTGCGCTTGTTTCTTCGGCATAATATGCCTGAAATCGGCAAAACAGCGCAAAAGATCGAGGAATTTAAAAACATGGTAGTAGAAGTCGACCCCACCCCACAGAACTTGCCACGCCCCCAGATCACATTAATCATAGCAAGTTTCTGGAGGCTCTTAAAATGAAGCTTTTTTTTTAAAGGCACAAGGACACTAACAGGCACATTTTTAAAACTTTAAAACATTTTTAAATTTACTAAGAAACTGACTATTGTACACCAATGTAATTAGTAAACGGTTCTGTAAAGTTTTCTTTAAATGCATTTTCAGTTATTTGAAAACGGGTTCCTCACAGATGGTAAACTAGACACTGATTAAGAATGCTTCTTTTTGTGATAAATCCATTTTTAGCTATATTAATAAAACTGCAGCAGTTTACCACTCTTAAATATATAAGAATGCTTTTTAATCCACTTTAAAAAAAAGTACATTCTAAAACGCTGCCCGATTACACTGGTTCACGGAAGAGTTTCTGTCTGCTGATATGCAAATTAGTTTGAGCAGAAACTTGAGCAAAAAGACTTCTTCGAACTAGCACAATTTGCGCACAGACCACCAACTGCACCCGCAGCAGAAACTCTTAACCAAGATTTTTAATAAGGTTAAAGTCGATCTCCTGTGGAGTTGTATATGGTAAGCCAGAGAATATGGTCTCTCTCTTAACTGTGTCTGATGTCTTTGTGTAGCTCTTTCTTTCTCTTTTGTGGTGCCGTAAATCTTTCTCTTCTATTTCCCCAACTCTTCCTTTGTCTTCATTTCTTTCAGGTGGGTGATGGTGGGTGACATGGCATACTGTGACAGGGAAAGAAGCCACCAGGCTAAATTTGGGATGGGGAAAATATGGCCCTCAGAGTCTCCCTACCTACCCCTCCAAAGACATTCATCCTTCCCCACCTGCTTGCTACCATGCCCCTTCACCTCCTCATTATCCTTTCCGACTACCCATTCAACACATTACTCTTTACTTTCTCCTTCATACTATCCATCTAATCTGTTTTCTCCCCTCTCTCTTGCTTTGCTTTCACTTACCACACCCTTAAACACTATCCATGTCCTCTCATTTCCACTGCTTCTTCCAAGAGCAGGTGGCAAGAGTTCAGATCCCCCTTCAGCTCAATGCATTTTCCTCCTCCACTTCCTTCCTATTTCCTTCAAAGAGGCTTCTTTTAATTTCAAAATTTGACTTGTTTGATTATTGCAATCAACAAAGAATCAGCAAAGACCATCTCTCTCTCTCTTACACATAAGTCAGTCATTAGAATATGGCTCATAAGCAATTTGTGTTTACCTTTACTAACCATCAACATAACACAGGTGAGATAATTAGTTGGTTTCAAAATTAGTTGAACTATTACTGTTAATGAAGACTCTCTCTCCCTCTCTCTTGCTAACCCCAGTCACTGAAACAACATAATACATTTTCTGAAGTTTATAGAATAAACAAAAGCTACAACGCGTGACCAGTAAATTGTCAATTTTTTCCCTCTCACTGTTTCTCTCTCATACACATGATTGTTCTTTAAAAAAAAACATTGCTATAAATGTTGGCCGAATAAAGCTTTTGCAATTTGCCATCTAGTTTTGCTTCAAATAAGTTTGAAAAACAACTGAGCCAAAATTGTTAGAAGCTAAAGGAAAGTACAGCTGACTGAATGGTACTGAATGGTACTGGGAAATTAGGTACACTGCACAATCCAAATTCAGCTCCTAGCATCACAGCCCTGGGCAAAAATATAAATTCCAAGCCCATTCATATTAGATAAGCTGTTGCCTTCAAGTAAAAAGTTTAATGACACAAAAAACAATTCAATTAATAAATTAGATAGTGAAATATGCAATTTTTAAAAAATGTTGTTAATACACTTATTTTGGACAATGGGAATTTCAGTAACAGATAAAAAGTGGCAAATCAAAAATTTTCAGATGAACCATTTTCAGAAAGCAATTCTAGTGATAATTGGGGAAATGTCATCCAGCAACCTTAATTAGTGGGTGATAGTTTCCAAAACCCATCATAAATGTGGATATTACAAATTACAATAAATAATTACAAATATTTCACTTGTGGGTCAAACTAATGTCAATCAAGAATCCTTGATACCAGTGACAAAATAACATACATTTCTGTCTGTGTTGAATTTTAATACGTGAAACCTTCCCGTAGGCAGTGTGCAAAGTAAGGTATATTAGGCACGTTAAGACATGTTCTGGTTTGAAGGCAACGTAGGTCCACTTATAAGAATGGTAGGTGATGCTGAACCTAAGAAAATATGTAGTGTAAAAACCCCAAAACATGACAATACCCAACAGATATGAACTACTGCCACTAATCTGCACATGCTGCTTTTCTGCCAGGAGTGCAAGACCACTGGATCATCTCTGTCACAATCATTGCTCTGTAGTCAATGGACCAGAGTTCAGCTGTGCAGGTTACACCTATTCCAGCCTGCCCCAGGTGGAGCATCCACTACCACAACGTGTCTTTCTTTTATGGCCTTACTGTGAAACAAGGTAGAAATTCTCCCAAATAGTGCCAATGGAGATTTGAACCTCTATTCTTCTATTTACAGATCATCAAAACAGTATTATAAGCCACTTTCCAACTAGTTCCATTTACAAACATTATAGTGAAACTTTGGTGACCTCTCTGTTTTCCACTAATGGTTGGCATTGAACTGTGGATATATGGTCTCTTGTCCAGCCTTTAGGAAATGCTTTCCAGTAGCTGTTGTGTCAAGACTCAGTTCACTCATTAGCTATATGGGCCATGTTTGTGTGTGTTTAGGTAGTGGTCAGGAGGATGGCTGCACGCACTCACATTTAAATGATCACTTGCACTACATATCATGTTACTTCTGGTGGCTGCAGTTCACTTAGCGAGTGCTCAAATTCGTGATGTCTAACCAGCTAGCCTGGCTTAGTAATAGGATCTAGAGGGTTAAATGTCACTGGGGGAAAGGATTCTTTTCACTTGGTTCCACATAAACCTGAAAGTTTACGTCCAAAAGGTTACAGCTGGACAAGTAGCAAGCTTTTAGCTAGTTAAACTCCCAACAGTATTCTTGCCTACATTTTGGGGATCCTAAGTCTTGGTTTTGCTAATTTGTACCTAAGCTTGCTGGACTTGGGTAATTGGGGCGTGTCCTTGCAGACTCTATATCATTCAAACAGAAACTCGACTTGTACAAATTGTTCAGTAGCTTGGTTTGGAGACTCAAGCATGGTGATTGTTTTCTGTTTGTGTCAGACACCTAGATAACCAAAATAATGAATTAATCACTGGGTAAAATAGACATTTGTCATTTAATGTTTACAAGACGTTGTCTTGTTTTTCACAGATTCAAGTAGGCATCTGACCAGAAGGAAATCATACTAATTTTCACCAAAAACACACAAATCATTCTCAAAAGAAACTCATTAATAAACTCTGTGTAGACATAGGCCAGTTCTTATTAATTCATTACCACTAAATCATATTTTTATAAACCAGGATCCCCAGACACATTCGATTTGTTCACTTATGCACACTATGGCCCCAAGTTTCGTGCCGCAGCGAAAACGGCGTGCCTCCGAGCTGTGCGCCTGTTTTTTGCGCCAAAAACTGCGCCTAAAAAAAAGTTCGATATTCTGGAGCTCGATGTCTGCTTGGCACGCCAATTTTCTAAGTAGCAGGGGGTGGGTACAATTTAAATTAGCCTGCGTGGTGCCGGCAACCCTGCACGTGCAGTCTCACACAAACATTGGCACTCGGCCATTTTTAAAAATACTGCAGAAAAAGTGAAGATTTGTTTCTTGGACCCCTGCAAAGGCTTGTAATTTAATTTTTTTTGATATTTCTGTGTGTGAGGGAGTGCTTTTAGCAGCACTGCTGAATAAATCACCTGCTGAAATCAGTGAGTTCAGTTTTTCACTGCTAAACTTGCAGAACCGGTGCTGCATTGGTGCATGTAAATTAAGGACTGTGTGTTTGGAGAAATAAGAGTGCCAATTCAACTTTGCAATAATACGTGGTGTTGACAATGCAGCACCCATTCTGCAAATTTAAATATAAAACTGTCGATGTGGCTGCCTCTCCCTGTCCAAATGGCCTCAGTCCCCCTCACAGCTCGAAGGCTGCTGCTGTATCTTCGGCTGCCGGCCAGCCACTGACACCGCTGATATCCTATGGCCGAATGGCCTCACGTCCATCCGCTGCTGATTCTTTGGCTGCCGGCCAGCCACTGACACCGCTGATATCCTATGGCCGAATGGCCTCACGTCCATCCGCTGCTGATTCTTTGGCTGCCGGCCAGCCACTGACGCCGCTGATATCTCATGGCTGAATGGCCTCAGGTCCGTCCGGT
This sequence comes from Pristiophorus japonicus, assembly GCF_044704955.1. Taxonomy (NCBI): domain Eukaryota; kingdom Metazoa; phylum Chordata; class Chondrichthyes; family Pristiophoridae; genus Pristiophorus; species Pristiophorus japonicus. The sequence continues at coordinate 64,662,141 of NC_091984.1, read as the reverse complement.
GCTGCTTCTTCGCGGCCAGCCACGAAGAGAATGAAGGCCTGCCTCAAGCACTGCAGCTCAGCTCGAAGCTTGCTGCCGCTGCCGTCGAGACACTGATGCCACACCGCTGCCTGTCTCCAACATGAAAGGCCTGCCTGAAGCACTTTCACACAGGTAGGAACATGGTTTATTTAATCTTTTCTTTGCTTATAAATTTTTGTTCAGGTTTGATTTATTTGTATAATATTTGTATAAGTATAACTAAGGATTGATTGTAGAATTTAATGACTTCCCTCCCCCACGACCTCGTTCCCTACACCTAATTTGTAACCTACGCCTGATTTTCTAAAGTGTAGACAAGGTTTTTTCGAGCGTACAAAAATCTTCACTTACTCCATTCTAAGTTAGTTTGGAGTAAGTTTTCACTCACGAAACTTTGAAATCAGGCGTAAGTGGCCAGACACGCCCCCTTTTGAAAAAAAAATTCTGTTCCAAAGTGAAACTGTTCTAACTGACTAGAACTGGAGCAAATTAAATGGCGAGAATTCCGATTTCTAAGATACTCCGTTCTACACCAGTTGCTCCTAAAAATCAGGAGCAAATCATGTGGAAACTTGGGGCCATAGGGTCCAGCCACTTATGCCTGTTTTGCAAGTTTAGGCAGCGAAAACTTACTCCAAACTAACTTAGAAAGGAGTAAGTGTAGATTTTTGTACGCTCAGAAAAAACTTGCCTACACTTATAAATTAGGCGTAGGGGACGTGAGATTGGGGGGGGGTAGTTTACAAACATGAAACATATCACTTTTACAAATAAAGAGCCATCATCAATAATAAATGCTAAATAAATCAACCAATAAAATCAAAAAAATTAAAAATTAAAAATTTTTTAAAATCAATATATAAAAAATTAAGTTTCTACTCACCGACTGCAGCACCGGGACCCCTCCAACAGCGTGCTGGGACGCCCCACTCCCCCTCCCCTCCCCCTCAGTGTGTGTCTCTCTCTCTGTCTCTGTGTTTCTGACACCGAGGAATGGGGGGAGGAAGGGAGGAAGGGGGGAGGAAGTGGAGGAGAGGAGAGGGAGGGGAGGAGGAGAGGAGAGGGAGGGAGGGAGAGGAGGAGAGGGAGGGAGGGAGGGAGAGGAGAGGGAGGGAGGGGAGAGAGGGGAGGGGAGGAGAGGGGAGGGGAGGGGAGGAGAGGGGAGGGGAGGAGAGGGGAGGGAGGGAGGGAGGGGAGGAGAGGGAGGGAGGGAGGGGAGGAGAGGGAGGGGAGGAGAGGAGAGGGGAGGGAGGGGAGGAGGAGAGGGAGGGAGGGAGAGGAGGAGAGGGAGGGAGGGAGGGAGGGAGGGGAGAGGAGAGGAGAGGAGAGGAGAGGGAGGGAGGGGAGGAGAGGGAGGGGAGGGGGGGGAGAGGGAGGGGAGGGGGGAGAGGGAGGGGAGGGGAGCAGAGGGAAGGGAGGGGAGGGAGAGAGGGGAGGCTGAACGGGCCCGGCCGACGACTGCGGGCGGGACCCGTCCCCAGCAAGATGCCAGGCGGGTGGGCCCCGCCGAAGACATGGGGGGGGGGGGGGGGGAGGCGCGGAACGGACCTGAGTGGGGGTAAAGAGAGCCGGACTGAGAGCGGGAGAGCTGGACCGGGAGCTGGGGGGGGTGGAGAGAGAGAAAGAGAGCCAGAGGGAGCGGGAGCTGAATGGGGGCTGGGGGGTGGGAGCCAGAGCAAGAGCTGAAGAGGAGCGAGGTCCGGTCCTATCTTCGCTACCCCAGTGAGCCCATTCGGCCAGGTCTAGGGGCGGCGTGCTTTGGGCCCCTCCCACACTGCCTCGGGCGCCTGGAGCTACTGCACATGTGCGCACACGCTAGCGCGCATGTGCAGAGGTCCCAGCACTGTTTTCAGCAAGTAGCTACCAAAAAAATGGATCCAAGTGCTCTGAGAAACATGCCAATTCCTTAGAGAGCAATAAAAAGTTCAAGGTATTTGAGGGCTAATGAGACAGTGATGGACAAGACTTGACAAGTGCCAACCAGATGTTGTGTCATTGTAGTGCTCTTGATGAAGCTAAGCACCTGTGCCAGAACAGCACTCTATGAAAACTACTGTTGCTGCTAATGAAATTTCATGCTGATAGACACCTATCCACCACAGCAAAAACTGTTCACTGCACTGGAAAATTAATCTTCAGGTTGATTATGGTATCAATAATAAATTACAAATTACTGTAGTGTAAGACATGATTAACCAGCTGATACTATCAGTCTTTTTCAAGAAAGTTCACCGAGGCAACCAAGTACTGCAGAGATGATAAAATCCTAGTTTCACATTTGACAATCTTCCTGAGTCAGGTATGGAGGCAGAGTTGGCTAAAATGGACAGGGAAAATAGATTAAAGTGTGGACGGTTGATGAGCAGTGGCAGACATTTAAGGAGATATTTCATAACTCGCAACAAAATATATCCCAATGAGAAGGAAAGACTGTAAGAGAAGGGAAAACCATCTGTGGCTAACTAAGGAAATAAGTTATGGTATCAAATTGAAAACAAGGACATACAAGGTGGCCAAGACTAGTGGGAGGCCAGAGGATTGGGAAACCTTTAAAAGCCAGCAAAGAACGACTAAAAAACATAATAAAAAGAGGGGGAAGATAAATTATGAGAGTAAATTAGCATGAAATATAAAAACAGATAGTAAAGAGTTTCTACAGGTACATAAAAAGGAAAAGAGTGGCTAAAGTAAATGTTGGTCCGCTAGAGGATGAGGCTGGGGAATTAATAATGGGGAACAGGGAAAAGGCAGAGACTTTTGAACAAATATTTTGTATCGGTCTTCACGGTAGAAGACACTAAAAACATCCCAATAGTGGATAATCAAGGGGTTATAGGGAGGGAGGAACTTAATACAATCACCATCACTAAAGTAGCACTTTGTAAAATAAGGGACTAAAGGCGGAGAAGCCCCCTGGATCTGAAGGATTGCATCCTAGGGTCCTAAAAGAAGTGGCTGCTGAGATAGTGAATGCATTGGTTGTAATCTACCAAAATTCCCTGGATTCTGGGGAGATCCCAGCGGATTGGAAAACCGCAAATGTAACGCCCCGATTTAAAAAAAAAAGGAGGCAGACAGAAAGAAGGAAACTATAGACCGGTGAGCTTAACATCTGTTGTTAGGGAAATGTTGGAGTCCATTATTAAGGAAGCAGTAGCAGGACATTTGGAAAAGCATAATTCAATCAAGCGGAGTCAGCGTGGTTTTATGAAAGGGAAATCATGTTTGACAAATTTGCTGGAATTCTTTAAGGATGTAACGAGCAGGTTGGTAAGGAGGTACCAGTGGATGTGCTGTATTGGGATTTCTAGAAGGCATTCGATAAAGTGCCACATAAAAGGTTACTGCACAAGATAAAAGTTCACGGGGTTGGGGGTAATATATTAGCATGGATAGAGGATTGGCTAACTAACAGAAAACAGAGAGTCGGGATAAACGGGTCATATTCCGATTGGCAAACAGTAACTAGTGGGGTGCTGCAGGGATCGGTGTTGGGGCCTCAACTATTTACAATCTATATTAATGACTTGGATGAAGGGACTGAGTGTAATGTAGCCAAGTTTGCTGATGATACAAAAATGGGTGGGAAAGCAAATTGTGAGGAGGACACAAAATAATCTGCAAAGGGATATAGACAGGCTAAGTGAGTGGGCAAAAATTTGGCAGATGGTGTATAATGTGGGAAAGTGTGAGGTTATTCACTTTAGCAGAAAAAGTAGAAAAGCAAATTATAATTTAAATGGAGAACAATTGCAAAGTGCTACAGTACAGTGCATGAAACACAAAACGTTAGTATGCAGGTACAGCAAGTAATCAGGAAGGCAAATGGAATGTTGGCCTTTATTGCAAGGGGAATAGAGTATAAAAGCTGAGAAGTCCTGCTACAAATGTACAGGGTATTGATGAGGCCACACCTAGAGTACTGCGTACAGTTTTGGTCGCCGTATTTAAGGAAGAATATACTTGCATTAGAGGCTATTCAGAGAAGGTTTGCTAGGTTGATTCCGGAGACGAGGGGGTTGACTTATGAAGATAGGTTGAATAGGTTGGGCCTTTACAAATTGGTGTTCAGAAAAATGAGGTGTGATCTTATCGAAACATATAAGATAATGAGGGGGCTCGACAAGGTGGTTGCTGAGAGGATGGGCTCAAGTTCTGGCTCGAGTTGCTCCTATTTTTTTGGAGCAACTAGTTTAGAATGGAGTATCATAGAAATTGCAATTCTTGGCATTTAGTTTGCTTCAATTCTAGTGAGTTAGAATAGTTTCGTTTTAGAACAGTTTTTTTTCCAAAAGGGGGCGTTACCAGCCACTTACGCCTGTTTTGCAAGTTTAGGCAGCGAAAACTTACTCAAAACTAACTTAGAATAGAGTAAGTGTAGTGTAGATTTTTGTACGCTCAGGAAAACCTTGCCAACAATTATAAATCAGGCGTAGGGAACGAGAGATAAAGAGCCATCATCAATAATAAATGATAAATAAATCAATAAATCAACCAATAAATCAATCCAAAAAAAATTAAAAACTAAAAAATTAATTAAAAAATCAAGTTTCTACTCACCTACTACCAGCACCGGGAGGCCTCCAACGGCGTGCTGGGACGGCCCCCGCTCCCCCCCCCAGTGTCTCTCTCTCTGTCAGTGTCTCTCTGTGTTTCTGACAGCGAGGGGTGGGGGGAGGAAGGAGGGGAGGGAGGAGGGAGGCTGAACGGGAGGGGGAGGGAGGCTGAACTGGGGGGGGGGGGGGGATGAATGGGGAGGGAACGGGGGAGGATGAACGGGGGAGGGAAGGGGGGAGCTGAAAAGGGGGGGCTGAACAGGAGGGTGGGGAACTGAACGGGAGGGAAGGAGGGTGAAGAGCTGAACGGGAGGCTGAATAGGAGGGAGGGAGGGAGGCTGAATAGGAAGGAGGGAAGCCAGAGTCCCGATCTTCAATGCCTGGGGAGCCCATTCGGCCAGGGCTAGGGACGGCGATCTTCGGGCCCCTCCCACACAGTCTGCACAGATTCAGGCTGCGAGGACCTACTGCACATGCGCGCGCACTCTAGCGCGCATGTGCAGAGGTCCTGGCACTGTTTTCAGCGCCGGGACCTGGCTCTGCTACTGACTCCTTGTGCTGTGCCACACCGAGCCCGAAGACGTCCTGAGGAGCTCGGAGAATCACAAGGTAAGTTTTCGGTGCCCTTTTTATTCAAGAAAGTCGACGCACCCTTGTGGAGGTGCGCCGTTTTTACAGAGGGCGGAAACTTGGGCCCCACATTTCCACATTGGGGAAACTAAAACTAGGGGGCATAGTCTCAGAATAGGGGCCGCCCATTTAAAACTGAAATGAGGAGGAATTTCTTCTCTCAGAGGATTGTACATCTGTGGAATTCTCTGCCCCAGAGAGCTGTGGAGGCTGGGTCATTGAATATATTTAAGGCGGAGATAGACAGATTTTTGAGCGATAAGGGAATAAAGGGTTATGGGGAGCGGGCAGGGAAGTGGAGCCAAGTCCATGATCAGATCAGCCATGATATTAAATGGCGGAGCAGGCTCGAGGGCTCAAATGGCCTACTTCTGCTCCTATGTTCTTGTGCCTCTGAATCAGAGGTTCTAGGTTCAAGCTCCAACCCAGAGCCTCAGTCGCTAGAGTCCTCCTCAATCGTCTTCTCCCCGTGGCCAAGGCGCTCCTCCCGGAGTCGCAGTGCGGATTTCGTCCTCTACGGGGCACAACGAACATGATTTTTGCAACACGACAGCTACAGGAAAAATGCAGGGAACAGCGCCAGCCCTTAGACATGGCCTTCTTCGACCTTACAAAGGCCTTTGACACCGTCAACCGCGAGGGTTTATGGAGCGTCCTCCTCCGTTTCGGATGCCCCCAAAAGTACGTCACCATACTCCGTCTGCTCCACGACATGCAAGCCGTGATCCTTATCAACAGATCCATCACAGACCCAATTCATGTCCGGACCGGGGTCAAGCAGGGCTGCGTCATCGCCCCAACCCTCTTCTCAATCTTCCTCGTTGCCATGCTCCACCTCACAGTCAACAAGCTCCCCGCTGGAGTGGAGCTAAACTACAGAACCAGTGGGAAAGCTGTTCAACCTTCGCCGTCTCCAGGCCAGGTCCAAGACCACCCTAACCTCTGTCACCGAGTTACAGTACGCAGACGATGCCTGCGTCTGCACACACACACAGAGGCTGAACTCCAGGACATAGACAACGTATTTACTGAGGTGTATGAAAGCATGGGCCTTACGCTCAACATTAGTAAGACAAAGGTCCTACACCAGCCTGTCCTCACCGCACAGCACTGCCCCCCAAACATCAAGATCCACGGCATGGCCCTGGACAACGTGGACTATCTCGGGAGCCTCCTATCAACAAGAGCAGGCATCGATGATGAGATCCAACACCGCCTCCAGTGCGCCAGTGCAGTCCTCGGCCACCTGAGGAAAAGTGTGTTTGAAGATCAGTCCCTCAAAACTGTCACCAAGCTCATGGTCTACAGGGCCGTAGTAATACCCGCCCTCCTGTATGGCTCAGACACATGGACCATGTATAGTAGACACCTCAAGTCGCTGGAGAAATACCACCAACGATGTCTCTGCAAGATCCTGCAAATCCCCTGGGAGGACAGACGCACAAACATTTGCGTCCAGGCCAACATCCCCAGCATTGAAGCACTGACCATACTTGATCAGCTCCGCTGGGCAGGCCACATAGTTTGCATGCCAGACACGAGACTCCCAAAGCAAGTGCTCTACTCGGAACTCGTCCACGGCAAACGAGCCAAAAGCGGGCAGAGGAAACGTTACAAGGACACCCTCAAAGCCTCCCTGATAAAGTGTGACATCCCCACTGACACCTGGGAGTCCTTGGCCATAGACTGCACAAAGTGGAGGAAGTGCATATCGTCGCCGAGAGCATGCAGAAATCAAGCGCAGGCAGCGGAAAGAGCGTGCGACAAACCAGGCTCCCTGCCCACCCTTTCCCTCAACGACTATCTGTCCCATCTGTGACAGAAACTGTGGTTCTCGTATTGGACTGTACAGCCACCTAAGAACTCATGGTAAGAGTGGAAGCATGTCTTCCTCGATCCCGAGGGACTGCCTATGATGATGACATAAGCTATGCTCCAGAGTTAATGCTGATTTTCAGAGGTGCAATCTTTCAGATGAGATGTTAAATTGAGACCCTATCTGCCTGTTCAAATGGTCCCACAAAACTTTTTTGAAGAGCTGCATGTTTTCCCAGTGTTGTGGCTAACATTTATCCCTTAACCAACAGCACCAAAAAAGGTTGATTAGTTATTTATCTCATTGTTGTTTGAAGGACCTTGCTGTGCATAAATTGGCTGCCATGTTTGCCGACAAAACAATGCCTATGCTTCAAAAGTGAATTGCTTTGGGACATCCCATGGACATGAAAGGCTCTATAAAAATGTACGTTCTTCCTTTCTTCTTTTAAAAACATATGTATGGATTATCTAGCACATCCCCAGACATGGTTTTAATACATTGAACAGATTGGATTTACAAACAAATTATATTCCAGGTGGCTGGAAATATATGGATAGTCCAAAGTAATATATCTCTCTATGTTTGTGCAAAAATTGAGAATTTAGCATTATATGATTTCTTCTGTATACTGGTACTTTAACATAAAACAAATTAAATTTGCACCATCAGAACACAGAAGATACTAAACACCTGCAGGGGCCGGAAAACACAATAGTTGGACACTGGTCTATGCCTACAATCCCACACACTCTTTTAATCTCAGCTGAGCCATTGGGGAGGAAAAAGTCATCAGTATCAAGTGGAAAGTGTGAATAAATATATACTGGTAGCTAAAATGACTTGTACTACTCTCCTGTTCCCCTGGTGACTGATAAAGAATCTTACTGTCACAGCCATGTGAACAGATTATTCATTTCCCTTGTCTCAGTTGTGGCGAGTTGGGATCTAGCAAGAAAGAAAATAACTACAAATAGGGTCAGGGAAGGAGATAAATTATTAAAAAATGTATAATTACTTCAACACAACTTTAAAAGAAAAATGTGCTTTACAATACAAGACTTATTCTGAAATTGTGCGCATAAAACCTGATCTTAAAAATGCTCCAGTGTCAAAAACTGTCAGACAACAGATCCTTCATTAAAATGCCCTGGCCTCCTCAATATGTCTTAATTTTTTTTGGAAAGAGTGGGGCAAGGAAGGCAAAGCGTGAATGTGGTGCTTTGTAGGCCTACAAAGATGTTTTGTACTGATCCAGTCACCTCTTAGCAACATTTTGCTTCAGTCACACAATTAAAACAAGGTGAGTATTTCTAAAAGCAGAATAATGTGCACATGTATGTAATTACCAATAATTGTAATATGAAGCCTAGTTATTCAATGGAATCATTGGCATCACTTTTAGAATTATTTTATGGTACGGCAAACAAATACAATGTTAAATTATCACATGGTTTGACATAGCTTTACCCAGTTGGAGGTATTTTTGCACAGAGCAGAGCCGTATACAGTGACAAACATTTTGCTTACCTGTGAAGATCAGCAATTTCATTGTGTATAGAATCAAGTTCTTTGATGGCTGAAAAATCAGCTGTAGTGTTCAGGGTTGCTCCATTCTGTGGAAAGCATGACTGATGTTATTTAAACATCCAACACTTAAAATCATGTGAATTCAAAATCAGTTTAAAGTACACCGGCTTACTCTATTTTGTGGCTTAAATATCATTTGGTAGTTTAAACAGAACATGTGTGAAGTCAACTTTCTGAAGCATAATTCTGGACCTGAACATGCTCATCAAACATTCTGCTGCGTCAACATATTATTGAAACACAACTAAACAAAACTGAACGGAGACAATTCGAACAAAGTTAGATGTCCCACACCCTGACCCTAATGCTAACTGGAAGAACAGAAAAACTGGGCAAAATATACATATGAACAACAGTTGATTAATGCTGTCCTCTGCCAGTCCCCCCACCACCCCCCCCCCCACCCCCTCCACATTGCTTTAATCTTGTGTTAGTTAATTTGTTAAGAACAGATTATTTAGTTTAGTATTCAACTCCAATGGATGATTGTGAAATTTGAATTCTTTTCTTGGTAGACTATATAACTTTTTTTCAAAATTGTGCTTTATAAAAATCCTAAGTGAATAAAAAAAGGCAATCTGAAAACGAAACGTGTGCTTATCATGCGCAAAAGAGGGTGAACAGAAGGAGATAGATTAAACAGTAAATAATAATGCTAACCTTGCGTTTTTAACGAAGAAGTGTTACGTTAGGCTTCCAACGTTATTCACATATTATGGACATCAAAGCAGTGCAGCAAGGATGGCTGGCACAGTGAGAAAGGCATAGGGCCTGTAGCAAAGCAGAGGCAAGTAGAATGCAAGAAAGAAAGGTTTAGCGAGAATTAGTAAAGCTACAAAACAGAATTGGATTAATTTTGGAAAATCAAACTTCTGAGAACCACATTCTTAGTGAATATTTGCTATGGATCAGGCAGCATCTGAACAAAATAAAAATCAGTGTTTCCAGAACACAGAATACTCAAAAAACAGTTATTCAAAAGAATTAATAGCATACTCAGAAAATGCACAATTTCCAGTCGCAATCATATTATTGAGTAAGATACATTAATATCCATACTGACCTGGAATTCAGGAAGGAAAAAAAATAGACAAAAGAAGCATTACACTGTCAGCAACACACTTTTCTCCTTTAGAAGAAATTGTGGTGGAAGTTTTCAGTTCATCACAGAAAGTTAAAATTATTCTTCCCCACCCCCGATTATTTTCTTCCCTCACTTGGGTCCTACTCTCATAGCACATGCAAGGGGAAAGAGGATTAAACCTCTATCTTACCACACCAATGTGCAATGACTGGAGAAAAATGCTGTACCACCAGCCAGAACAACAGAATTACTATGCTGCAATGTTCTTGATTTACAGACCATCAAAATAGAAAAATTATTTCCAAATAAATACATTTTTTTTAAATGCAACTGTCAAAAATAAAAAATAAAAACAGAAAATGATGGAAAGACACAGCAATTAACACCTGAAGGGATAAAAAGACAGATTAACATTCATGTTTTGGACAGTGTCCTTCAGAAGATGAAGAGATGTACAAAACTTTAAGAATCAGAGAAAAAGGAGTGAGAAAGGGAATGAAAGGAAAATACAAACAAATAAAACCACTATCACAAATGGAGAAATTAATAAAAGCAGGAGATTGTTACATAATACAAGGGATATTCCTAAATACGCAATAGATAGATGTTAAAACACAACAGAACATTGCAACGCATTAAGGCAATGAGAGACCCAACCTTGGAAAACACGAGAAATGAAAATTTGAAAAAAAAAACAATATTCAAATGCAGGTCTGGAATTAAATATGAATGGCCAGAACAACATACAAGGCCAAAGAAAGGTCAGAGCAGGAATGAGAAGTCTAAGTGAAGAGCAACCTGTTGTGAAAGGACACGGTAAGAGCATCCCTGATTATAATCGTTCAACCATTGGTGGCCGTGCCTTCTGTTGCCTAGGTTCCAAGCTCAAATTCCCTGCCTAAATCTCTCTTCCCTCCTTCAAGATGCTCCTTAAAACAAACCTCTTTGACCAAGCTTTAGGTCACCTGCGCTAATTTCTACTTATGCGACTCGGTGCCAAATTTTTTATCTCATGATATTCCCAAGAAGCGCCTTGGGACGTTTCACTACGTTAAAGAAGCTATATAAATACAAGTTGTTGTTGTTGTTTTGAGTGCAAGCGCAGGAAAAATGTACTCTGTTCTGGCCAAGTTTAACACAAGCTTCAGGAACAGGATCTGATATTTCTACTGGGCACTCTGATACTTAACACTGACTTTATTAACTTCACAACTTAGCTGTATCCTCTGAATCCCAGCATTTCCATTATAATTTCAAACTTGTCTTTACGGGCTTCCCTTTTTTTTTAATCCACCACTTCTTGCCTTTTTGAACAGTGGAGCATTCACTACATTGGTGTCTTTCATTGTATTTGTTAACATCTAATTCTTGTCTGAAAGTGTCCTGCTTTTATTAACTTCTCCTTCGAGTCCACAGTGTCATGTTCTTGAGTTTTTCTTCCTTCCCCTTTCTCTTGTTCGCTCTACAGATGCTGACTTGCTTGTGTGCACCCAACATTTTCTATTTCTTTTTCGTGTCATAATAAACTTAGCTTTTCTACCATTTGTACCCAACAAAAATGCTGTATGATTCACAAGAGTACTAAAAGAATCAAGCGCAGTTAGCTTTTTTTAATAACCACCAAATCAAAATACGTACAGAAAATTAGAAGCAGGATGGTTGGGACTATGAACAAAACACCTTGAACTGCTTCTTCGGGTCATCAGAATCTAGAAAATGTGCAACAGCTCATTACATAGCTTTGAAATTCTTATTCATTGAGAATTTTACCATTTATTGTTGGAATCAGTTTTGCAGCACACATCATGCTACAATTTCATATTTCCATTGATGCATTTTTGAATGAGGCTTGTATCTTCCATTTCCACAGAAAAGCCCATTTTCTATTATGGCTGCTGAGTTTCCATCTTTAGCCTTACATCAGATGGCAGGAAGGAAATGATAAGGACAGAGGATTTACAAGAAGAATGTGTGAAACCATCATATGACAGGACGGGACACTTTTAGTGAAAGTAACAGATGCTGTTCACTAATACATTCACTATCCCTTATACCAGTCATGCTATCACACACATTTCTAAATCAACAGAAATACCACTCGATTTCATGATTATAATGATAAGGATTCAATAATAATTTTATTTGAATTGTTATAGACATACCCAAGTCTGAATTATTACTCAAATCAGCACAGATAACTTCATTTTCAGGAGAAATAAAACTAAGGACCACTGTTAGGACGAATAGTTTAGCCCACGTCATCCTCCTAAGAACTGTTCAAAGCTGGTCACATCACTAGAGTGCTAAAGCCATGCGAACAAAAAGATCATTACCTTTTGTGCACTGTCAGAAGGAGGCATCATCTCTGCAGTGAGAACCTGAGGTGGATCAATGCCTTTAGTTAACTTCTGGTTTATTAAATGTAGTGCCAAGGCAAACTGCTCCTTTGAAAGCTTTCCACAATCATTTGTATCACAGAGTGCCCTGTAAAGGCAGAAAATTAAGGCAGCTCAACAGCTACGCTTAGTACTGAGCAGGTAGCATTTAAGAACTTAGATTTGAGTCAGTTTCCCAAGATTGAAATTATAATCTTTTGTCATGTTATTTTGCACATTTAAACTAAGCTTGCAGCAACAAAAATAAGCATAATGTAACTGCAGTTTTCAAAAGATGAATTATTTTATATAGTTCTTCCCATTTTAACCCCTTCTGTGCCGTCACTAATCATGGACCTGTGAAAATTTTACACCAATCCACTTGAACTGTGGCAAAATACCCAGCACTACAATTATTGATTCTGTCATTCCAAACTTGCCATCACCATGATTAAGAGTCTCCAAATCAAACTACTGTGAAATCTTGTAACTAGAGTTCCTCATTGGTTAGCTTCCCACTGCTCATCCAGCTAGGACCAGCTGATCAGTTAAGATACTGGCTTGCAAGGCTGAGTAGGAAGAATGCCAGCCATCAGTAACAGGTCTATTCTCTCAGTCCTCTCAATCAGCTAGACTAGTGGGTCAATCAACACCACCATACAGACCTGCATGGCTCAAATATTGGATGACCAAGTCTTAGAGATGACTTTCTCTGTTGCAATTTCCTGACAGGAGTATAATCTTAGAGGCACCTCTACCCCAAAGGGATATCATTTACTTTCTCTTTGCTCCTTCCCTCTCCACGCAAGGATATTCAATAATTAGTCACCATAAAACTGACAAGCGTGGTTTTGAGCTCTCGCTAAGCAGACAGGAAGCAACTTGACTTCAAGAGAACACACACCATATCCCAAACACTTGTTCACCAGTTGATGCAGAGCTTCAGCAGAAACTACCTAACTCCCGACAAACATTTCCCTTTCCCCTCACACCATAGTTTGGCGCTTAATTCATGGGCCAAAGGAAGCTATTCCATAGTGTAGGACTCTGAACCATGAAGAAAAACTGTTTGGACAGAATTATTATCCCCTTCAGCTGCATTGAGACTTTGCTCTTGTTGTTTTCATACGAGACTGATTATTGGGATGGGGAGATTGTCCTATGAGGTGAGACTGAGAAGATTAGGCCTATATTCCCTAGAATTCAGATGAATGAGAGGTGATCTCATTGAAACATATAAAATTCTTACATGGCTTGACAGGGTAGATGCTGGGAGGTTGTTTCCCCTGGTTATGGAGTCTAGAACTAGGGGTCACAGTCTCAGAATAAGGGGTCGGGCATTTGGGACTGAGATGAGGAGAAACTTCTTCACTCAAAGGGTTGTGAATCTTTGGAATTCTCTATCCCAGAGGGCTGCGGATTCTCAGTCGATTAATATATTCAAGACAGAGATCAATAGATTTTTAAATATTATGGGAATCAAGGGCTATGGGGATAGTGCGGGAATGTGGGGTTGAGACAGAAGATCAGTCATGATCTTATTGAGTGGCGGAGCAGGCTCAAAGACCTACACCTGCTCCTATTTCTTATGTTCTTATATCTTCACACTCTTCCCTTGGAGAATAGTATGAAGCAGTGGAAGGATTCGCAGGCTTATTAATAGTCTGACTGGCCGTGACGTAAACACGGTTCCCATGGCCAGAACCATCTTTATACCAGTCGATTAGGTGATTAGTTCTATATGGCCGGAGGGTTTTATGGAGTCCCACAACCGATATGATGATGGGAGGGCCACCATCACTCACTGGATGCGAGTATCCTGCTGGATGTCAACCCAGACTTCAGAGTTGGCCTCGACTCGCCAGGACTGTCTGGAGCACGGTTCCCACACAGAGATGGGAATGCTAAGACGAAGCCAAAAGCTCATTTCACTGTCGTTGAAAAGGCTAGACCATAGTGCCGTTTACCCCCGTCATGGATGCATTGTCTGATGACAGGTTAAATCGAGGTCATCTGCCACCTCAGGTGGACATAAAGATCCCATGGCATTATTCGAGAAAGAGCAGGGAGTTCTCCAACATTCCTCCCTCAATCAGCAAAACTGATTATCTGGTCATTCATTTGCTGTTCAAGGGACCCTGCAGTGTGCAAACTGGCTGCTACATTTTCCTATGTAACATTTCAAACTGCACTTAAAAATGTATCCACATGTTGTGAAGCACTTTGGGACATCTTGTGGACATGAAAGGTACTATATAAATGCAAGTTCTTTCTTTCCCCGGCAGAATTCTGAAGAACTGCATCCAAGCTAAAATTGGTATCCATCAAAATTCCCAGGTATGTCTGTTATCATCTACAAAAATGAGCACCACAGTTCTTTCAGAAATGCCTGGAACTGCACCCTCATTTTCTTTGCTGAGTGAGATACACTCAATGAATCTCCCATTTATCTTCACATAGATCTTGAGTTTGTTTTCACTGTTCATGTGTGAGCCAGATAGAGCACGCTGGCAAAACTATTCCACTGTAGGGGACATTGCAGCTGAGCTGAATTTTGACTTCACCTAATGTTCATGACAATGAGCTCATTTAAGAAACACCTTGCTCAATACTAGGAAGACAATCGAGTTGACAATCTGGAAAGTTGAGATTGTAAGAGTTGAATGTGATGTGCAACTTTGCTGAATAGCAATCAGGAACAAATGATTTTTTTTGCCCTCCTTAGCTCAAGAATGACCAGGTTACTTGTAACACTAAAAATAATAGATTGAAATACCTACTTAAAAATAAATTGAAACTGTAGCAACTCATTGGGACATTGAGGTCTTGTTCTAATTAGTAGATTACTACTAAATAAATACTGAACACTTACCAGATATGAGCCAGTGTCGTTGGAGGCAAACCCGTGGTGAGAAAGATATCTTTGACCTCTACCCCAGAGACAAACCCATCCTGGTCTTTGTCAGTTTTTGCAAAGATTTCATCATATTTTGTTTTGTCAGCTGGTGTTACAACCCATTTAGCAGACTGGAAAAGAACAGAAAACATTGCTAAAATGAACAACTGCACCATAATTTCCGATGTTCAGAAATCACAAGATATACTTTATATAAGTTTGGTATGTCTCCACCATACAGGAACTCATTTACAGAGAAGTTGATTGTATATATTTTTAATAATGTATACTGGAACAATTTATCCTCCAGTAATCCATCACAGATGGTTATTATCTCGCTGTGATCACAAAATGTAACCGTTTAGCAAGATGCCATGATCGGTCAACTGAATGAGCCATTTTAATTCTCAATACTGGTCATGACAATTGCAAACATATTAATCTTATTTTGAATTATTAAAACTCAGTGATATGTACATGATAAAAAATGATATTGGATTGGAGATGATTACAATGAAAATAATCTCAGTTCCAGGCTCGGATGACAAACCACTCTATGGGCCCAAGTTTCCACATGATTTGCGCCTGATTTTTAGGAGCAACTGGTGGAGAACGGACTATCTTAGAAATCGCAATTCTCCACATTTTTTTTTTCTGCAGTTCTAGTCAGATAGACCAGTTCTACTTTGGAACAGAATTTTCTCTTCAAAAGGGGGCGTGTCCGGCCACTGACGCCTGATTTGAAAGTTTCCACAGTGAAAACGTACTCCAAACTAAACTAGAATGGAGCAAGTGAAGATTTTTGTAGAACTGAAAAAACCTGTTCTACACATTAAAAAATCAGGCGCAGGTTACAAATTAGGCGTCCAGAACGAGGTGGGGGGGGGGGGGGGGGGAGGGAACTCATTAAATTCTACAATAAATCCTTATTTATACTTCTACAAATATTATACAAATAAATCCAACCTGAATAAACATTTATAAGCAAAGAAAAGATTAAATAAACCATCTTCCTACCTGTGTGCAGCCGTTCGTTCCCGTGGAGGGGAGGGAGGGGGAAGGGAAGGGAACAGCCGCTTCGTTCCCGCGGGGAAGGGGGGAAGGAGACAGTGAGAAGGCTGCAAGTGCTAATGTGCTTTTATTAAAAAAAAATTCAAAAATTAAACAGCTACAAAGAACTACAAAAATGGCCGAGTGCCAATGTTTTTTTCACACTGAGCATGCGCGAACGCTCCAACGCACATGCGCAGCGTTGCCGGCAGGAAAAAAAACTAATTTAAATAGTACCCGCCCCCTTCCACTTACAAAATTGGCGCGAGTGTAGGCTCCGCCCCCCCTGGGCGCCGCGCCAGGCAGACAAGGAGCTGCAGAACGCTCCAGAATTGCGAGGTTTTTTTTAGGCGCCGTTTTAGGCGCAAAAAACGGGCGCCCAGCTCGGAGGGGCGCCTGTTTTTTATCCTGTGGAAACTTGGGCCCTATATATTGCACCATTGCTGAAAGTGGACCACTAGCAACACATGGGTTGGGATTGTGTTTCTTACAAAAATATAGCAACTTAAATTGAGGAGAAATACAGACCAAGTCAAACTGACTCAGGAATCCACAACATATGCAGAGGTGAGAAATCCTTGCATTTTACAATTTGAGACAAAAATAAAAATACAAGACAAAAACAGCACACTGTTCTTTAACTGCACTGATCGCTTGATAAATAAGATAAGCTGAATCAAACACTAACACCAAGTTTATTGATTTCAACTTCCCCAGAGACTAAGGGCCCATATTTCCCCATGAGTTGCACCGTTTTTTTTTGGTGTAACTTGATTTTTCTGGTGTATCTTTTAAGTTGCAAATATGGCTATTTAATTTGCGCCAATGTAAGTGAGTTAGTTAGGTTTTTTGTTAGGTCAGTTTTTTTTTCCCCAAAAGGGGGCGTTCCCAGCCACTTAAACCATTTATGCCAATTTGGCCAGAAAAAAGTTGTACTAAACTAACTTAGGGCAGTATTTGTGTCCACTTTTGTCCGCACAGAAAGACCTTACTTAGAGTTAAGGAATCGGTGCAAGTAACTACACCGAGCACCAAATAAAGCACAAAAAGTACTAAGCAATTAATTAACAAATAAAATAGAAGGAACCCTGCACCCTAAAGCACCAAGACCAAAGTAATAAGCAATCAATAAATAAAAAATAAAAAAATAGAAGGAACCCTGCACCTAAAACACCAAGACTAAAATAATAAGCAATCAATAAATAACACATAAAAAAAAAATAGAAGGAACCCTGCACCTAAAGTACCAAAATCAATCAGTAAATAACAAATAAAAAAATAAAACTCCTACCTTAGGGAACGCAGCGGGCCGCCGATGAGGGAGCCCATTCAGCCAGGGCTAGGGACAGTGTGCTTCGGCCCCTCCCACACAGCCTGCAGCATGCGTTTGCCGAAACGGCCTGTCAGGAGCTACTGCACATGCGCCAGACTCTAGCGTGCATGTGCAGAGGGCCCAGCACTGTTTTCAGCGCCGGGACTTAGCTCCACCCCCTCTCTTCATTGTATGCCACTCCAGCTCCACAGATGACCCGAGAATCGGCCATGATCGCAGGGAGTTTTTTTCGGCGCTGCTTCTGAGGTAAAATGTCGGCGGGGGGCTCGGAGGTGCGCAGAAAAAACCAGAGGGCCAAATTTGGGCCCTAAGTCATCAAAGACACCAACCAATGCAGTACCAAGCCGTACATCCCAGGTCTCGGGGTGATTTTGCAGTCTATGCTGAGTTAGCTGATCCCAGCCATGGCAGCAATAAGGGAATTCTACTTGGTCCCAACAGGATATATGATATCCTTCAAATTTGAATAGGCTGTTGACACTAACTGCCAAGGGCCACTCAGGATGAATGAATGCTTGTGCAAGGTACTAGAGGACTACAGGGATCTGTGGAACCACACTCCAGCACAAATTTGTGACTTTAGCAGAGAATGCAAGAAGTTCATTAACCTTATATGCTAAACCCAATTCCTCTTAAACGCCAAGAATTTAAGATCACACATAGCCAGAGTCTTACAAACATTGTCAAAGTTCAGCCTGCCTTCTCAATTGGTCTTTTGTACTCACCATTCTCAATTGTGTATTTTTTTGCAAACAGTGGGAGATGAGGATAGTAAATCAGGTGACAAAAGTAGTCCAAATAAAAGTAAGGTGTTAACACGGGCTAGATTAACAAACCACTCCAAGTTTGTCAATAAAACAAAACAGAAGTGATACGGTCTCTAATTTTGAAGTATCACATTAGCAGTCACTGAAAATCAAAGTCTGTCAGAATGAATTTGCATCCCGAACGTCTCTATATCAGCTTCTTTAAAGCATGGTGTGAATATATACGAGTACATCAAAAATATGCCCAACAATTTTAACCCGGTTAGACGAGACCTGTCAGAAACTCTGGTGAAACTGCACAAATAATGTATTGGCTTGGAATTTGCGGTCAGCGGCAAAGCAAAGGTGTTCACCGTTGGTTGTGAAGTAAGCTTTGCACAAAGATCTCGTTATCTCTGTATCGAGAATTTTTTTTTTAAACCGATACTTCAAATTAACGGATGTTAATGAGGCTTCCCAGCGAACAGATGCTGTGATGTAAACAAGTTGTCTAAGCAGCCAATCAAAACGCAGAATTCTCACAGACCGCAAACCAGGACATAGGCAAGTTCTTAAAATTCTAACTTTTAAAAAATGTTAAAGAGCAAAACAAAGATTGGAGCTTTCACATGGGAAAAAATATTAAAATGGATAAATTTGACACAGCACAAAATTAAAATTAGTTTTTCAGGACCATAGCCTTTGTTTACCAGTCAATGATATTTTAATACCCCAGTTACACATAATCCAAAAAGGTCTAACTTTTAATGGGTTACCACTGAAACGCTGACATTTTCATAATTTTCCATGATTTGACAGATTACACGGATTGCCGGTTATGTGGGCAGGGCACAGCACAGCCTGTGGAGGAGCTGTGAATGACAGACTGCAACTTCAGGATTTCCGCATTAGGTTGCACATGTGCTAATTCGTGAAGTTGTGGTCAATTTCAAAGGCAAAATGACAGCAAATGCTGCCAGTTTGCCATCATCAGGCCGGCAAATTCCAGATCGTTATGTTAAAATCAAGAAAGGAAAGGTTGTGTTGAAGAGAAAACACCATTGTTAAATGTTCTACCTGGATTGCTGGTGTTTTAGTAGGTAGAATTCCCACAGGAGGTAAGGACTGTCGACTTTCCTTGACAGAAGGTGGAGATGGAATGAGTGGCACCGAAGCTGGAATGCGAGTTTTTTTCCTCTTTGAAGGTGGTACTAAGGCAGGTGGCAAGGAAAATGGCACAGCCTCCTTCTCAAGAGCACGGTAAACCAAGTACATGGCCTTATAAAAGAAAAATCATTATATTAAAACAATTATATTCCAGTTCACAAAAATCCTAAGTGAAACACAGACTATTGAAGCAACCTAGTTACAGGTGTAATCAAGATTCAAGTGTACCAACTGCCCATATTTATACAATTATGTCTCATCAGTACATACGGGACAGAAATGGCAACAAATATGTTGCAATGGTAGTCATGAACACCCGTTATTTAACAACCCCAAAGAAATTGTTGCACTATCAGCCAGCTTCCCTATAAAATATTAATTAGACACCACACATTTTGCAGATTACAGCAGTAATCATGGCGCACACTTATTTCGTAGTTCTTAGTAGAAAGTGAAATTGTGGCCATCAAGTAATGTGGTTTATTTTAGGGGTTCTCAATCGGGGGTTCGTGGCCTTCTAGGGGTCTGCAAGAAGCTTTCAAGGGTCCACCAAAAATTCTAGCCGACACTGGCCTCTGCCTAGCACCACCTCTCATCACTGATTGGCAGCGATGCCCTTTGCGCCTTTATTTACAGCAGGAGGCAGAACTGTGGGAAAACAGCTCAGTGTCTTGATTTTGAGCAGATCATTAGCTGTGCAAAGTTCGGAGATGGTAAGGTTAATTCTGAGCTTCAAGCGGGGAAATGGAACACTTGCAGTTTGGGTCCAGAATTCATGTGCTGAATACAAATTTTCAGGCTGCCGTACAATTCCAATGTATTTTTAATTGTAGTAATGGCAGTTATGGCCTCCATGATAATGCAGGAGTTATCTCAGGGTATGTTGCTCAGATTGTTGATTGTGGTTTGTGTCTAAGGCCATTTTCTCTGCACAATAAAATGTTAAAGCTCAACAGTCGCAAAATGTAATTCTATATATATATCTTGGCTCAGTGGCTGTTGCATTTTCTACATTGCAACAGTGACTACACTTCACAAGTACTTCATTGGTTGTAAAGTGCTTTGAAACGGCCAGAGGTTGTGAAATGTGCAATATAAATGCAAGCCTTTCTTTTTCAGTCATCTACAAATCAGCTACAATATTAGGAACTGTCTTTATGATTAAAGTACAGCATGTTAATACAGTAAAATAGGTCGATGCACTTATGAAACAATTGCAACATACATTTATTTTGCAGCTTTTTTATAGAAGTTCACAGGGTGCTTCATAGAAAATAGGAAGTGATAGGAAATGGAAGCTAAAGTATTGAAGGCGACCAAAATATTAATGAAACAGATGAATTTTGAGAAGGTTTTTTTTGAAAGGTAGAGAGACAAGATATGGTGAGTTTAGGGAAAGTTCCAGGTTTGAGAAATCTGAAATTTCTGCCAACAATGGGAGGGGATACACAAAGACCAGCGATGCTGGAACAGATACAAGGCTGCAGGGGCTTTCAAAGTTTGGGTGAGCAAGGCTTTAGAGGAACTTGAAAATGAGGACTTTAAATTTGATCGGTTGAGGGACTGGAAACCAATGTTCGTCAGTAAGGATGTGGTAATGAGTTAAGAGTGTGAAACTTACTGTGGATCAGAATGCGGGTAGATCATAGTATCATGACATTTAGATTAGCTATGGAAAAGGATGGGGAGCAATCCAGAGTAAAAATACTTAATTGGTGGAAGGCCTATTTCAGTGGAATGAGAACAGATCTGGCGTGGGTAAACTGGAATCAAAGATTGGCAGGCAAAGCTGTAATAGAAAAATGGGCTGCCTTTAAAGAGGAGATGGTTCAGATCCAGTCGAGGTACATTCCCATGAGGGGGAAAGGTAGGGCACCCAAATTCAGAGCTCCCTGGATGACGAACCAGATAGAGAGTAAGATGAAGCAGAAAAAGAGTGTGTATGACAGATGTCACATTGAGAATACAAGTGAGAATCAGGCTAAGAATATAGAAAGTTCAGAGGGGAAGTGAAAAATAAAATGAGGGGCAAAGAGAGAATATGAGAGTAAATTGCCAGCTAACATAAAAAGGAATTTCAAAAGTCTTCTGTAGGCATATAAATAGTAAATGGCAGTGAGAGGAGGGGTGGGGTTGATTAGGGACCAAAAAGATCTATGCATGGAGGCAGAGGGCATGGCTGAGGTACTAAATGAGTACTTTGCATCTGCCTTCATCAAGGAAGAAGATGCTGCCAAAGTCATAGCAAAAGAGGAGGTAGTGAAGGTACTGGATGGGATAAAAATTGATAAAGAGGAGGTACTAGAAAGGTTGGCTGTACTTAAAGTAGATAAGGGATGCATTCGACGATGCTGAAAGAAGTAAAGGTGGAATCACGGAGGTAATGGCCATAATCTTCCAATCCTCTTTAGATATAGGAGTGGTGCCAGAGGACTGGAGAATTTGCAAATGTTACACCCTTGTTCAAAAAAGGGTGTAAGGATAAACCCAGCATCTAAAGGCCAGTCAGTTTAACCTCAGTCGTGGGGAAGCTTTTAGAAACAATAATAGGGACAAAATTATCACTTGGACAAGTGTGGATTAATTAAGGAAAGCCAGCATGGATGTGTTAAAGGCAAATCGTGTTTTAACTAATTTGACTGAGTTTTTTAATGAGGTAACAGAGAGGGTTGATGAAGGCAATGCAGTTGACATGGTGTACATGGACTTCCAAAAGGCATTTGATAAAGTGCCAGCACAGTTGAAGCCCATGGAATAAAAGGGACAGTGGCAGCATGGATTTGAAAATGGCTAAATGATAGGAAACAGAGTGTAGTGGTTGTTTTTCAGACTGGAAGGTGCTGTACAGTGGTGTTCCCCAGGGGTCGGTACTAGGATCAATGCTTTTCTTGATATACATTAATGACTTGGACTTGGCTGTACAGGGCACAATTTCAAAATTTGCAGATGACACAAAACTTGGAAGTATAGTGAACAGTGAGGAGGATAGTGATAGACTTCAAGAAAACATAGACAGGCTGGTGGAATGGGCGGACGCATGGCAGATGAAATTTAACACGGAAAAGTGCGAACTATTACATTTTGGTAGAAAGAACGAGGAGAGGCAATATAAACTAAAGGGTACAATTCTAAATGGGGTGCATGAACAGACAAACCTGGGGGTATATGTGCATAAATCATTAAAGGTGGTAGGGCAGGTTGAGAAAGCGGTTAAAAAAGCATACGGGATCCTGGGCTTAATAAATAGAGGCATGGCACTAGATTTTCGAGGGGTTTGCGACCGGGTTTTCGCTGCGTTTTGACCCTCCGTGGCGAAAATCCGGTGGCAAAGCCCGGGCAAGATCTTCAGCTCCTTGTTTGTGACGGCGATGGGACGTACTGCCGGGGAGAGTTGCACCAGACGTGAAATGACATGGATTGCATTACCGTCCGAGTTTCGGCACTCTCCCGACCCGTACACCGTGCCCAGAACAGCGACAAGTTAAAACCTGTCGGTGCAGCTCTACCTGCAAAAAAGATAAGTTAAAATTTTAATTTTTTTGCAGCGTTTAGTTAGTTAAGGGTCTTGGTAATGTTTATTATAATTTTTTGTGAATTTAGTTTTACCCCCCTTCCCACGGTCTCTCTCGCAGCGCAAACGACCTCGCATTAAAGTTGGCGAAACTCGTGTTTTATGGCGTGAATAATTGTGCAACACCTCCCTTTGCGATGCATGGTGCATACCCCGAAGGTCAAAAGTTGGGCCTAAAATCAGTAGTGCAGTGAAAATAGTAATTTTTATGTATCACTACCGTTTTCGCCGAAAAAAACCAAAAATCCAACCCTGTATAAAGTACAAAAGCAAGGAAGTTATATGAATCTTTATAAAACACTGGTACGGCCTTAACTGGAGTATTGTGTCTAATTCTGGGCACCGCACTTTAGGAAGGATGTGAAGCCTTAGAGAGGATGCAGAAAAGATTTATGAGAATGGCTCCAGGGATGAGGGACTTCAGTTACGTGGATAGACTGGAGAAGCTGGGGTTGTTCTCCTTGGAGCAGAGAAGGTTGAAAGGAGATTTGATAAAAGTGTACCAAATCATGATGGGTCTCGACAGAGTAGATAGAGAGAAATATTCCCATTGGCAGAAGGGTCGAGAACCAGAGGTCACAGATTTAAGGTGATTGGCAAAAGAACCAAAGGCGACACAAAAAAAAACTTTTTTTACACAGCGAGTGGTTAGGATCTGGAATGCGCTGCCTGAAAGGGTGGTGGAGGCAGACTCACTCATGGCTTTCAAAAGCAAATTGGATAAGTACCTGAAGGAAATAAAATTGTAGGGCTACAGAGAAAAGGGTGGGGGGTGCTCTTGTATAGAGCCATTACAGGCTCGAGGGGCCAAATGGCCTCCTTCTGTGCTGTAATCATTGTATGATTCTATGATTACCCATCTCCGGTCCTCCATCAGCTGATGAATCAGTACTCCTCCATGTTGAACACCACTTAGAAGAGGCACTGAGGGTAGCAAGGGCACAGAATGTACTCAGGGTGGGAGTCTGGGAGTAGATTGAGTAGACTGGGTTTTTACTCGTTGGAGTTCAGAAGGATGAGGGTGATCTTATAGAAACATTTAAAATAATGAAAGGGATAGACAAGATAGAGGCAGAGAGGTTGTTTCCACTGGTCGGGGAGACTAGAACTAGGGGGCACAGCCTCAAAATATGGGGGAGCCAATTTAAAACCGAGTTGAGAAGGAATTTCTTCTCCCAGAGGGTTGTGAATCTGTGGAATTCTCTGCCCAAGGAAGCAGTTGAGGCTAGCTCATTGATAGATAGATAGATTTTTAACCAATAAGGGAATTAAGGGTTACGGGGAGCGGGCGGGTAAGTAGAGCTGAGTCCACGGCCAGATCAGCCATAATCTTGTTGAATGGTGGAGCAGACTCGAGGGGCTAGATAGCCTACTCCTGTTCCTAATTCTTATGTTCTTATGTTCAATGTCCATCACCACGAGTAGCTGAGTAGCTCGGTAGCACCACTACTGGCCGAGCTGGCCGCGTGCTGAAGGACATCGCTGCCAGATTGGGCCTGCAGCAGGTGGTAAGAGAATCAACACGAGGGAAAAACCAACTTGACTTCGTCCTCACTACTCGACCTGTTGCAGATCCATCAGTCCATGACAGCATTGGTGTGGAGTGACCATGAACATCCCGATCATCAATGAGGGCAAAGCCTAGCACACAAGTGCAAAAGACAAGACTGAACCGTTTGCAACCATCTTCAGCCAGAAGTACCAAGTGGATGATCCATCTCGGCCTCCTCCTGAGGTCCCCTCCACCACAGAAGCCAGTATTCATCTAATTCAATGCACTCCACGTGATATCAGGAAACGGCTGAGCACACTGGATACAGTAAAGACTGTGGGCCCCGTCAACATCCCAGCTGTTATGCTGAAGACTTGTGCTCCAGAACTAAATGCACCTCTAGCCAAGCTGTTCCAGTTAAGCTACAACACCGGTATCTACCCGACAAAGTGGAAAATTGCCCAGATATGGCTTGCCCACAAAGAAGCAGGATAAATCCAATCCAGCCATCAGCCAGCATCATACATACAGCCTACAGCAATCATCAGGTGTCGTCGACAGTGCTATCAAACGGCACTTACTCACCAATGCTTAGTGTGGGTTTCGCTAGGACCACTCAGCTCCAGACCTCATTAGGACAAAATAACTGAATTCCAGAGGTGAGGTGAGTGTGACTGCCCTTGAAATCAAGGCAGCATTTGACCGA
Organism: Pristiophorus japonicus; assembly: GCF_044704955.1. NCBI lineage: Eukaryota > Metazoa > Chordata > Chondrichthyes > Pristiophoridae > Pristiophorus > Pristiophorus japonicus. The sequence continues at coordinate 64,637,108 of NC_091984.1, read as the reverse complement.
GTGTGACATCAAGGAGCCCTAGCAAAATTGAACTAAATGGGAATCAGGGGAAAAACTCTCCACTGGCTGGAGTCATACCTAGCACAAATGAAGATGGTTGTGGTTGTTGGAGGTCAATCATCTTAGCCCCAGGACGTCGCTGCAGGAGTTTATCAGGTAAAGTGTCCTAGGCCCAACCATCTTCAGCTGCTTCATGAATGACCTTCCTTCCATGATAAGGTCACAAGCGATTGCAGTGTGTTCAGTTCTATTCGCAACTCGGCACACAGTGGCTGCAGTGTGTACCATCTACAAGTTACAAGCAACTTGCCAAGGTTTCTTCAACAGCACCTCCCAAACCCACAACCTCTACCACCTAGAAAGTCAAGGGTAGCAGGCGTGTAGGAACACCAACCCCTGCAAGTTTCCCTCCAAAATCACACACCAACCTGACATGGTAATATATCACCATTCCTTCATCGCCCACATCGCATGAATGAAGAAAAAGGATAATGCATTTCCAGTCAGTCACATGGAATGTTGTTGCCAATTCTGACCAAGGCTATTTTTCCAACAATGATTGGGAATTTCATAGTAATGGATCCTCTGGGGAAGAGTGATCATAATATGATAAATGCAATGTGAAATTCTAAGAGTGACAGACTTAAATCCGAAACTAGAATCTTAAAACTTAAGTAGTCAATTACAACGGTATGAGGGGCGAATTGGCCAAGGTAGATTCAGAAATTGGATTGAAAGGTATGACAGTAGAAAAGCACTGGCAAACATTTAAAGAAGCATTCCAAAATTCTCAACGAATATACAATCCATTGAAAAATAAAAACTTCACAAGAAAAGTGATCCATCCGTGGTTAACTAAAGAAGTTAAGGTTAGTATTAGATTAAACGCTTATAATGTTGCGAAGAATAGCAGTAAGCCTGAGGATTGGGAGAGCTTAGAAACCAGCAAAGGATGACCAAAAATTGATCACAAGGGAGAAAATAGATTATGAGAGTAAACTAGTAAGAAATAAAAAAACAAATTGGAAGAGCTTCTATAAGTATGTAAAAAGGAAGAGCAGCAGCAAAAGTAAGCATTGGTCCCTGAGGGGCTGAGACAGGACAAATTAGAATGGGAAATAAAGAAATGGCAGAAATTTTAAACAAATATTTTATGTCTTCAAACCAGAAGAGACGAAAAGCATACCAAACAATAGGGAACCAAGGGGCTAATGTGATTGAGGAACTTAAAGTAATCAAGATCAGTAGAGAAAAAGTACTTGAGAAACTAATGGGATTAAAAGCCGACAAATCTCCTGCACCTGATGTCATGCATCTTCGGGTTCTAAAAGAGGTGGCTGTACATTTGGATTTCCAAAAGGAATTTGACAAGGGGCTACATAAAAGGTTGTTATGCAAGATAAGGGCTCATGGGGTTGGGGGTAATCTATTAGTATGGATAGAGGTTTGGTTAATGGATAGAAAAGATAGTAGTGATAAACGGGTTATTCTCAGATTGGCAGGCTGTAACTAGTGGGGTGCCGCAAGGATTAGTGCTTGGGCCTCAGCTACTTACAATCTATATTAATGGCTTAGATGAAGGGATCGAGTGTAATGTATCCAAGTTTGCTGATGATACAAATCTAGGTGGGAAAGTAAGCTGTGAGGAGGACACAGAGCCTGCAAAGGGATAAAGACAGGTTAAGTGAGTGGCCAATAAGGTGGCAGATGGGAGTATAATGTGGGGAAATGTGAGGTTATTCACTTTAGTAGAATGCACAGAAGAACAGAAGATTTTCTAAATGTTGAGAATCTATGAAATGTTGGTGTTGAGAGAGATTTAGGTGTCCTTGTACAGGAAAGACAGAGAGTTAGCACACAGCTACAGCAACCAATTAGGAAGGTAAATGGCATGTTGGCCTTTATTGCAAGGGGGTTGGGGTAAGGAAGTCTTGCAACAATTGTACAGGACTTTGGTGAGACCACATCTTGAGCACTGCGCAGTTTTGGTCTCCTATCTAAAGAAGGATATACTTGCCTTAGAAGCATTGCAACAATGGTTCACTAGATTGATTTCTGGGATGAGAGGAGAGATTGAGTCTATACTCTTTGGAGTTCAGAAGAATGGGAGATGATCTCATTGAAACATATAAGATACTGAGGGGGATTGACAGGGTAGATGCTAAGAGGTTGTTTCCCCTGGCTGGAGAGTCTAGAACTAGGGGGCAGTCTTAGGATAAGGGGTCAGCCATTTAAAACTGAGATGAGGAGGAATTTCTTCACTCTGACTGGTTGTGAATCGTTGGGATCTCTACCCCAAAGGGCTGTGGATGCGGAGTCGTTGAGAATATTCAAAGCTGAGATAGATAGATTTTTGGATTCTAGAGAAATCAAGGGCTATGGAGATCGGGCGGGAAACTGGAGTTGAGGTCGATAATCAGCCATCATCATCATCATCATAGGCTGTCCCCTCGAACAAGGATGACTTGCTTCCAAAAGAGTTCACAGATGTTTCAATGAAGGACCCGATGTTCCAGTCCTGAACTCCAGTTGAGGGGGTGGAAGATGCCTGTGCGTGGATTTTTTTTAAAAAAATGTGTGGTGACCACTGTACATTCTAGGCCTTTATCCAGTGGCAAGGATTAACCAGGATGTCTGGAGACCAGCTCTGCTGCACAGACCTAGTGCGCACACATATCACAGTGTGGGCAAGTCCGTACTGCCCTGGACCCTCGGTTCTTCTGGGCCCCACACTCTCATTCGCCGCACCTCCGCCACAATGTTCCAGGGTCCGGCGCTCCAACTTTATTTATAGCCCCGACCTGCGGTGGTGTTCTCACACAGGTCAGGGCGGCCTACAATGTTCCAGGGCCTGACGCTCCAGCTCTATTTATAGCCCCAACCTGCGGTGGTGTTCACACACAGGTCAGGGCGGCCTACAATGTTCCAGGGCCTGACGCTCCAGCTCTATTTATAGCCCCAACCTGCGGTGGTGTTCTCACACAGGTCAGGGCGGCCTACAATGTTCCAGGGCCTGGCGCTCCAGCTCTATTTATAGCCCCGACCTGCGGTGGTGTTCTCACACAGGTCAGGGCGGCCTACAATGTTCCAGGGTCCGCGCTCCAGCTCTATTTATATTTATTTCATTTATTTATTTCTATTTATCGGTAATCAGCCATGATCTTATTGAATGGCGGAGCAGGCTCGAGGGGCCATATGGCCTACTCCTGCTCCAAATCTTATGTTATGTTCATTTTGTTAAAATGGTAAGCAATGGGAATGCATTATTTTCTCTATAATAATGAACGCAAATTAATGTTGGCCCAGATTTTGCGGTAGAAATAATGGTGAGGCTATCAACGCTCAGTTATTAAGCGGTATATCAGACAGCAACTTCCAGCGACCGCACATGTGCAGTTAAACACGGAAACCAGGAAGTTGCTGTCCGAGTTGCCCTGCTCCTCCAGAAGCTTCCCGAAAACAGCATCTCGCCAAGAGACTCAGCATTCACATACGTGAAGGGTACGACGTTGCAGTACTTACCCACTAGATACCCACTAAACACGCCAGAAAAAGTTAGAGCTTGTCCATTCAAGTGTAAGTGAATTTTTAATGGCATGGTAAGTCTTAATTACTGCCAAACATCCTCTCTGGCACTGAAAATTATGGAGGCTCATTCCTTTCGATTTTAATTATTGTTGGAGATTTTCTTTCTGTCCCTTTTAGCTCTCTCTTAATCCCATCTCTCTTTCCCTCTCGATTGTGTTTTCTGTACATGATTTGGCATTGCATTAAATATTCTGACTTACACTTTGTGGTTTAGACTGTTTGTCTCAGTAAGGAATCTTCAATGTAATTAGTTAGGGAGACACATCGTTGCTTGCCCTGTTCACACAGTCCCAGATCCCCTGTAGGGGAGCGCTATGCTGTTTTTGCTTTCTAATAACTGCAAGTTCCAGTGCAAAAGCCAACAGAAAGTCTCTGGGCAATTGTAAGTTTAATGAACGGCGCTGACCGCAAAATCGGGGCTGCTGAGTTTTCACGCACTAAAACACCTTGAGGTTCTCAGGCGATACTGATGTACTGTTCCAAGTTTCACGGTCATAATTTCAGGCATCTGAACCCTTAAGACATGCTTCTGCATTTAACGTGTTCCAACCTAGGAGTAATGTGATTAATTATAATATATGCAGGTGTCTTCAAACCTCATTCTAAAACTGTAATCAAGTTTCCTAGTCCCCTGTAACATTCGTCAACTAAAACTTGGTAACACTGCATTTCAAATTATGTGGTTCACTTGCGAGGAGCTGTCACCTCCTGTGCACAATGACCCGACACTAGAAATAAAATTTAAAACACGTCAGAACCAGACCATAAATTTTAGCCATAAAACACATACGCTGGATTAAACTTCAAGGATGTAATACAACTCAGGATCAAGGAGCACTATAAATTGGCAAGTGTCACACTCGCTGTTTGATATTAGAATTCCTAATTTCTCACATGATTTAGTGATTCAAAACAGCGAATAACTGAGTCATACAGACTACGGTGGTCCAGGTACAATTCCGCTTTGTGCTGCATTAGCTAGTCTCAGCTGAGGTATGGTTCAGGGGGGTACAATTGGCCTTGGCTTTGACGCTTCCTGCAGTAAAATATCCTTGACCGCACTGCATATGAAGGCTGATCCAAGAATATTGGCTATTTCAACAAGATATCAGAGGACATTTTAAAACTCACTACTGCCTTGTTGTACAATCCAGCTTGCGTATCACATATTATACATGCATGTAGGAAATGTAAAAAAATCATCAGGCAGCCTTTAGCATCAAGAGAGATATCTGTACAATTAATTTGCAACTTACAACAGCAAATTCATCACGGTCTAATAATCCATCACGATCAGTATCACTGAGGTCCCAGACCTAAAAGTTAATAAAAGTAAAGTTAAGGATTTAACCTGTTCAATACTGAACATTCTTTCTAACTCAAATCATCTCGGGCTAGAATTTGCTCTCAGCGGGAAACAAATGGTGCCAGTCGTTTATTACACTTGCCCACAGACTTTATGTGGGAATTTATACTGGAACTTGCTGTAATTAGAAAGCCATTTCAGCACAGTGCCCCCTACAGGGGATCTGGGACCTGTGTGAACAGGGAAAGCAACTGTGTGTCTCCTTAACCAATCAGATTGAAAAATTATTACTAAGCAGCGCAGAGTCTGAACCAGGAAGTGTCAGTTAGAATAAGTAATTCAGTGTCTAATTCTGCCCCAATATCTCCTTATATGGCTTGGTGTTAAATGTTGTTTTATAATGCTCCTGTGAAGCACCATGTGACGTTTTACTACGTTAAAGCTGCTATATAAATACAAGTTGTGGTTATACCAAATCAGGTACAGAAAGCAAAATAAAGAAAGGATAAAGAGATTAAAGAAACAAAGAAAAAGTTAAAAAAGTAAATTACATTTTGTTTATATCTTTTTTAAAATCTCCAACAATAATTAAAATCTGAAGGAATGAGACTCCACACTTGTTAAAGTAATTTTCAGTGCTAGAGAGGCTGTTTGGCAATAATTAAAACTTATGACACCATTAAAAATGTACTTACACTGGACAAGCCGTCACTGTTTCTGGCAAGTTTAGTGGGTATATATCACGCAAGTACAGCTGTTCCATGTATTTCAATGCCGAGTCCCTCGTGAGACCCTGTTATAGTGCAGGGCAAATCAGACTGGAAGGGCAGGGCAAATCAGACTTCAACTTCCTGATTTCCGTGTTTACTGTGCATGTGCAGTCGCCGGAAGTTGCTGTCCGATTTACTCTTTAATAGAGTCTTGTTAGCCTCACCGTTACTCGTACAGCAAAATCTGGCCCCTAATGCTTGCAAGTATTACTGAATGAGCTTGAGCACAGAGCTTGGAGAATGCAAACAGAGTGGTGGAATTTTGTGAGCGTAAGAATTCAGTGGAGAGGAGCAAGGCATATGAGACATCTGACTGAAAAGGAGAAGTGGAGCCACAGAACCAAAGGTCTCTAAGTTAACAGACACGAGAGCGGAACTGCGGGAGAGAGGGAGGAGCAGCCATAGATAAAGGTAGGCCCAAGAGCCTGGAGGGAGGTAAGTGACGTCAGCACAAGGTAGTTGATAGTTTTTTTTAAGTCTTAAGTTTACTTATGTCAGGTTACTTAATAGTCTATTAAGTGGCAGGCACCTCGGTTCCGTTGAATGCACATCTTGTGTCATGCGCGAACTCCAGGACGCTTTCCGTGTCCTGGACAACCACACGTGTAGGAACTGTCGTCAGCTGGAGGAGCTCAAGCTCCAGGTTTCGGAGCTTGAGCAGCAGCTGGTGTCACTGCGGTGCATCCATGAGGTTGAGAGCTACGTGGATGGCACATTTCAGGAGGTGGTCACCCCGCAGCATAACAGTGTGCAGCCAAAGAGAGAATGGGTGACCGTCAGACAGACAAGGAAGACCAGGCAGGTAGTGCAGGAGTCCCCAAAGTGCATCTCTCTCTCCAATTCGTATTTAGTACTGATGGTTCCTCTGGGGAGTACAGCCAAAGCCAAGTCCATGGCACCACAAGTGGCTTAGCTGTACCAGGGGTGGGATGGGGGTGGGGTGGGGAGGAAGATCGGGAAAGCAATAATGATAGGAGCTTCGATAGTTAGGGTAACAGACAGGTGTTTCTGCGGCCGCAGACGTGATTCTAGGATGGTATGTTGCTTCCCTGGTGCCAGGGCATAGGATGTCACTGAGCGGCTGCAGAATATTCTGAGGGGGGAGGTCGTGATCCATATCTGCGTCAACGGCATAGGTAGAAAGAGGGATGAGGTCCTGCAGTTAGATTTTAGGGAGCTAGGAAAGAGATTAAAAAGCAAGACCTCAAAAAGGTAGTAATCTCCGGATTACTCTCGGTGCCATGAGCTAGTAAGTATAGAAATAGGAGGATTGAGCAGATGAAAGCATCGTTGGAGAGATGGTGCAGGATGGAGGGCTCTAGATTCCTGGAACATTGAGACCAGTTCTGGGGGAGGTGGGACCTGTATAGACTGGACAGGTTGCATCTCACCAGAGCTGGGACCAATGCCCTCACAGGGGTGGGAGGAAGTTTGCTAGTGCTGTTGGGGAAGGTTTAAACTAATTTGGCAGGGGGATGGGCACACCAGGATGTAATATTAGAAAAAAAAAACAAGGTGCACAAAGGATTGGGAGAGACAGAAAGTACTAGAGTAAGAAATAATACAGTATTACGTGGGGTCAGACTAAGAGAATACATGAAGGTCTAAGACAAGTTTACAGTGCATGTGTGTGAAAGCACAAAGTGTGGTAAATAAGGTTGGTGAGCTGCAGGCGCAAATAGACACATGGGGATATGATGTCATGCCGATAACGGAGACCTGGCTCAAAAAAGGGAAGGATTGGGTACTAAATATTCCTGGATATAAGGTGTACAGGAAAGATAGGAAAGGAAAGAAAGAAGGTGGGGTGGCAGTTTGATTAAGGAGAATGTTACAGTGCTGGAGAGAGAGAGAGAGAGAGAGAGAGAGAGAGAGAGAGAGAGAGGATGCCCTGGAGGGATCAAGGACAGAACTATTTGGTTAGAGTTGAGAAACAATGGAGGCGCCATTACACTACTAGGTGTATTCTATTGGTCGCGAACTAGTAGAAAGGATATAGAGGAGCAATCTTGCAGGGAAGTTACAGAGGTTCAAGAACTATAAAGGTTAATAATGGGTGACTTCAATGATCCTAATATAGACTGGGATAGTAATAGTGTAAAGGGCAGAGAGAGGAAGAATTTCTGAAGTGTGTTCAGGAAAACTTTCTTGATCAGTAGGTTTCCGACCCAACAAGAAAGCAGGCATTGCTGGATCTGGTTCTGGGGAATGAGGTGGGTCAAGTAGATCAAGTGTCAATAGGGAATAGTGATCACAGTATCATAAGATTTAGAGTAGCTATGGAAAAGAACAGGGAGCAATCTAGGTTAAAAATACTTAATTGGAGGAAGACAATTTCAATTGGTTGAAAACGGATCTGGCCTGGGTAAATTGGGATCAAAAGTAAAATACTGCGGATGCTGGAATCTGAAATAAAAACAGAGAATGCTGGAAATCTCAGCGGGTCAGGCAGCATCTGTGGAAAGAAAAAGAGAGTTAATGTTTCGGGTCGATGAAACTTCGTCAGAACTGCCGAATGTTCAAAAAAAGCACATTCTTAAGCACTGAAAGGGGGAGGGGAAGAAAGAACAAAAGGGAAGGTCTCTCATGGGGTGGAAAGCAGGAGAGATTAGAGAAACAAAAGGGATGATGGGCCGATTTGAAATGGTAATGATAGAGGTTAGAAAAAGGTTAATCTGGATAGGGTGTGAATGGCATAGTAATGACCTTCGTCTCCGTGCCCACTTCTTCAGCCAGGAGTCTTCCCCCCCGCACAGCTGACCTTTTCTCACGCTTTCAGAATTCTCGCTCTATCTGGACCCCTCCCTCTGACCTCTTGCCCTTTCTCGATCTTTTCATTGCAAACTGCCGTCTCAAATTCTCTGCTCCCCTCACTCACTCCAGCCTACCTCCCTCTGAACTTGCAGCACTCCACTCGCTCAGATCCAACCCCAACCTTGTCATTAAACCTGCTGACAAGAGTGGCGCTATTGTTGTTTAGCGAACCGACCTCTACCTTGCAGAGGCTGATCGCTGTAGAGGGATTGGACGTCCATGGTAAAAAGGAGATGGTTGGGGCCAGGAAACTGGAAACTGTTAAAGTGATGGAGGGAGTCGGAGGAGTCACGGATGTAGGTGGGAAGAGAGTGGGCAAGGGGAGAAAAAATGGAGTTGAGATAGGAAGAAATAAGTTCTGTGGGGCAAGAACAGGCTGTTTGTGGATCTTGGGAAGGAGGTAAAAGAAGGCTCTGCGGGGTTGGGGAACTGTGAGGTTGGTAGCTGTGGAGGGTAGATCTCCAGAGGAGATGAGGTCAGTGACGATCTGGGAAATGATGGCTTGATGTTCGGTAGTGGGTTCATGGTCCATCCCTCAGCAGGATGGCCTGAGGGCGCTCCGCTTCTTGCTCGAGCAGAGGCCCAACCAGTCCCCATCCACCACCACTCCCCTCTGCCTGGCTGAACTTGTTCTCACATTGAACAACTTCTCCTTTAATTCCACTCACTTTCTCCAAATTAAAGGTGTTGCTATGGGAACCCGCATGGGTCCTAGCTATGCCTGCCTTTTCATGGGATATGTGAAACATTCTTTGTTCCAGTACTACTCGGGTCCCCTCCTCCACCTCTTTTTCTGGTACATTGATGACTGTATCGGTGCCGTTTCCTGCTCTTGCCCTGAACTTGAAAATTTCATTCACTTTGTATCCAATTTCCACCCTTCCTTCACCTTCACATGGTCCATCGCCACCTGTTCCCTTCCTTTCCTTGACTTCTCGGTCTCCATTTCTGGGGATAGACTGGGGAGGACCAGTAGCCACTATAAACCCACTGACTCCCACAGCTACCTGGACTATACTTCCTCCCACCCCGCATTCTATAAAGGGTTCCATTCCACTCTCCCAGTTTCTCCATCTCTGTCGCATCTACTCTGACGATGCCACCTTCCACACTAGTGCCTCTGACACGTCTTCCTTTTTCCTCAACCGAGGATTCCTCTCTGCTCTGGTTAACATGGCCCTCGACCGTGTCCATTCTATTTCCCGCACCTCTACTCTCACCCCTTCTCCTCCCTCTCAGAACCATGACAGGCTTCTCCTTGTCCTCACCTTTTACCCCACCAGCCTCCATGTTCAACGGATCATCCCCCGCAATTTCCGCCACCTCCAACGTGATCCCACTACCAATCATATCTATCCCTCCCCTCCCCTCCCCTCCCCTCTCAGAGTTCTGAAAGGACCACTCCCTCCGCGACACCCTGGTCCATTCCGCAGTCACCCCCAGCACCCTCTCCCCTTCCCGTGCAAGCGCAGGAGATGCAACACCTGCGCTTTTACCTCCTCCCTTTCCACCGTCCAGGGCCCCAAATACACCTTCTAGGTGGAACAGCAATTTACTTGTACTTCTTTCAATTTAGTATACTGTATTCGCTGCTTACGATGTGGTCTCCTCTACATTGGGGAGACCAAGCGTAGATTGGGTGACCGCTTTGCTGAACAACTCCATTGAGTACGTAAGTGTGACCCTGAACTTCCAGTCGCCTGTCATTTTAATTCTCCACTCCACTCCACTCCCACTCTAAAATCTCCATCCTGGACTCCTCCACTGTTCCAATGAAGCTTAAGGCAAGCTCGAGAAACAGCATCTCATCTTTTTGGACTAAACATCGAGTTCAACAATTTCAGAGCATAACCTCTGGCCATCTTTAGCTCCCTTTCCCTCCCCCCATCTTATGGTTTTTTTTCCTTCTTTCTTCTCTTCGTCTATAATGGCAGCTGGTCATTACTACGCCATTCACACCCTAGCCAGATTAACTTTTTTCTAACGTCTATCATTACCATTTTAATTCAGCCCATCATGCCTTTTGTCTCGCTAATCTCTCCTGCCTTCCACCCTATGAGAGACCTTCCCGTTTGTTCTTTCTTCCCCTCTCCCTTTCAGTGCTTAAGAATGTGCTCTTTTCGAACATTCGGCAGTTCTGATGAAGGGTCATCGACCCGAAACGTTAACTCTGTTTTCCTCTCCACAGATGCTGCCTGAATTATGCTCCACATAATTCTAAAAGGACAAAGGGTGTTAAAAAAACAAGCCTGAAGGCTTTGTGTCTTAATGCAAGGAGTATCCGTAATAAGGTGGATGAATTAACTGTGCAAATAGATGTTAACGGATATGATGTGATTGGGATTACGGAGACGTGGTTCCAGGATGATCAGGGCTGGGAACTCAACATCCAGGGGTATTCAACATTCAGGAAGGATAGAATAAAAGGAAAAGCAGGTGGGGTAGCATTGCTGGTTAAAGAGGAGATTAATGCAATAGTTAGGAAGGACATTAGCTTGGATGATGTCGAATCTATATGGGTAGAGCTGCAGAACACAAAAGGGCAAAAAACGTTAGTGGGAGTTGTGTACAGACCTCCAAACAGTAGCAGTGATGTTGGGGATGGCATCAAACAGGAAATTAGGGGTGCATGCAATAAAGGTGTAGCAGTTATCATGGGTGACTTTAATATGCATATAGATTGGGCTAACCAAACTAGAAGCAATACGGTGGAGGAGAATTTCCTGGAGTGCATAAGGGATGGTTTTCTCGACCAATATGTCGAGGAACCAACTAGGGGGGAGGCCATCTTAGACTGGGTGCTGTGTAATGAGAGAGGATTAATTAGTAATCTCATTGTGCGAGGCCTCTTGGGGCAGAGTGACCATAATATGGTGGAATTCTACATTAGGATGGAGAATGAAACAGTTAATTCAGAGACCATGGTCCAGAACTTAAAGAAGGGTAACTTTGAAGGTATGAGGCGTGAATTGGCTAGGATAGATTGGCGAATGATACTTAAGGGGTTGACAGTGGATGGACAATGGCAGACATTTAGAGACCGCATGGATGAACTACAACAATTGTACATCCCTGTCTGGTGTAAAAATAAAAAAGGGAAGATGGCTCAACCGTGGCTATCAAGGGAAATCAGGGATAGTATTAAAGCCAAGGAAGTGGCATACAAATTGGCCAGAAATAGCAGTGAACCTGGGGACTGGGAGAAATTTAGAACTCAGCAGAGGAGGACAAAGGGTTTGATTAGGGCAGGGAAAATAGAGTACGAGAGGAAGCTTGCAGGGAACATTAAGATGGACTGCAAAAGTTTCTATAGATATGTAAAGAGAAAAAGATTAGTAAAGACAAACGTAGGTCTCCTGCAGTCAGAATCAGGGGAAGTCATAATGGGGAACAAAGAAATGGCAGACCAATTGAACAAGTATTTTGGTTCGGTATTCACTAAGGAGGACACAAACAACCTTCCGGATATAAAAGGGGTCAGAGGGTCTAGTAAGAAGGAGGAACTGAGGGAAATCCTTATTAGTCGGGAAATTGTGTTGGGGAAATTGATGGGATTGAAGGCCGATAAATCCCCAGGGCCTGATGGACTGCATCCCAGAGTACTTAAGGAGGTGGCCTTGGAAATAGCGGATGCATTGAGTCATTTTCCAACATTCCATAGACTCTGGATCAGTTTCTATCGAGTGGAGGGTGGCCTCACTTTTTAAAAAAGGAGGGAGAGAAAACAGTGAATTATAGACCGGTCAGCCTGACATCAGTAGTGGGTAAAATGATAGAATCAATTATTAAGGATGTCATAGCAGTGCATTTGGAAAGAGGTGACATGACAGGTCCAAGTCAGCATGGATTTGTGAAAGGGAAATCATGCTTGATAAATCTTCTGGAATTTTTTGAGGATGTTTCCAGTAGAGTGGACAAGGGAGAACCAGTTGATGTGGTATATTTGGACTTTCAGAAGGCTTTCGACAAGGTCCCACACAAGAGATTAATGTGCAAAGTTAAAGCACATGGGATTGGGGGTAGTGTGGTGACATGGATTGAGAACTGGTTGTCAGACAGGAAGCAAAGAGTAGGAGTAAATGGGTACTTTTCAGAATGGCAGGCAGTGACTAGTGGGGTACCGCAAGGTTCTGTGCTGGGGCCCCAGCTGTTTACATTGTACATTAATGATTTGGAAGAGGGGATTAAATGTAGCATCTCCAAATTTGCAGATGACACTAAGTTGGGTGGCAGTGTGAGCTGCAAGGAGGATGCTTTGAGGCTGCAGAGTGACTTGGATAGGTTAGGTGAGTGGGCAAATGCATGGCAGATGAAGTATAATGTGGATAAATGTGAGGTTATCCACTTTGGTGGTAAAAACAGAGAGACAGACTATTATCTGAATGGTGACAGATTAGGAAAAGGGGAGGTGCAACGAGACCTGGGTGTCATGGTACATCAGTCATTGAAGGTTGGCATGCAGGTACAGCAGGCGGTTAAGAAAGCAAAAGGCATGTTGGCCTTCATAGCGAGGGGATTCGAGTACAGTGGCAGGGAGGTATTGCTACAGTTGTACAGGGCCTTGGTGAGGCCACACCTGGAGTATTGTGTACAATTTTGGTCTCCTAACTTGAGGAAGGACATTCTTGCTATTGAGGGAGTGCAGCAAAGGTTCACCAGATTGATTCCCGGGATGGCGGGACTGACATATCAAGAAAGACTGGATCAACTGGGCTTGTATTCACTGGAGTTCAGAAGAATGAGAGGGGATCTCATAGAAACGTTTAAAATTCTGATGGGTTTAAGACAGATTAGATGCAGGAAGAATGTTCCCAATGTTGGGGAGGTCCAGAACCAGGGGTCACAGTCTAAGGATAAGGGGTAAGCCATTTAGGACTGAGATGAGGAGAAACTTCTTCACCCAGAGAGTGGTGAACCTGTGGAATTCTCTACCACAGAAAGTTGTTGAGGCCAATTCACTAAATATATTCAAAAAGGAGTTAGATATAGTCCTTACTACTAGGGGGATCAAGGGATATGGCGAGAAAGCAGGAATGGGGTACTGAGGTTGCATGATCAGCCATGAACTCATTGAATGGCAGTGCAGGCTCGAAGGGCTGAATGGCCTACTCCTGCACCTATTTTCTATATTTCTATGTTTCTATGCCTGACTTGCTGAGATTTCCAGCATTCTCTGTTTTTAAATTGGAATCAAAGATTGGCAGGCAAAACTGTAATTGAACAATGGGCTGCCTTTAAAGAGAAGATGGTTCGGGTACAGTCGAGATACATTCCCACGAAGGGGAAAGGTCGGGCAATCAAAGCCAGAGATCCCTGGATGACGAGAGAGAGAGTAAGATGAAGCAGAAAAAGTAAGACAGATGTCAGGTTGAGAATACAAGTGAGAACCAGGTTGAATATAAAAAATTCAGAGTGGAAGAGAAAAAGGAAGTAAGCGGGTCAAAGAGAGAGCACAAGTACAGATGGGCAGCTAACATAAAAGGGAATCCAAAAGTCTTCTATCGGGATATAAATAGGAAACGGGTAGTAAGAGGAAGGATGGGGCAGATTAGGAACCAGAATGGAGACCTACGCATGGAGGCAGAGGGCACGGCTGAGGTACTAAATGAGTACTTTGCATCTGTCTTTATCAAGGAAGATGATGCTGACAAAGTCATAGTGAAAGAGGAGGTAGTTTAGATACTGGATGGGATAAAAATGGATAAGGAGGAGGTACTAAAAAGACTGGCTGTATTTAAAGTAGATAAGTTACCAGGACTAATGGGATGCATCCTAGGCTGCTGAGGGAAATAAAGGTGGAAATGGCAGAGGTACTGGTCATAATCTTCCAATCCTCCTTGGATACAGGGCTGGTGCCAGAGGACTGGAGAATTGCCAATGTTACACCCTTGTTCAAAAAAGGGTACAAGGATAAACCCAGCAACTGCAATTTAACCTCTGTAGCGGGTAAATTTTTGGAAACGATAATAGGGACAAAATTAGCAGTCACTTGGACAAAGTGTAGATTAATTAAGGAAAGCCAGCACAGATTTGTTAGAGGCAAATCGTATTTAACTAACTTGACTGAGTTTTTTTATTGAGATAACAGAGAGGGTTGATGAGGGCAATACGGTTGACGTGGTGTACATGGACTTCTAAAAGGCATTTGATAAAGTGCCATATAATAGGCTTGCCAGCAAAGTTGAAGCCCATGGAATAAAAGGGACAGTGGCAGCATGAATATGAAATTGGTTAAGTGACAGGAAACAGTAGTGGTGCACGGTTGTTTTTCAAACTGGAGAAAGGTACACAGTGATGTTCCCCAGGCATCGGTACTAGGACCACTGCTTTTCTTGATATATATTAATGACTTAGACTTGGGTGTACAGGTCACAATTTCAAAACTTGCAGATGACACAAAACTTGGAAGTATAGTGAACAGTGAGGAGGATAGTGATCGACTTCACAAAGACATAGACAGGCTGGTGGAATGGGCGGACACATGGCAGGTGAAATTTAATGCAGAAAAATGTGAAGTGATCCATTTTGGTAGGAAGAATAAGGAGAGAAATCGTACAATTCTAAAGAGAGGCCTGGGGGTATATGTGCACAAATCGTTGAAGGAGGCAGGGCAGGTTGAAAGCATTTTATAAAACACTGGTTCTGCCTCAACTGGAGCATAGTGTCCAATTCTGGGCACCACACTTTAGGAAGGATGTGAAGGCCTTCGAGAGGGTGCAGAAAAGACTTACAAGAATGGTTTCAGGGATGAGGGACTTCAGTTATGAGTGTAGACTGCAGAAGCTGGGGTTGTTCTCCTTAGAGCCGAGAAGGTTGAGAGGTGATTTGATAGGGGTGTTCAAAATCATGAGGGGTCTGGACAGAATTGAGAGTGAGAAACTATTCCGGCGCGAATATTACTTGTCACTTATCAGCCCAAGCCTAAATGTTGTCCAGGTATTGCTGCATGTGGGCACGGACTGCTCCGTTATCTAAGCAGTTGCGAATGGCACTGAACTCTGTGCAGTCATCAGTGAACATCCCCACTTCTGACCTTATGATTGAGGGAACATCTTTGATGAAGCAGCTGAAGATGGTTGGAACTAGGACACTGCCCTGAGGAACTCCTGCAGCTGTGATGATTGACCTTCAATAACCACAACCATCTTCCTTTGTGTTAGGTATGACTCCAGCCAGTGGAGAGTTTTCCCGATTCCCATTGACTTCAGTTTTACTAGGGCTCCTTGATGTCACACTTGGTCAAATGCTGCCTCGACGTCAAGGGCAGTCATTCTCACCTCACCTCTGGAATGCAGTCCCTTTGTCCATGTTTGGACCAAGGCTGTAATGAGGTCTGGTGCCGAGAGGCCCTGATGGAACCCAAACTGGGCATCAGTGAACAGGTTATTGGTAAGTGCCGCTTGATAGCACTGTTGACGACACCTTCCATCACTTTGCTGATGATTAAGAGTAGACTGATGGGGTGGTGTGGCCTGGTATGGTGGTATTGGATTTGTCCTGCTTTTTGTGGAGAGGACATACCTGGGCAGTTTTCCACATTGTCGGATAGATGCCAATGTTGTAGCAGTACTGGAACAGCTTGGTAAGAGGTGCGGCTAGTTCCGGAGCACATCTTCAGTACAACAGCTGGGATGTTGTCGGGACCCATAGCCTTTGCTGTATCCGGTGCACTCAGCCGTTTCTTGATATCACATGAATCAAATTGGCTGAAGACTGGCTTCTGTGAAGGTGGGACCTCAGGAGGAGGCCGATATGGATCATCCATTCGGCACTTCTGGTATGAAGATGACTGTAAATGCTTCAGCCTTGTCTTTTGCACTCACATGCTGAGTTCTGCCATCACTGAGGATGGGGATGTTCATGGAGCCTCCACCTTCCGTTAGTTGGTTAATGGTCCACCACCATTCACGACTGGATGTAGCAGGCCTACCGAGCTTTAATCTGATCCATTGATTGTGGGAATGCTTAGCCTTGTCTATAGCATGCAGCTTCTGCTTTTTAGCATGCATGTAGTCCTGTGTTGCAGCTTCCCCAGGTTGGCACCTCATTTTTAGGTACACCTGGTGCTGCTCCTGGCATGCTCTTCTACACTCTTCGTTGAACCAGGGTTGGTCCCCTGGCTTGATGGTAATGCTAAACCTATATAATACACTAAGTTCAGCCACAGTTGGAGTATTTTTTCCAATTCTGGGCACCACATTTTAGGAAGGATGTGAAGGCTTTGGAGAGGGCACAGAAGAGGTTTACTAGAATGATTCCAATGATGAGGGCTTACAATTTTGTTGGATAAACTAGAGAAGCTGGGGTTGCTCTCCTTAGAGCAGGGAAGGTTAAGAGGCGATTTGAGTGAGGCATTTAAAATCATGAATTTACGTAGAGTAAATAAAGAGAAACTGTTTCCAATGGCCGAAAGGTCGATAACCAGAGGACATAGATTTAAGGCGATTGGCAAAAGAACCAGAGGCAACATGAGGAAAAACATTTTTACACAATGCACTGCACAATCGGGTGGTGGATACAGATTCAATAGTAGCCTGCAAAAGGGAATTGAATAAATACTTGGAGAAACAAATTACAGGGATATGAGGGAAGAGCGGGGAAGGACTAATTGGATTGCTCTTTGAATGGGCCGGCGCAGACTCAGTAGGCCGAATATCATAGCAGACAAATAGCATACATTCTGAATTCCCTTTTGAGTATAATATAGTGTACATTTTTCAGTATAATTTTATTCTTACCCTTCCCAGGACATCCACAGGTAGCTTAGAGTTGAGAAGCACGGGTTTCACTTTATCACCAGACAGAAAACCATTCACAGGGTGAAGGCTGTCAAAAATTATATCATACTTCGCCTTTTCTTCCAACTGCAATTCATATATTAAAACAGATGTGTCAATGACTTTAAACCAGGAATTCTTCTTGCAAATGTTAATTTACACATGTATAGATTTTCAACTAAAATTATTTCCAATGTTATGATTGAAGGCCTTTAAAAGAAAACAATTTAACTGGAAAATGTTCAAAAGTTTACTGGCTGGTTTACAAGTTTCTAGCTATTAAGAATGGAATTTTGATGGACTTCCTGAAAAAATAATTTAAAAACCTAATCAATGAGTCGTCTTTTAAGTAATATATACTTAATGCATACAGCGTTTACATTAAAAAATGTTTATTAAAAGATCATTTGTCAAACCAAACCCCACTTTCAATCACAGATCTTTTATTGGGTAGTTTAAAATCTCAAAAGGAGCCCAAGTTGTAACTCAACATTTAAAATGCTGTACCTTCACAGCCCAGGGAACATCAACAGGTGCTGCTCCACCAGCCAGCAATGGACTGTTTCTATCATTCTAAGAAGAAAAGTGACAAGATTCATAAATAAGAATTGCAGTGATCTTAGTAGAACAAGAGTCAAATAATTGATTTCCTTATTTCGTTCTACAAAAATAAACTAATCCCACGACTCTCTAGCTTTAGTTCCTTAATGCACACTTAGTTTAAAAGTTTGGAGAGGGAGCAAAAATCATCATGGTTTGAAAAAAGAGCATGTATTTCAAATGAAAAAAATATATATAATTCAAAAATAAACAAACAAAAGTGTTTTCATATGTCTGACATTCACCCTCAGAGACTAGTACCAAATTAAAAAGAAGCCATCTAATAAAAATATTGGAATCATCTAGAGTGTTGCTACAAAGAAACCTGGTAATGCAGCAGCCAGCGATGCACATCAGTATGATGAAAAATGCTTAACCACAGAGCGCCTCCCAGTTCTGAATATTTTTTGGCTTAATCATCATAATCTTTTACATGCCTCTTCCATGAACTCTCAACATTAATTTTGACGATTCTGTGCTAGGATGGTGACAGCCACTGTACAGACTGGGATCTCCCTTGTCACAATGCAAAGATTGGTCACAGCAGTTTCAGCTCCAATCCTGAAAGTATCTGCTGAGTATTAAACAATACTTGGCATATGCTTGAAACGGGAGGAGGAAGGGAAAATTAAATCTCCCAAGGAAATGGTCTTGAGGGATTTCCTACAATTTCCGTATCATTCCCATTTGTGCACTTTTGATTGGATTAGAGATATCAGTGCCTACGGAATGACAGATTTTTTCCCTCTTGGCACCAAATGCTAACATTGAGCAATTGTAAGCTAAATGCAGATTTAAGTTCTTGCTACAGTGCCAAAAAGATGTTTGGACATTAGTATACAAAACGCAACAGACACTTTCACTTCCACATCCCAGTCATCCATAATGCCTCTTATTGATTCAGGAATATTTTGTGACGAATAGTGGCCAATTTTTTTTGCTGTGGACCTTCTTCCACTGGGAACAGGATTGACACAGACAAAACAAATTTTATGTAGGAAAGGAAAGAGGGCAAAAAAAAAAAGAGAGCAACAAATGGAAAAGAAAGAGAAGGGAGAGAGTGGGAGTGCAGGAAGATGGAAATAAATAAGTTGCGCAAGGAGAGGTGGTGCCATAACCAAAAGCAAAATTGCATGGCACTGTTATCTACATTTCAAAAATAAGTTACGAGAAACACTTTTGATTATGTTTTGAAACTGCGATTTTTCTGAAGTTTTGGTTATGACACCTTGTTTGGGGCACAGGAGGGAGTGAAAGAGATGGGGGAAAAGAGAGAGAGGGAGAGCGAGAGAGATGGTGGGGGAGAGGGCACCCAATGACAGTAGGGCAAGAGAGACATGACGGGGGGGGGGTGGGAGGTGGGGGGGGTGGAGGGTGAGGACGGGGAAGAGAGGGAGAGCAAGAGAGATGGTGGGGAAAGGGCACCCAATGACAGCAGGGTGAGAGAGACGAACGGACGGAGAGATGAGGAAGAGAGTTGAGAAAGATGGAAAGAGAGAGATCGATGAGGAAAGAGAGATTTGAGATAGAGAGAGGTGAGGAGAGTGGGATGGGAGAAAGAGAACGAGAGAGAAAGAAGTGGGGGGGAGGGAGAGAGAGAGAGAGACACACACACACACAAAAAAAAAGAACATTTTCATTACATTAGTCTGGGCTGAGTTTAAATGAAGGACTCATATCTACTATATTAGACTCCCCCATTCAGAGGATTTACTGAAAACATGTAAATTCCGGACTGAATTACTGAACAGGAGCCAAAATGGCAAAATTTAGCCATTATAAATTGTAAAGAATAAGAAGCTAATTTACTTACGAATTTTGGTGCTGGGGCTGCAAGGTTTAAACTGTTCAGAGAGACCTCAAGTCCATTTTGTGCACACCCTACAAGCCTCAAGGCAACAAAAAATTCCTAAAGTAAAATGAAAATGAACAGCAATGAATTTATAACAGTTCTAAAAATACAAAATAGTAAGTAAATCCAGCAGCTGTTACAATTTTTCTGAATTTAACATTTTAAAAAAAATACCTGTTTGTTTAAAAAGCCCTTTGCATCCGCATCAGCTAAATCCCATATCTGAAATAAGCGCATTTGACAAATTAAAAACATTGAGCATCTTATTCGGATCTTTTAACTGTTATGACAGTGTACTGATTAGTATTCAGAAGTAGTACTATAACAGCATTCTGCAACCTTTGGAAAACTACAGCAAAGTTCAGAAAAATAAGGCAAAGTTCAGTCACTGAATTTTACCAAGACATATTATCAGAAGTGTCCTAAATCTATACAGACTCTGGACCATGCTATTCTTATTGCCTTTACAACAACAACAACTTGTATTTATATAGCGCCTTTAACATAGTGGAACGTCCTCACAGGAGTATTATGAGATAAGAATTTGACGCCAAGATCTACATTAGTCATCCATATAAATCTACAACCAGAATAATACAGCGAAAGGGTGGGGATACCTTCAGGTTGCTCCACACATGACCCAGCAGAGGATTATGAAAGGACAGTTACATTGGCAGATTAAAAATGTATAATGGATCGGTAGTGCAATTTGAAAGGAAAATTCACATGAATGTCCGTGGTTCCATACAATATTTATGCAGTCCACTTAGCGAGTCAAACCCAAATTTTTATTCTTTTGAAAGGTACAGCATCAAACTGTAAAACTGGAGAGAATAGAGGAAGATCTGAGGCAATAATTATACTTTGAATGGGGTAAAGCTGTGAAAGAGCAGTGGGGTTTAGTGTTCAAGTTCACAACATATTAAAAGCAACACGTTAAGTGGAAAACAACAAGAAAAACAAATTGTCAACTTTAAAGATTACTCAAAAGCGGTTACAATAGGTTGAATGGAGGTACAGCAGGTAGAAGAGAATAAAATTAGTCTGATTTAAAATAGGGCAGTGACAAAGAGGGAACAAGAGAGAGATTTGGAGGAGAAAGGGGCAAACAGAATTTTTTAAAGTGTTAATATTGCAGTACAGGTTGAACCTCTCTTATCCGGGACTCCCTTATCCGGCACCACCCCTCGTCTGGAACCATTCCCGGCCGCCAGGTGGCGCATTCGCAGAACGCGGCCGGTCAAAATCCTACTCACCAATATAATCCTTCTCCTCAATCTTCCTAGTCGCCCTGCTGGAACTCCTGCAGCCACAGTCCTTGGGCCAGCCGCTCCTCCCCTCAGCGCTCCCTCCGGAGGGTCGGGCCGAGACTTCGGGGACCGCCGGCTCTTCGGGGCCCCTGCACATTGACTGGCTGACTGACTGTCATTCCAGCCAATCGGCGCACACACACATTGACCGCAGCAGCACCCCAGCCCAGCAACAGCGTTTAAAGGCGCAGTCCACCCAACATGTGACCTCCCCTCATCCGGCAAAATCCCTCATTCAGAATATGCCAGGTCCCGAGGGTGCCGGATAAGGGAGGTTCAACCTGAAGTACAACTATTTACCATAATGAATAATTTAATATAGACATAGTCTATATGTCTATATTATAGGACATAACATATAGACTATGAAATTCATGCATCAATGAGATAAGTTCAGCACAGGAAGCAGAAAGTACACACATGATAACGAAAAGAAAGCAGTACCTTTCCAAGCACGAGGTCAGACAGGCCAGATCTTTTTAAAAATGAGGCAGCTTCAGCTGCTCCAACTCTGCCACCATTCGCTGCATCAATCTGTATAAATGAAAAACAAGACGTTATTGGAAGTCTTGAGTATGGAATTGATCTGATCTATTCCACAAGTATTTTTAAAACAAAATTTCCCGTGGAGACCATCTGGTGGCAGGGCACATTGGTGTACTAACTAATCACCTTGGCCAGGGCTTTGGGGAGAAGTACCACAATAAGTTTGGGCACTCGTCTCCAGTCAATAAACTGAAAGATAAAAAGTACTGAAAAATAAAATTCATAAAGGTGAGTCACCCCAGCCCACTCTCATCCACGTGACAGAATAGCATTGGCTAAGGCCTTGGAGTAAGTTATCTATTGACCCATATAGCGGTGCTAGAGGCTAAGAAGGGAAGGAGAACATAAAAACTAGAAGGGAAGGGAAAGAAAAAGGGCCTTTTGATCATACCAAATTATATATGGACTCATTTATCTGCAAATTTTAGCGAAAGAGACTGCACCATCATAGGAAGCCAACAGTTTACTAATAACGAACGCTACTATTAGCCAGCTGCGCCTGTAAAATAAATGCCAACTGAAACACATCATTCAAAATGAATTTAAAAGAAAAACGAGAGATAACAAAAAGGACTTTCTTGTTTCTGAACATTTGAGACTACCTAAACTACAATGTGTACAGATAAGTGTCAACTTCTTACCCAGAGGTTACCCATGTTTAGGAAGGTCTGTGAGGATTTATGACAAAGTCCTTGTCTGTCTGTGCAGTTTTGAGTCCATAATGGAGACTCCTAACTAATCTCTCACCAAATTGAATGAAATTTAAATGAGATGTTAGAACAGAAACACAAAAAAAGCTCAATGCAAAGTAGCAACTCGAAACCGGAGCAGAAAAGGGAGAAAGTATTGTGGAGATCATCCAATAAACAATCAAAATAGTGTCAAGAATTAGAGGTCAGTGTAAACTAAAAACAAACATTATCAAATTATGGCTCCATCATAAATATGCTTTAAGCATTTTTCTTGGGCGGGGGCTGCAGAAATTAGTCTGCATCATTTTAGTGCTTGCAAATACTATTTTAAATTATTTTGATGCCAGATAAATGGTACAGTTCAATGCATCAGCACTCCAATATTACACCCAAGCAGCCATTCTTTATTAGCAAACCTAGAGTGTGTATATTCCAAGGATATTTGACTGGAGAGTTCTCACATCCAAGCCTAATCCTCTGCACTCCCCCAATGTCTGTATGTACATACACTTTCCAAGAGAAGTCATTGACAGTGATTAAGATTGGGAACCTTAACTGAATTTGTTTCCTCTCCCTAGGTCAGGCCCATTGTGGTGTTCATCCAGGTGTTCTGACTGACATCCATTATCTCAGAACAGGCCAGTAACTTAACCTGGATTCTCTGGGTCTGAATGACTGAGTAACAATACAAGGTTGGTGAGCCAACAAGGAGCCTTTATTAGCCAAATAAGTGAACCAAGAGTCAAGAAGTTGTTGTTCATATACAGAAGGCTTACAAGTGCACAGTTGAATGCACCATCCATTTCCAAGTAGCTAACTTTAGAATGAAATTGAAAGACAATCATTTAAATTTGGTGGCAATCGAAAACATTTTTATGTACAAGAAACAATTCTTTCCTGACAGTTGACAAATGGTCACTGGGCGATTACAAGCATGACCTTGTTCTACAAACATAGAAAATAGGTGCAGGAGTAGGCCATTCGGCCCTTCGAGCATGCACCGCCATTCAATGAGTTCATGGCTGAACATGCAACTTCAGTACCCCATTCCTGCTTTCTCGCCATACCCCTTGATCCCCCGAGTAGTAAGGGCTACATCTAACTCCTTTTTGAATATATTTAGTGAATTGGCCTCAACAACTTTCTGTGGTAGAGAATTCCACAGGTTCACCACTCTCTGGGTGAAGAAGTTTCTCCTCATCTCGGTCCTAAATGGCTTACCCCTTATCCTTAGACTGTGTGCCCTGGTTCTGGACTTCCCCAACATTGGAAACATTCTTCCTGCATCTAACCTGTCTAAACCCATCAGAATTTTAAACGTTTCTATGAGATCCCCTCTCATTCTTCTGAACTCCAGTGAATACAAGCCCAGTTGATCAAGTCTTTTTTGATATGTCAGTCCCGCCACCCGGGAATCAGTCTGGTGAACCTTCGCTGCACTCCCTCAATAGCAAGAATGTCCTTCCTCAAGTTAGGAGACCAAAACTGTACACAATACTCCAGGTGTGGCCTCACCAAGGCCCTGTACAACTGTAGTAACACCTCCCTGCCCCTGTACTCAAATCCCCTCGCTATGAAGGCCAACATGCCATTTGCTTTCTTAACCGCCTGCTGTACCTGCATGCCAACCCTCAATGACTGATGTACCATGACACCCAGGTCTCGTTGCGCCTCCCCTTTTCCTAATCTGTCACCATTCAGATAATAGTCTGTCTCTCTGTTTTTACCACCAAAGTGGATAACCTCACATTTATCCACATTATACTTCATCTGCCATGCATTTGCCCACTCACCTAACCTATCCAAGTCACTCTGCAGCCTCATAGCATCCTCCTTGCAGCTCACACTGCCACCCAACTTAGTGTCTTCCGCAAATTTGGAGATGCTACATTTAATCTCCTCGTCTAAATCATTAATGTACAATGTAAACAGCTGGAGCCCCAGCACAGAACCTTGCGGTACCCCACTAGTCACTGCCTGCCATTCTGAAAAGTACCCATTTACTCCTACTCTTTGCTTCCTGTCTACCAACCAGTTCTCAATCCACGTCAGCACACTACCCCCAATCCCATGTGTGGGACCTTGTCGGAAGCCTTCTGAAAGTCCAAATACACCACATCAACTGGTTCTCTCTTGTCCACTCTACTGGAAACATCCTCAAAAAATTCCAGAAGATTTGTCAAGCATGATTTCCCTTTCACAAATCCATGCTGACTTGGAACTATCATGTCACCTCTTTCCAAATGCGCTGCTATGACATCCTTAATAATTGATTCAATCATTTTACCCACTACCGACGTCAGGCTGACCGGTCGATAATTCCGTGTTTTCTCTCTCCCTCCTTTTTTTAAAAAAAGTGGGGTTACATTGGCTACCCTCCACTCCATAGGAACTGATCCAGAGTCTTCAAAAAGAACCAAGAATTTGAGAAGGACGAACAAGATCCAGTTAAAATTAAAATGTCAGTGCTCAGTGTGACAAGTAGTTCCAAAAGATTAATTATTTTCTTTATAATAATTGGAGGATTACAGTACAGGTAAAATAAAAAAAGAAACTGTTGACCCGTTTCTGGAATGTAAAAATAAACCCCAGCTTCTATTTGTCACTGCTAACCGTCTTTTTAAACCCTTCTCCCCAGTCTCCAACCTCACCTCCGACAATACGTGTGAGGAGTTCATGGACTTCCATGTCTCTAAGATTCAGACCATCCGTGCAGCTACCTCTGCCTCATCCCTTCCTTCCCCTAGCCCAACGGACCAAACTTCCTCTAAAGAAGCCCGCTGCCCTAACTCTGACCTCACATCTTTCTCGAGTTTCTCTTCGATCTCCCCTCATGACCTTTCCGAGCTCATCCTGTCCATGAGACTTGCTCCCTTGACCCTATTCCCACCAAACTGCTGACCATCTAACTTCCTTTTCTGGCTCCCATGTTAGCTGACATTGTTAACAGTTCGCTCTCCTCAGGTATTGTCCCCCCCTCCCTCAAATCTGCTGTCATCACCCCTCTCAAAAAACCAATCCTCGATCCCTCCGTCCTTGCAAACTACCGCCCCAAGTCTAACCTCCCTTTCCTCTCCAAAGTCCTTGAATGTGTTGTCGCCTCCCAAATCCCTGCGCATCTTTCCCGCAAATCCATGTTTGAATTCCTCTTATCCGATTTCCGCGCCTGCCACAATACCGAAACGGCTCTCATTAAAGTCACAAATTACATCCTTTGTGTTTGTAACAAAGGCAAACTATTCCCTCCTCGTCATTCTTGACTTGTCTATAGCCTTTGACATGGTTGACCACTCTATCCTTCTCCACTGTCATCCAGCTGGGTGGGACTGCACTCACCTGGTTCCATTCTTATCTATCTAATCGTAGCCAGAGAATCACCTGCAACAGCTTCTCTTCCCACCCCCACATCATTACCCCTGGTGTTCCCCAAGGATCGATCCTTGGCCCCCTATTTCTCATCTACACGTTGCCCCTTGGCAATATCATCCAGAAACACAACGTCATTTTCCACATGAATGATGATGATACCCAGCTCTATCTCACTGCCACTTCTCTCGGCTCCTCTGCGGTCTCTAAATTGTTAGACTGCTTGTCCGACATCCAGTACTGGATGAGCAGAAAATTTCTCCATTTGAATATTGGGAAGACTAAAGCCATTGTTTTTGGTCCACGCCACAAACTACGTTCCCTAGCCACTGACTCCATCCCTCTCCCCAACTCCTGTGTGAGGCTGAACCAGACTGTTCGCAACCTTGGTGTCAAATGAGCTTTCGGCCACATATCCGCAGCATAACTAAGACTGCCTATTTCCACCTCCGTAACATCGACCGTGTCCGCCCTTGCCTCAGCTCATCTGCTGCTGAAACCCTCATCCATGCCTTTGATACCTCTAGACTTGACTATTTCAACGTACTACTGGCTGGCCTCCCAAATTCTACCCTACATAAACTAGAAGTGATCCAAAACTCTGCTGCCTGTGGCTTAACTCATACAAAGTCCTGCTCACCCATCATCAACATCACCCATCACCCCTGTGCTCGCTGACCTACATTTATTTATTAGACCTATTCTACAAGCTCTGCTGATCGCTGTCTCGTTGAGTAAGCCACACTGCTCTCCCATTCTCTGTATTTCTAGCGATGCCGGTCACTAAGTGTCTGGTTTGCTCTGTACCCTACTTTACAGCTCTGCTGACTGTGGCTCGGGAGACTAACTGGTTTGAAATTTAATTTTTAGCCGAGGGTAGGCCAGAGGGTTCGCAGAGTGAGGCAAAGGGGAGCATTTGAAACATAAATATAATCTACAGGTTTGAAATCCTCATCAAACTATATAATGGTTAGACCCATTGATCGAGTATATGTTACAGGATGAAGAAGTACTTGAGACATTGTTTGGCCTGGGCCTGTGTTCTAAGGTTCTGTATAGTGGAGGGAGTAGATCACGGAATGTATAATCCAATCCACAGATTCCTCACCATCCCCATACCAGACTTAGTTTGGGGTTTTAATTTTCTGTTCAGACGGATTCGTTTTTTTTCTCTCTCTCGCTTTTTTCCTGCTCCCCCGCTTTCTCTTCCTTTCTCCAGTGTCAGCTCAGTGGGTAACACTCTCGCCTCCGAGTCAGAAGGTTGTGAGTTCAAGTCCTACTCCAGGGACTGGAGTACAAAAAAAATCTAGGCTGACACTCCAGTGCAGTACTGAGGGAGTGTTGCACGGTCAGATGTGCCGTCTTTCAGATGAGACATTAAACCAAGGCCCCATCTGCTCTCTCAAGTGGATGTAAAAGATCCCATGGCACTATTTCAAAGAAGAGCAGGGGAGTTATCCCTCAATCAACATAACAAAAAAACAGATTATCTGGTCCTTATCACATTGCTATTTGTGAAAGCTTGCTGTGCGCAAGTTGGCTGCTGCGTTTCCCACATTACAACAGTGACTATACTCCAAAAGTACTTTATTGGCTGTAAAGCGCTTTGACTTTCTTTACACTGGCTTCCAGTTAAGCAACGCCTCGATTTCAAAATTCTCATCCTTATTTTCAAACCTCTCCATGGCCTCGCTCACCCCTCCCTATCTCTGTAATCTCCTCCAAACCACCCCCCTCCTCCCCCACACCCCGCCGAGATGTCTGCGCTCCTCTAATTCTGGCCTCCTGAGCATCGCTGATTATAATCGCTCAACCATTGGTGGTCACGCCTTCTGTTGCTTAGGCCCCAAGCTCGGGAACTCTCTGCCTAAACCTCTCTGCCTTCTTCAAGACACTCTTTAAAACATACTTCACAACAAAATTTAAAGTTTATGATAAGAATATCATAATCAATACTTGCATGCAGAAATTTAGTTGCTGATTTCATTTTTTTTCAAATGATTTACAAACGGGTGTTATCAGGTTAACCTAAAAAAACACAAACCCTAAATATCTGATCACTTACGTATGTAATATAAACAAAGTCTTAAGAGTGCACAGGAATCCTGGTTAGGTGGGACGTAACCCCAAACTTTAGCGCACAAATGAGAAGTGAAACCTAATTGGTAAAGCTGTACAAACAGAACAGAAGAGTTTTACTCCACATTGTCTACCTTTGTATTTTAACTAGATTTAAAACTTATCTGATGAGAAACTGGGCCATATCTCAGCTCTGGTATTTATCAGCCAGAGCAATACGAAGGTTGCTACAATTAGCCTCAGTGCCCCTAGGATAAGGAGCAGAAAATTGTTCAGTATTCTGGTTGCTGAACACTGCTGAAGTGTGCATGGGAGCTTTGCGTGATGACAAGATCAAGCACCCTGCAGTCAAATAGCCTGTTGATACTCAGCATCAAGGCTCACACAAGAATAATGGAACCATTTCCCAGCAAAGAATCAACATATTCTAGAGATGACAAATTAATAAAACTAAATTAAAAACTGTGTAAAGTCCCTACATACTCCAATTTCTTCAGATACAATCCAAGTATTCAATTGCAAAAGAAGAAATCAATGGCGAAATTACCATTAGTTCTACAATAATGGTGGAAATAGCAGAGGGAAAGTGTGGTGATATACGACAGAAATATGTTCTAACAATTCATCAAAGAACAATATCTAACAGCTCCTCCCTCCACCTCCCCCCCCAAATAAAAATCTGAAGATAACTTACTAATTTGCATGTGGAGGTTGAGTAAGCATGGGAGAATTCAAGTGTGCAATTTCTGTATGGTTAAAATTAGATATGAAGGGCATCAAGCCTGGATATCAAGTGACATGAACAGTCAAAACAACAGACGGTAAGGGTAAAGCAAACAAGTTCAAAGGTGACTGTGTTTTCCTTCAATGTGTCTATCTATCCATTCAGAAGGAAAGGAGTCTTCAAATTCAGAGTGCAGCAGATAATCAAATACATATTGCAAGTTCAGAAGTATGGTTACTTAATTAAGAGAATGTCAAATTCACAACTAGCAATAGGCAGGTCACCAGAATAATGATCAAGGATCTCAAATACATAACATAGAAACATAGAAAATAGGTGGAGTAGGCCATTCGGCCCTTCTAGCCTGCACCGCCATTCAATGAGTTCATGGCTGAACATTCAACTTCAGTACCCCATTCCTGCTTTCTTGCCATACCCCTTGATCCCCCTAGTAGTAAGGACCTCATCTAACTCCTTTTTGAATATATTTAGTGAATTGGCCTCAACAACTTTCTGTGGTAGAGAATTCCACAGGTTCACCACTCTCTGGGTGAAGAAGTTCCTCCGCATCTCGGTCCTAAATGGCTTACCCCTTATCCTTAGACTGTGATCTCTGGTTCTGGACTTCCCCAACATTGGGAACATTC
The DNA here is from genome assembly GCF_044704955.1 of Pristiophorus japonicus. Classification (NCBI taxonomy): domain Eukaryota; kingdom Metazoa; phylum Chordata; class Chondrichthyes; family Pristiophoridae; genus Pristiophorus; species Pristiophorus japonicus. Next base: position 64,608,037 of record NC_091984.1, on the reverse strand, counting down.
TTCCTGCATCTAACCTGTCTAACCCCGTCAGAATTTTAAACGTTTCTATGAGATCCCCTCGCATTCTTTTGAACTCCAGTGAATACAAGCCCAGTTGATCCAGTCTTTCTTGATACGTCAGTCCCGGGAATCAGTCTGGTGAACCTTCGCTGCACTCCCTCAATAGCAAGAATGTCCTTCCTCAAGTTAGGAGACCAAAACTGTACACAATACTCCAGGTGTGGCCTCACCAAGGCCCTGTACAACTGTAGCAACACCTCCCTGCCCCTGTACTCAAATCCCCTCGCTATGAAGGCCAACATGCCATTTGCTTTCTTAACTGCCTGCTGTACCTGCATGCCAACCCTCAATGACTGATGTACCATGATACCCAGGTCTCATTGCGCCTCCCCTTTTCCTAATCCGTCACCATTCAGATAATAGTCTGTCTCTCTGTTTTTACCACCAAAGTGGATAATCTCACATTTATCCACATTGTACTTCATCTGCCATGCATTTGCCCACTCACCTATCCAAGTCACTCTGCAGCCTCATAGCATCCTCTTCGCAGCTCACACGGCCACTCAACTTAGTGTCATCCGCAAATTTGGAGATACTACATTTAATCCCCTCGTCTAATCATTAATGTACAATGTAAACAGCTGGAGCCCCAGCACAGAACCTTGCGGTACCCCAATAATCACTGCCTGCCATTCTGAAAAGTACCCATTTACTCCTACTCTTTGCTTCCTGTCTGACAACCAGTTCTCAATCCACGTCAGCACACTACCCCCAATCCCATGTGCTTTAACTTTGCACATTAATTTCTTGTGTGGGACCTTGTCGAAAGCCTTCTGAAAGTCCAAATATACCACATCAACTGGTTCTCCCTTGTCCACTCTACTGGAAACATCCTCAAAAAATTCCAGAAGATTTGTCCAGCATGATTTCCCTTTCACAAATCCATGCTGACTTGGACCTATCATGTCACCTCTTTCCAAATGCGCTGCAATGACATCCTTAATAATTGATTCCATCATTTTACCCACTACTGAGGTCAGGCTGACCGGTCGAAAATTCCCTGCTTTCTCTCTCCCTCCTTTCTTAAAAAGTGAGGTTACATTGGCTACCCTCCACTCCATAGGAACTTATCCAGAGTCTATGGAATGTTGGAAAATGACTGTCAATGCATCTGCTATTTCCAAGGCCACCTCCTTAAGTATTCTGGGATGCAGACCATCAGGCCCTGGGGATTTATCGGCCTTCAATCCCATCAATTTCCCCAACACAATTTCCCGACTAATAAGGATTTCCCTCAGTTCCTCCTTCTTACCAGACCCTCTGACCCCTTTTATATCCGGACGGTTGTTTGTGTCCTCCTTAGTGAATACCAAACCAAAGTACTTGTTCAATTGGTCTGCCATTTCTTTGTTCCCAGTTATGACTTCCCCTGATTCTGACTGCAGGGGACCTACATTTGTCTTTACTAACCTTTTTCTCTTTACATATCTATAGAAGCTTTTGCAGTTCATTTTAATGTTCCCTGCAAACTTCCTCTCGTACTCTACTTTCCCTGCCCTAATCAAAACCTTTGTCCTCCTCTGCTGAGTTCTAAATTTCTCACAGTCCCCGGGTTCGCTGCTATTCCTGGCCAATTTGTGTGCCACTTCCTTGGCTTTAATACTATCCTTGATTTCCCTTGATAGCCACGGTTGAGCCACCTTCCCTTTTTTATTTTTATGCCAGAAAGGGATGTACAATTGTAATCACCAGCATATTAAAAATCTGGAAGGTTTTTTTTTTAAAAAGGAGCTTTACCTTGAAGTTGCTTACCTGATTACTTTTTATCTCTTGTTCTCCCTCCCATGTCTCAATTACAGGCATTTAAGATTGATCATTTCTCAAATCAATATAACCTTCTTGTGGGGAGTTTCCATTGCGAAGAACACATAGGACAAAGTGGATCTAGCTTTTCAGCTCAGAGAGATAGATCATTCATCAAAAATGGATAGCAGAGTTTCACCATGGGCTATTCAATAAAAGGAGCACCTGATATACGAATTAGCCTCAACTACTCTCAAAGCATTTCATATGTGACTCCAGACCTCTGAAATGGCCTAGCAAGCCACCACCAACCTGACCCCCACCTCACAGCTCTGCCCCCCGCCCCACCCCCCAAGTCAGCAAAATCCACAGCGCGGCTTTGGACAACGTGGACCATTTTCCATGCCTCGGGAGCCGATTATGAGCAAGGGCAGACATTGACGATGAGGTCCAACACCGCCTCCAGTGTGCCAGCGCAGCCTTCGGTCGCTTGAGGAAAAGTGTGTTTGAAGACCAGGCCCTCCAATCTGGCACTCAGCTTATGGTCTACAGGGTAGTAGTGATACCCGCCCTCCTATAATGGCTCAGAGACGTGGACCATATACAGTAGACACCTCACAGCGCTGGAGAAGTACCACCAGCGCTGCCTCCGCAAGATCCTGCAAATCCACTGGGAGGATAGGCGCACCAACATCAGTGTTCTCGATCAGACCAACATCCCCAGCATCGAAGCACTGACCACACTCGACCAGCTCCGCTGAGCGGGTCACATCGTCCACATGCCCGACACCCCCAAAGCAAATGCTCTGCTTGGAACTCCTACACAGCAAGCAAGCTCCAGGTGGGCAGAGGAAACGTTTCAAGGACACCCTCAAAGCCTCCTTGATAAAGTGCAACATCCCCACCGGCACCTGGGAATCCCTGACCCAAGACAGCCCTAAATGGAGGAGGAGCATCTGGGAGGGCATTGAGCATCTCGAGTCTCATCGTCGAGAGCATGCAGAAACAAAATGCAGAGAGCAGAGGGAGCGAGCGGCAAACCAGACTCCCCACCCCCACCTTTCCTTCAACCACTGTCTGTCCCACCTGTGACAGAGACTGTAATTCCGGTATTGGACTGTGCAGTCACCTGAGAACTTTTAGAGTGGAAGCAAGTCTTCCTCGATTTCAAGGGATTGCCTATTATGATGATGACCAAGCCACTCAGTTGTAAGAAAAATCGCTACGAGAAATAATTAAAAAAAACAGCTGGAACACCTGGCATTGATCTCGACACCAGTTACGGACACAACAACAGCACACCGAGCCCAGTCAACCTTGCAAAGTCCTCCTCACCAACATCTGGGGACTTATGCCAAAATTGGGAGAGCTGTCCCACAGATTAGTTAAGCAAAAGCCTGACATAGTCATACTCACAGAATCATACATTTCAACCAATGTCCCAGACTCCTCTATTATCATCATCCCTAAGTATGTCCTGTCCCATATGGGAGGGAGGGAGTGGCTCTGGGAGTCTTCAACATTGACTCTGGACCCCATGAAGTCTCATGGCTTCAGGTCAAGCATAGGCAAGGAAACCTCCTGCTGATTACCACCTACTGCCCTACATCAGCTGATGAATCAGTACTCCTCCATACTGAACACCACTTGGAAGAAACTCTGAGAGTAGCAAGGGCACAGAATGTACTCTGGGTGAGGGACTTCAATGTTCATCACCAAGTGTGGCTCGTTGCACCACTACAGATTGAGCTGGCCAAGTCCTGTAGGACACAGCTGCCAGTCTGGGACCGCGGCAGGTGCTGAGAGAACCAACATAAAGGAAAAACCTACTTGACCTCGTCCTCACCAATCTACCAGTCACAGATGCATCTGTCCATGACAGCATTGACCACCACACAGTCATTGTGGAGACGAAGTCCCGTCTTCACACTGAGGCCACTCTCCATCGTGTTGTGTGGCACTATCACTGTGCTAAATGGGATAGATTCACAACAGATCTAGCAGCTTAAAACTGGCCATCCATGAGGTGCTGTGGGCCATCAGCAGCAGCAGATTTGTATTCCACCACAATCTGTACCCTGATGACCCAGCATATCCTTCATTCTACCATTACCACCAAGCCAGGGGACCAACCCTGGTTCAATGAGGAGTGTAGAAGAGCATGCCTAGAGCAGCAACAGGCATACCTAAAAATTAGGTGCCAACCTGGTGAAGCTGCAACACAGGACTAAATGCATGCTAAAAAGCAGACGCAGCATGCTAAAGACAAGGGTTAGTGATCCCCACAATCAACGGATCAGATTAAAGCTCTGTAGTCTTGCCACATCCAATCGTGAATGGTGGTGGACCATTAAACAACTAACAGGAGGAGGAGGAGGAGGCGGCTCCATGAATATCCCCATTCTCAATGATGGCGGAGCCCAGCACGTGAGTGCAAAAGACAAGGCTGAATCGTTTGTAACTATCTTCAGCCAGACGTGCCATGTGGATGATCCATATTGGCCTCCTCCTGAGGTCCCCACCATCACAGATCCAAGTCTTCAGCCAATTTGAGTCACGTGATATCAAGAAACGGCTGAGCACACTGGATACAGCAAAGGCTATGGGCCCTGACAACATCCCGGCTGTCGTGCTGAAGACTTGTGCTCCAGAACTCGCTAGCCAAGCTGTTCCAGTACAGCTACAACTGCCCCATCAGCCTGCTCTCAATTGTCAGCAAAGTGATGGAAGGTGTCGTTAACAGTGCTATCAAGCGGCACTTACTGACCAATACCCTGCTCACCGATGCTCAGTTTTGGTTCCGCCAGGACCACTCGGCTCCAGACCTTATTACAGTCTTGGTCCAAACATGGACAAAAGAGCTGAATTCTAGAGTTGAAGTGAGAGTGACTGCCCTTGACATCAAGGCAGCATTTGACCAAGTATGGCATCCCAGAGCCCTAGTAAAACTGAAGTCAATGGGAATTGGCACCTGATCCACAACCTTAAACATTCACTCCCTCCATCATCGGTGTACCGCGGCTGCAGTGTGTACCATCTACAAGATGCACTGCAGCAACTCGCCACGGCTTCTTCGGCAGCACCTCCCAAAACTGCGACCTCTACCACCTAGATGGACAAGGGCAGAGATGCATGGGAACACCACCACCACTTCCAACTTCCCCTCCAAGTCACATGCCATCCTGCATCCTGGCCTGGAAGTATATCACCATTCCTTCATTGTCGCTGGGTCAAAATCCTGGAACTCCCTCCCTAACAGCACTGAGCGAGTTACCTTCACCACAAGGACTGCAGCGGTTCAAGAAGGCAGCTCACCATCATCTTCTCAAGGGCAATTAGGGATGGGCAATAAAAACTGACAGTTTCCAGTTCGATGGCCCTCTCCTTACCAACTCTCCAACCAGACGAAGCAGTCTTTCCCGTTTCACTCGATCACATCCATTCATAATTTTAAAAATCATTCTTAAATCTCCTCTTAGCCTTCTCTACTCCAATGAAAAAGTTCTCAGTATTTCATGTCTCTCCCCTCATAACTAGTTCCCAATCACTGCCATCACCTGGTGAATCTATGCTGTGCAGCACAGGCACTTCAATTGACCTTAGTATTCCTTAGCAGAAGGTAAAAGGTAGTCAGCCAGATTTTCCACTCATGACTTCGATCCATTGATCTCTGCTAGAAAGTGCACATGCGTGGATATGTAGCGAGAACAGGGCTAGGCGCCGCTGTGATGTTCTCCATGGTTGAAGAGTCTGCTGCTATTCATGGTCTAGACTCGTGTATGATTATAGCCATTTGGGCAAGGTACCAAAAGAAACAGCAACTGTGAAAATGTACTACAGTTTGAATTAGTACCTTCAGATAAGAAGAGAAAATTGAGAGAAAAATAAACATAAAAAGGGCAAGACTGTAGATCTCCGAACCAATCTAACTATGCAGAATGTAGTTTTTAAGCAAACAATATTACATTAAGCAAACAATGCGACAATAAGTTTGAAACCCATTACTAAATTTATGGTTCAATTTACACATTAGAGTCAAAGATTTTTTTCATCTTAAAGTTTTCAAAAGTTTATTGTAACATTATTTGTTAAAAAAGGCGATGCAGTTGAATTTGTTCAAAGATCTGAAAGGGTTATTGGCACATGCACAGAACCCAAAGTAAAGCTCAATTTACCTGGCGGTAATATTTTTCATATAAAGGGTTTCCACTTGAAAGCTGTAAAGAAAAAAAAGCAATAAGTATTCCGATCTTGTTACAAACGATAAAAACAGAGCATATGATAATCGACGCTAACATTTTCAGAAATACTGGAGGCTGTTACTGCCAAAGGTTAACATTCTTGAGTCCTGAAAGATCTGATCTTCCATAATTAAACATAACATAAGAAATAGGAGCAAGAGTAGGCCATACGGCCTGTCGAGCCTGCTCCACCATTTAATACGATCATGGCTAATCCGATCATGGACTCAGGTCCACTTCCCTGCCCGCTCCCATAACCCCTTATTCCCTTATCGGTTAAGAAACTGTCTATCTCTGTCTTAAATTTATTCAATGACCCAGCTTCCACAGCTCTCTGAGGCAGTGAATTCCTCAGAGGATTTACAATCCTCTGAGAAAAGAAATTCCTTCTCATCTCAGTTTTAAATGGGCAGACCCTTATGCTAAGATTATGCCCCCCAGTTCTAGTCTCCCCTATCAGTGGAAACATCCTCTCTGCATCCACCTTGTCAAGGCCCCTCATAATCTTATACGTTTCGATAAGATCACCTCTCATTCTTCTGAATTCCAATGAGTAGCGGCCCAACCTACTCAACCTTTCCTCATAAGTCAACCCCCTCGTCTCCAGAATCAACCTAGTGAACCTTCTCTGAACAGCCTCCAATGCAAGTATATCCTTTCTTAAATATGGAAAACAAACCTATACGCAGTATTCCAAGTGTGGCCTCACCAACACCCTGTATAACTGTAGCAAGACTTCCATGCTTTTATATTCCATCCCCTTTGCAATAAAGGCCAAGATTCCATTGGCCTTCCTGATCACTTGCTGTACCTACATACTAACCTTTTGTGTTTCATGCACCAGGACCCCCAGGTCCCCCGTACTGCAGCACTTTGCAATTTTTCTCCATTTAAATAATAACTTGCTCTTCGATTTTTTTCTGCCAAAGTGCATAACCTCACACTTTCCAACATTATACTCCATCTGCCAAATTTATGCCCACTCACTTAGCCTGTCTATGTCCTTTTGCAGGTTTTTTTGTCTCCTCCTCACACATTGCTTTTCCTCCCATCTTTGTATCGTCAGCAAACTTGGCTACATTACACTCGGTCCCTTCTTCCAAGTCGTTAATATAGATTGTAAATAGTTGGGGGTCCCAGCATTGATCCCTGTGGCACCCCACTAGATACAGATTGCCAACCCGAGAATGAACCATTTATCCCTACTCTCTGCTTTCTGTTAGTTAGCCAATCCTCTATCCATGCTAATATATTACCCCCAACCCGTGAACTTTTATCTTGTGCAGTAACCTTTTATGTGGCACCTTGTCAAATGCCTTCTGGAAGTCCAAATACACCACATCCACTGGTTCCCCTTTATCCACCCTGTTTGTTACATCCTCAACGAATTCCAGCAAATTTGTCAAACATGACTTCCCCTTCATAAATCCATGCTGACTCTGCCTGACTGAATTATGCTTTTCCAAATGTCCTGCTACTGCTTCTTTAATAATGGACTCCAACATTTTCCCAACCACAGATGTTAGGATAACTGGTCTATAAATTCCTGCTTTTTGTCTACCTCCTTTTTTAAATAGGGGCGTTACATTTGCAGTTTTCCAATCTGCTGGGACCTCCCCAGAATCCAGGAAATTTTGGTAAATTACAACCAATGCATCCAATATCCCTGCCGCTACTGCTCTTAAGACCCTAGGATGCAAGCCATCAGGTCCAGGGGATTTATCTGCCTTTAGTCCTATTATCTTACTGAGTATCACCTCCTTAGTGATTATGATTGTGTTAAGTTCCTCCCCCCCCATAGCCCCTTGACTATCCACTGTTGGGATATTGTTAGTGTTGTCTACCGTAAAGACCGATAAAAAATATTTGTTCAGAGTTTCTGCCATCACTAATTCCCCGGTTTCGTCCTCTAAGGGACCAACATTTACTTTAGCTATTCTTTTCCTTTTTATATACCTATAGAAACTCTTGCTATCTGTTTTTATATTCCGTGCTAGTTTACTTTCATAGTCTCTCTTCCCTTTCTTGATCATTTTTTTAGTCATTCTTTTAAAAGTTTCCCAGTCTTCTGTCCTCCCAGTAGTTTTGGTCACTTTGTATGCCCTTGTTTTTAAATTGGATACCATCCTTTATTTCTTTAGTTAGTCACGGATGGCTATCTTTTCTTTTACACCCTTTCCTCCTCACTGGAATATATTTTTCGTGAAAGTTATGAAATATCTCCTTAAATGTACGCCACTGTTCATCAACCGTCCTACTATTTTCCCAGTCCACTTTAGCCAACTCTGCCCCTCATACCTTTGTAATCTCCTTTATTTAAGCTTAGTACGCTGGTTTGAGATCCAACTTTCTCGCCCTCCATCTGAATTTGAAATTCAACCATGCTATGATCACTCATTCCAAAGGCATCCTTTACTAGGAGATTGTTTATTAATCCTGTCTCATTACACAGGACCAGATCTAAGATAGCCTGCCCCCGGTTGGCTCCGTTACATACTGCTCAGGAACCCGTCCCTTATGCACTCTATGAACATAATTGAGACATGCCAATCGGTAGGGGGAAACCACTGAACTTACCTAACCTTACGTATATCAATAGCACAAACTTAATACCAAAAGACAAAGAATTCAACAGATTTGCCTTTTCGTTGAAACCTCCAGTCCAATTGTTCCCGCCTCATGGGCAAATGCATGTATAATGTAGATAAATGTGAGGTTATCCACTTTGGTGGCAAAAACAGGAAGGCAGAATATTATCTGAATGGCGGCAGATTAGGAAAAGGGAAGGTGCAACAGACCTGGGTGTCATGGTACATCAGTCATTGAAAGTTGGCATGCAGGTACAGCAGGTGAAGAAGGCAAATGGTATGTTGGCCTTCATAGCTAGGGGATTTGAGTATAGGAGCAGGGAGGTCTTAATGCAGTTGTACAGGGCCTTGGTGAGGCCTCACCTGGAATATTGTGTTCAGTTTTGGTCTCCTAATCTGAGGAAGGACGTTCTTGCTATTGAGGGAGTGCAGCGAAGGTTCACCAGACTGATTCCTGGAATGGCAGGACTGACATATGAGGAGACTAGATCGACTAGGCCTGTATTCACTGGAGTTCAGAAGAATGAAAGGGGATCTCATAGAAACATATCAAATTCTGACAGGACGGGACTGGACAGGTTAGATGCAGGAAGAATGTTCCCGATGTTGGGGAAGTCTAGAACCAGGGGTCACAGTCTAAGGATAAAGGGTAAGCCATTTAGGACCAAGATGAGGAGAAACTTCTTCACTCAGAGAGTTGTTAACCTCTGGAATTCTTTACCGCAGAGAGTTGTTGATGCAAGTTCGTTAGATATATTCAAGAGGGCATTAGATATGGCCCTGACGGCTAAAGGGATCAAGGGGTATGGAGAGAAAGCAGGAACGGGGTACTGAGGTGAATGATCAGCCATGATCTTATTGAATGGTGGTGTAGGCTCAAAGTGCTGAATGGCCTACTTCTGCACCTATTTTCTATGTTTCTATGTTTCTATCCCTCCCATCCTGAAAGTGGCAACTAATGCTAGATTAGTGCCATTTGCTCAAGTGCCCTAGTGTTAGCAGGTTTTTCAACCAACAGAGATCCATCAAAGCTCTTATAAATGGACAACAGTGGGTGCATGTACAAACTTCAAGCAGAGGCCAATGAATACGCATCGGAACCTGTAACTCTGATGTAGGGGTGCCAAGGCCAAATGTACGGTAAAACCATCTGTCCAGCCAAGATTCCCCAGGCCAGAAATGGAACCCTTGAGTCAGAAATGGTTCTGACTAAAGGTCACAAGAAGTGAAGTGTTAACCCTCTCTCCACAGATGCTGCCTGACCTGCTGAGTGATCCCAGCATTTTATGCTTTTATTTCTGATTGCCAGCATCTGCAATATTTAGCCTTAAGTTAGTCATTACTAGGTGCGAATCCTGTGCTAACTCAAACTACTCTCAATCATAAAATCATATAGCACAAAAGGAGGTCATTTGGTCCATCGTGCCAGTTCTTTGAAAGAGCAATCCAATTAGTCTTACTCCCCCGCTGTTTCCCCATGGACTTGATTAAGAGTTCTGCATGCAATCAATAAACATTTCAATTTGAAATTTTTGAGGTCACAGAATTTCAAGCATTTTTGAAACTGGTTTTGTCATGGGAATGCCTGCCCCTTTGGAAGTGAAGTCACTTACACAGGATGCAGCTTTGATTGTCTCTGTGGATTTTTTTTTTTCTTTTCAGTTTTGGAAAACAGCAGAGGATTATATAACTGTTCAATTTATACATCATTTAATGACTTTAATGTGTCATACAGGGTACATGCCAACCTAGAAAACTAACAAAAGCTGAGAAACACCTGGCACGGAACCCAAACAACTGACATCAAGAAAGGCCCCAACATGTGAAAAACAAGTAGTTTCAGAGATGCTGTAGCTTAAATTGGTCGGTTCACAGAATATTCCACGCTTATACTGGAGGAATGCTAAGCACGAGAGCATGAAAGCCTGAAGGAGAAATTTAAAAGTTGAAGGTACAAAATTGGTAAATTTTTAGGAAGTCCAAGGGCATGCTCTCCTGGGGGAAAAAAATGTTTTACATACATTCTGGTTAATTTTAAACATTAATATGCTTTGCAATTAATAGGTTTTAAATTCAAAGGCAAAACAGTGACATTTGGCTTTTCAACAAGCCAACCAGACTGTCACTTACTAAAAGTTACCTCAAGAGTCATTCTCTCATATCCAACCCCACCCCACTGTCCCAGTTCACAAAGGCATTCTAACCGTTTTAAACACAGTTCAAGTGACAATGCACTCCACCCAACTTTTTCATAGAGACACTCTCCTCTCCAAACCCCGTTCACATTGGCATTCCTTTGCCTCATCAAGTCATCTGTGTACTTTTCCCCATTTCAGGTGTCAGCTTTGGCTCAGAGGTAGCACTCTTGCCTTTGAGTCAGACAGCCATCTATTCAAGCCCCAATCAAAATTTAAGCACATAATCTAGATTGGCACTTCAGGGAAGTACTGAGGGAGTGCTGCACTGTTGGAAGTGCTGTCTTTTAGATGAGACATTTTACTCTCCGGTATCGTAAAAGATCTCATGGCACTATTCAAAGAACAGGGGAGTTCTCGGTGTCTTGGTCAATATTTATCCCTCGGCCAACATCTAAAACAAATAATCTGTTCATTTATTTCATTGTTTGTGGGATCTTGCTTTGTGCAAATTGGCTGCAGAATTTCCTACATTACAACAGTGGCTACGCTACAAAAAACAAAAAAGCTGAGTATTTTTTGAATGGCGAGAGACTGGGAAATATTTGCATTTAGAGGGACCTGGGTGTCCTTGTTCATGAATCACAGAAAGTTAACATGCAGGGCCTGTACAGCAAGCAATTAACAACGCAAATGGTAAATTAGCTTTTGTTACAAAGGGATTAGAGTATAAGAGTAAAGTCGTCTTTCTGAAAATATACAGGACATTGGTGAGGCCACACCTGGGGTATTGTGTACAGTTCTGGTCTCCTTACCTAAAGCAAGAAATACTAGCCTTAGAGGGAGTGCAACAAAGGTTCATTAGACTGGTTCCTGGGATGAGGGGAATGCCCTATGAGGAGAGATTGAGTAGATTAGGCCTATATTCCTTACAATTTAGAAGAATGAGAGGTGATCTAATTGAAACATATACATTTTATAGGGGCTTGACAGGGTTAATGCTGAGAAGATGTTTCCCTGGCTGGGGAATCTAGAACATAGGGTCACAGTTTACATAGGATATGTGACACAGAAACAGACCATTTGGTCCAACCAGTCCATGCCGGCGTTTATGCTCCACGAGCCTCCACTCGTCTTTCCTCATCTAAATCTATCAGCATAACCCTCTATTTCCTTCTCCCTCATATGCTTGTCTAGCCTCCCCTTAAATGCATCTATACTATTCACTTCAACCACTCCTTGTGGTAGCGAGTTCCACATTCTCACCACTCTTTGGGTAAAGAAGTTTCTTCTGAATTCCCTATTGGATTTCTTGGTGACTATCTTACATTGATGGCCTCTAGTTATGCTCTTCCCCACAAGTGGAAACATTCTCTCTGTATCCTCTCTATCAAAACCTTTCATAATTTTAAAGGCCCCTATTAGGTCACCCCTCAACCTTCTTTTTTTCAAGAGGAAAGAGACCCAGCCTGTTCATCCTTTCCTGATATGTATACCCTCGCATTTCTGGTATCATCCTTGTAAATCTTCTCTGCACTCTCTCCAGTGCTTCTATATCCTTTTTCTAATATGGTGGCTAGAACTGTATGCAGTACTCTTAAGTGTGGTCTAACCAGGGTTTGATACAGGTTAAGCATAACTTCCCTACTTTTCAATTCTATACCTCTAGAAATAAACCAGAGTGCTTGGTTTGCTTTTTTATGGCCTTGCTAACCTGTGTCGCAACTGATGGTGATTAGTGTATTTGTACTCCAAGATCCCTTTGTTCCTCTACCCCACCTAGACTCGCACCTTCCAAGTAATAAGTGACCTCCCTATTCTTCTTCCAAAATGTAATACCTCACATTTATCTGTGTTGAACTTCACTTGCAAATTACATGCCCGTTCTGCAAGTTTATTAATGTCCTCCAGTCCTCCTCAGTATTGACTATCGACCAATTTGGTGTTATCCGCAAATTTAGAAATTGTGTTTTTGATTCCAGTGTCTAAATTGTTAATATAAATTGTGAACAACAGTGGTCCCAGCACTGATTCTTGTGGAACACCACTATCCCACCTTCTGCCACTGTGAATAGCTACCTGTTACCCCTACTCTCTGCTTTGTCTTGAAGCCAGCTAGCTATCCATTCTGCTACTTGTCCCCTGACTCCACATTCTCTGACCTTGTTCATCAGTCTATTATGGGGTACCTTATCGAAGGCCTTTTGAAAAACTAAATAAATTACATCTACTGTATTACCATTGTCTACTTTCTCTGTTACTGCTTTTAAAAATTCAATGAGGTTGGTTAAGCATGACTTTCCCTTTTGAAATCCATGCTGGTTATTCATTATTATATTTTTGGCTTCTAGATGTTCTTCCATTTTCTCCTTTAGTAGGGATTCCATTATTATTCCTACCACCGATGTTAAGCTGACTGGTCTATAATTCTCTGGACATGTTCTATCCCCCTTCTTAAATATATGCATTACATTAGCTATCCGCCAGTCCTCTGGCACTACACCTTTTTCTAACGAATTATTAAATATGTATAGTAAAGCCTCTGCTATCTTTTCCCTAGATTCTTTTAAAATATGTAGATGCAATCCATTCGGACGAGGAGTTTTAACCTCTAAGTATTACTTGTGTATTTAATACATCCCCTCTTTATTTTTAATGTACTTATCTCATTACTAATCTCATCATCCAATGTTATGTCCACCTGTTCTATCTACCTGGTAAGTGCTGAAGCAAAATGATTTAATAATATTTCTGCCACCTCTCTATCCTTACCTGTGGTATTATCCTGTCTATCCCTTAATGGTCCTATTCCCATCCCAACCTTCCTTTTTTTATTGATGTGCCTGTAAAATATTTTACTATTTTGTTTTATCTTCCTTGATATTTTAATTTTGTCGTTCCTTTTTTCCTTCACAATTGTTTTTTTTACTTCTCTCCTAATCTTTTCGTATTCTCCCTTATCATGCACTCCCCTGCTGTCTATGTACTTAATGTATGCCTCTTTCCTTACCTCAATTGTTCCCTTATGGCTTTATTCAGCCATGAAGTCTCATTAGTGTTTAGTTTGTTCTTTCCTTTTTGCGGAATATATTGTTCCTGCACTGTGTCAAACAATGTTCTAAATGTTTCCCATTCTACATTTTTTTTGCCAATATTGTTGCCCATTTTATTCCCAAGTTCTATTCACAGCCCAAAATCAGCTTTGCTCCAATCTATTACCCTTGTTTTCGTCATACTTATGTCTTTCTCAATTATCATCTTAAAGCGTATTATATTTTGGTCACTATTGTCTAGATGTTCTTACTTTTACTTCTCTTATCTGCTCTGGTTCATTCCTCATTACTAGATCCAATAGCGAATCCTCCCTTGTTGGGCTTTTTACATATTGGTTTAGAAAGGAATCCTGTACACATTGTAGGAACTCAATTCCCTTATTCCCTTTACCTACCTCTTCTGTCCAATTAATATCAGGGTACTTGAAATCCTCCATGATTATTATTTTATGTTTTTTTACTCATTTCCCTAATATGTCTACATATTTCTTCCTCCACCTCCCTTCTGCAGACTACACCTGATGATTAATCCTTTATTATCTTTTATCTCTATCCCTATGAATTCTATTTTTGTCTTGCTGATAGCTACGTCACTTTTTTCTACTGCCATTATGTTATCCCTAATAAGTATAGCTACTCGACCTCCCCTTTTTCCCTCTCTATCTTTTCTAAATGTTATACCCTGCAATGTTTAATTCCAAGTCCTGATTTTTCTTTAGCCATGTCTCAATAATCCCTACTATTTCTGATTCCTCGCAACACATGATTGTCTCCAGTTCCCTGTTTTATTATGGACACTGTGTACATTGCTGTATAGATAGTTTAACTCATTTTTAAAAGGATTTCCTCTCGCTTTATGTTTAATCATCTTTTTAGACTCCTGTTCTATAACTATTTATTCCCTTGCCAACAATGTCCTCCCTTACTTTATTTTTTCCTATACTCTCTTTTCCTGTTTTGTTTATATTCCAAAGAGTCACTACCTCAGAGAAAAAAAATCCTTCTCATCTCTGTTTTAAATGGATGACCCCTTATTTTGAAACAATGCCCTCTAGTTCTAGATTGCCTCACAAGGGGAAACATCCTCTTTGCATCTACCCTATCAAGCCCCCTCATAATCTTATACATTTCAATAAGAACACCTCTCATTCTTCTAAACGCCCATGAGTATAGGGCCAATCTGCTCAACCTTTCTTCATAAGACAACCCGTGTATCTCAGGAATCAACCTAGTGAATGTTCTCTGAACTGCCTCCAATGCAAGTATATCCTTCCTAAATTAAGGAGACGAAAACTGTGACATCTTTCAGCTGTCACAGGCACAGTGGGTCGAATGGCCTCCTTCTGTGCCGTAAATTTCTATGATTCTATGATAAGCTCACTGACTCCCACAGCTACCTTGACTACACTTCCTCCCACCCTGCTTCCTGCAAGGACTGTATTCCATTCTCCCAATTTCTCCGCCACATTTGTTCTGACGATGCCACCTTCCACACCAGTGCTTCCGATATGTCTTCCTATTTCCTCAACCAAGATTTCCCCTCCACCGTGGTTGACAGGGTCCTCGACTGTGTCTGTTCCCTTTCCTGCACTTCTGTTCTCACCCCTTCCTCCCAGAACCAAAATAGTGTTCCCCTTGTCCTCACCTTTCATTCACCAGCCTCCACATTCAACAGATTATCCTCTGCGATTTCCACCACCTTCAACGTAATCCCACCACCTAAAGCATCTTTTCCTCCCATCCCATTTCAGTATTCCGAAGGGACCATTCCCTCCGCGACACCCTGGTTCATTCCTCAATCACCCCCAACACACCCTCCCCTTCCCACGGCACCTTCCCGTGCAAGCGCAGGAGATGTAACACCTCTCCTTTTAGTTCCCTCCTTCCCATTGTCCAGAGCCCCAAATATTCCTTCCAGGTGAAACAGTGATTTGTTTGTACTTCTTGCAATTTAGTATACTGTATTCACTGCTCATGATACGGTCTCCTCTACATTGGGGAGACCAAACGCAGATTGGGTGGCCGCTGTGCAGAACATCTCCGTTCAGTCCACAAGCGTGACCCCAAGCTTCCGGTCACCTGTCACTTTAATTCTCCACTCCACTCTCGCTCTGTCTTACACTATTTCAATGAAACTCAAAATAAGTTCGAGGAACAGCACCTCATCTTTCAATTAGGCACTTTACAGCCTTCCGGACTCAACATTGAGTTCAACAATTTCAGATCATAACCTCTGCCCCCATTTTTTCGGATGTCAGCAGTTGGTGATTCTGCTATTCCCATTTCCCCCACCTCCCCCTCTCCCCAGATCCATCTTTTGTTCCTTTACTTGTCCCATTACTATCTCCTTTTGCTTTGCACCATCACCCCATTTGTCTTTTAATCTCTCCTACCTTCCCTTTTGTTCTTTACTCCTCTCCCCCACTTGCTTAAAACTTGTTATTTCTCTAACTGACAAAAGGTTGCCGATTTGAAGCGCTAATTCTGTTTCTCTTTCCACAGATGCTACCTGACCTGCTGAGTATTTCCAGCATTTTTTGATTTAGTGTCTGCTGGTACTGTTAATACAATACATCATTTATCAATACTACACTCAGATGCTCAGGTTAACAAGTACAGCAACATCGAGAATAAAAAGGAATACATCCATTCACAACTTTTTTTAAATAGATTTAGGTTTGTGAATTGTTCTGAACAATGTGCATTGTACTTGGGAGTTGTTACAATTATTGCAGTGAATTATCCAAACCTTTTCCATTAATCATTTGGCAGTATAACTGATTTCTGATACAGACTCCATCAAGCTATCCCCTGATTTCTATGAACTCATCATGGGGACCAACAAGTAGGAGCAACAGGAGGAGATGTCAAATGAAAACAAGGAGGTTCCCTGTCGGAAATGATTAAACATAAAGAAGAAAATAGGCTCGACCTGCCCCAGGGCAACTTGTCAGCTGTGGCTCAGTGGTAGCACTCTTGCTTCAAGTTAGAAGGTTCTGGGTTCAAGCCCCGCTCCAGAGACTTGAGCCAAAATCCAGATTGACACTCGAGTGCAGTATTGAGGGAGTGTTGCACTGTTGGAAATGCTGCATTTCAATGAGAAGTTACACCAAGGACCCATCTGGTAGATGGATGTAACAGATCCCAGGGCACTATTCAAAGAAGAGCAAAGGAGTTCTTCCAGTGTCCTGGCTAACATGTATTCCTCAACCAACACCTAAAAACAGATGACCTGGTTATTTATCACACTACTGTTTGTGGGAGCTTGCTGATAACAAACTGGCTGCTGCGTTTCTACACTTCAAAAAATACCTCACTGGTTGTAAAGCATCTGTGAGATTCAGAGGTTGTGAAAGGTGCTATATAAACACAAGTCTTTTTTGCGCTATTATGGAGGGGGGTGGCGGGGGGGAAGACAAGACAGAACCTAAAAGAGATGAGAAGAAAAACATTCCAAATATTTTAAAGTTACAGTAGTTAATACAGTTTCTAATTTCAAAACACTGCATTCTCAGTACATTTAGTCCTGATCCACTGGGTTGCAAATTCCATTCCAAGTTGCCAGATTTTCTGGTCAATAGAGCCTCAACTTTATAAATAAAAACTTGAGAGCAAAGCTTCCAAAAATCTCCCCCACACATTGTAGTTATTTCTGCAATCTCTTCCATCAACAAAGAAATTCAAAACACCATGAAAAGTGCACACCCTGTACAAATTTGACGAATAGGGGCAGATTTATTGGCCCGGAATTTGCAGTGGTAATAACAGCTTACCAATAGCATTTGCTGTTATTACCACTTTGAAACTGACCGTAACTTCAGGATGTAGCGCGTGTGCATCCTATCGCGGAAATCCTGAAGTTGCGGTCAGTCATTCGCTGCTCTGACACTTGCTGCGCTGTGCACCCCCCCGGCAATCAGTGATATCTGTCAAATCATGGAAACTAAAAGCCTTCGGCTCTCCCTCGGTAATACCGCTGTTAAATTCCCCATTAAAAGTTAGACCCTTCTGGATTAGGTGTGACTGGGGTTTTAATAGCGTATAGACTACTAAACAACGGTTATGACCCTGAAAAACTGATCTTAATTTTGTGCAGTGTTAAATTTATATAGAAATTAAAATATTTTTAGAAGTTTGTTCATCTTTATTTCAGGTTTACCTTTACTCCATATGTGAGCCCCAATCTTTGTTTTGCTCTCTCTAACATTTAAAAAAAAGTTAGAATCAAAGGAGCTTACTCACTTCCTGGTTCTCTGTCTGTGAGAATTCTGCACTGTGATTGGCTGCTTACAGCTGGTTGATGTCATAGCAGCGTGCGTTAGGGATTCCCCATTAACTTGCGTTGATTTCAGTTACGCGTCGGAAACGCTGACTTTCTTGTCACGGAGATCGCAAGATCTTAGTGGGAAACTTATTGGAGGCCAGCAGCGAACACCTTTGCTTTGCTGCTGACCGCAAATTAATGCCCATTATTTTAGTCCGTTTAAATTTTTCCTCTTCTCTAATAGCATCACTCTTCTTCATTCACTGTCCCTACAGAAAGGGGTGAGCCAGAGATCGAACCAGGTCTGCATTTGACTTGGTTTTTAACACTGAACAAAGTAGCATTGCATTCTACACCCTCCTCAGCTCAACAACCTCCACATGGAAGTCAAAAACAATGTACCCTTTTCCTGATGAGTTGGTGAGAGGTAACATTAGTGGAGTGAAGAAAGATGGAAAAATGCTTCTCAAATAACTGTACAAGAATATTTTTGTCTAAATATGAAGATTTGCATAAAACCGGACAGGAAACAATGGTTTATAGAGCAATGTTGCATCGCAGACCGCAAAAACATAACAACTTTGCTGTCTCTCACAATATGTTCCTTCAAACATATCCAACCTTTCTACTTTTGATGATTTCAAACTACAAGCAACTTCAGACTGTATTTCCTTTTCAACCTTGTTGGTGACCTGCACTATGAATCTGGCTGTCCAATCATAAACAGGACCTTAAGGGTACTGCAGACTTCTCTGACTCAAGTTATCAGATTACTAAGACTACCAAGGCAGATTGATTAATTACCAATCTTCCACTGCCAGGTATGTCACCTTGGAATCAACTCAACTGCAAAGTAATATAACTACCCCCCACCACCGCACACACATACATACACAGTCACTGGTTGATGAATAAAACAACCGACCAGGCTGCTTACAGGACAGTGAAAGGGAATAATTTCAGGAGCTGAAACCGGACATTCAGGCCATTTGAGGGGCAGAAGTGGAAATATTCCCATAATAAACTAGCACCAAAATTCAGGCTGCATAAAGTGGCAATCCAGCAAAAGAATGCTTTCAGGAGTTGTAACCTCACAATCAGGCTGTTCAGGGATGGGGATAGGAAAAATTAACACCTGGCTTCTGTAACATAATTACCATACTTAATTCTTCCACTAATTACATACTAAAGATTACAAGTTTTAAAATATAACGGCCCTGAATTCGCGCTCGGTATGAGGGCGCACTCTCAGAGTACATAAGAACATAAGAAATTGGAGGAGAAGTAGGCCATACGGCCCGTCGAGCCTGCTCCACCATTTAATACGACCTTGGCTGATCCGATCATGGGCTCGGGTCCACTTTCCTGCCCGCTCCCAATAGCCCCTTATTCCTTTATCGTTTAAGAAACTGTCTATTTCTGTCTTAAATTTATTCAATGTCCCAGCTTCCACAACTCTCTGAGGCAGTGAATTCCACAGATTTACAACCCTCTGAGAAAATAAATTTCTCATCTCAGTTTTAAATGGGCGGCCCCTTATTCTAAGATTATGCCCCTAGTTCTAGTCTCCCCCATCAGTGGAAACATTCTCTCTTCATCCATCTTGTCAAGCCCCCTCATAACCTTATACATTTCGATAAGATCACTTCTCATTCTTCTGAAGTCCAATGAGTAGAGGCCCAACCTACTCAATCTTTCCTCATAAGTCAACCCCCTCATCTCTGGAATCAACCTAGTGAACCTTCTCTGAACTGCCTCCAAAGCAAGTATATCATTTCGTAAATATGGAAACCAAAACTGCACACAGTATTCCAGGTGTGGCCTCACCAACACCGTGTATAACTGTAGCAAGACTTCCCTGCTTTTATACTCCATCCCCTTTGCAATAAAGGCCAAGATTCCATTGGCCTTCCTGATCACTTGCTGTACCTGCATACTAACCTTTTGTATTTCATGCACAAGTACCCCCAGGTCCCGCTGTACTGCAGCACTTTGCAATCTTTCTCCATTTAAATAATAACTTGCTCCTTGATTTTTTTTCTGCCAAAGTGCATGACCTCACACTTTCCAACATTATATTCCATCTGCCAAATTTTTGCCCATTTACTTAGCCTGTATGTGTCCTTTTGTAGATGTTTTCTGTCCTCACACATTGTATCGTCAGCAAACTTATTCCAAGTCGTTAATATAGATTGGAAATAGTTGGGATCCCAGCACTGATCCCTGCGGCACCCCACTAGTTACCGATTGCAAACCCGAGAATGAAACATTTATCCCGACTCTGTTTTCTGTTCGTGAGCCAATCCTCTATTCATGCTAATATATTACCCCCAACCCCGTGAACTTTTATTTTGTGCAGTCACTTTTTATGTGGCACCTTGTCAAATGCCTTCTGGAAGTCCAAATACATACATCCACTCGTTCCCCTTTATCCACCCTCTTCGTTACATCCTCAAAGAATTTCAGCAAATTTGACTCCCCTTCATAAATCCATGCTGACTGACTCTGCCTAACCGAATTATGCTTTTCCAAATGTCCTGCTATTGCTTCTTTAATAATGGACTTCAACATTTTCCCAACCGCACATGTTAGACTAACTGGTCTATAGTTTCCTGCTTTTTGTCTGCCTCCTTTTTTTAAATAGGGGCATTACATTTGCTGTTTTCCAATCTGCTGGGAACTCTCCAGAATTCAGGGAATTTTGGTAAATTACAACCAGTGTATCCACTATCCCTGTTGCTATTTCTCAAGACCCTAGGATGCAAACCATCAGGTCCAGGGGATTTATCTGCCTTTAGTCCCATTATCTTACTGAGTACCACCTCCTCAGTGATTATGATTGTGTTAAGTTCCTCTGCCTTTGAAATTGGCCGTAAGTTTGGGATTGCCGCTTGCGCGTGAGCTAAGTCCTGAACTTGCAAACTGTCAAGTTCCGACTCTGCATCGGCTTGGCTGCACGTTTCACTTACCCATTCAAATCAATGTGTTAGCGAAAAGTTGGCTAATTGCCTACCTACTGCACATTAATTACCCTGAAAATGTATACAGCTAGTGCAAACGGGCGCAGGAGCCTGTTGTACAGCGTTGGGGGGGGGAAAGAAATGAGAACATTGTATTAATGAGTTAGGTTTATGCTGCAGCTCATAAAAAAGCATCCTAAAATCGAGTTTTATGGTTTTATGGACACCTTTAGTAAAAAGTATCTCAAGACTTTTCAGTGTTTGATCGAATTATATTAATGTTGAAATCTTGGTTTGTGTATTAAATACTATTGCAATGATCGTAACTTAATAAAATAGCATTTCTGGCTGCTAAATTATTTAAAATGAGTTGTGGGCAACTCAGCAATCTCCTCTGTTTCCTGATTGGCTATGAGTCAGGAGGTGAAAATAGCGCACTGCCCCACGTGGTCCCAGGTTCACATATGCACAACAGTGCGCTCCTGGGATCCATAGGCCACTGTGCTGCATCCAACTCTGCAGCTTTTGAAAGCAATTTTGCACTCGGGGCTTCACAGGAGCCAAGTGCGGATTTTATTTGGATGTTGGTGGTGTACTCTTTAGCTACGCGGCCGACCGCAATTTCAGGGCCATTGTTCTACATGCCAATTTTAAAGAAATGTTATTACAGAACTCCTTTTAATACCCTCTTGTATTTAGCTTTAATTTACCTTGCACTAGATTGACCTCTCTGAAAAGCTATCACTGCAGTCTGGCTGATTTATTTTGAAGCAAAAGCTAAGTTTGAATGTGCTTTTATATCCACTCAAATTATCAAGCACACGCTCAAAAGACACATGGTACTCATTTTGATTATGGTATTTTAATGAGTTGCTCACAAGCCACATCATCATTATAAAGAAAGGCAGACAAAAGCAAGAGGCACATTCTTTTCTTTCCCTTTTCTAGCCAGTCTTCTCCGCCTTTCGGGATAAGGTTTTGCAGGGACCAGGTACTCTCCATTCGTGGTCATTATTTATATGCAAGTCTTGACCGTGAGTGCCTGCAAACACAACTCTAGAGACCATCACAGTGAAGTCCTCCACACAGTTTCAACTTGGGATCATTACTGATCAGGAGCAGGGCACCCTAGCCAATTTCCCCCTTCCCTAACCCAGAGGTATTGAAGCTAATTGTATTTCATCTACCAAACACCCTGGCTGAGAGCAGCTAACTGAGCCCATACATGGGCCTTCTTTTTTCTTATGTCTTCGACACTCAATGGATAAACATATTGTGGTATCAGTCTGAGCTGTGACACCCATTTAATAGCCTGTCAACACTTCATTGTTGGAGCTCTCAGAAGAAGAACAGCCACTTGGACATGGTGCTGGGGTGGCCCGTGGAACTGTATCCATGATGTCATCCTCAATAAAGGATAAAAGTGGAGAGGTTTACATTCCATGCGAACAAATAGTCCTAATCACATTTACCCACCCTGTTCCCATATCCCTTCAACTCCTTTTCCTTCATCCACCTATCCAATCAAATCTTGAATGTTGACATAATTTCTGCCTCAACCACAACTCTGTCCCATCTCTTCATAACTTTAAATACTTTTCTCATTATGTCATGATCTGCGTTGTTTTAACGAAATGCCTCAATTGTTCAAGTCTTTCTCTGTGCTTATATTCTCACATATCAGGCAGGATCCTAATTTTTTTTAAAGCAATACTGTGGATGCTGGAAATTTGAAATAAAAAGAGGAAATGCTAGAAATACTCAGCAGGTCAGGCAGCTTCTGTAGAAAGAGAAACAGAATTAACCTTCCAAGTCAACGACCTTTCGTCAGAACTGTTCTGACAAAAGGTCATCGACCTGAAACATTAACTCGGTTTCTCTCCCCATAGATGCTGCCTGACATGGAGTATTTCCAGCATTTCCTGTTTTTATTTCAACATCCTAATAAATCTGTGTTGTAACACCCTGAAGTCTCAATAACCTTCCTATAATGTGGAGCCCAAAGCTGCAGTTTTCTGAGATCCAATTAAGATTTTACACAAGCTCATCATTAACTCTTGGCTTTTATATTCTTCTCTCCCCACCTTCACCACCACCCCCCCGCCACCCCCCCACCTCTCTCTGTCCATGCCCCTCTCTGCCCCACTTCAGCTCCTTCACTCATTCTCTGTCTCAAGAATGAGGCTGGCCAAACAATAGCAGAAAAACAGCAGCATGGAAAATTGTGGTTTAATGCAAGCACAAATTCAGCCAACATAAATTCAATTTTTAATTCAAGAATCTTAGCCTCCTTCAGACAATGTTAGGCATGCATTTCCTTCACTGAACTCCACACATCATTTGAATTGCTCAGAAACAGCGCAGCACCAGATCTATTAACTGAAAAGTATCCCAATCATAGCTAAACTGTAGTCAATTCTTTCTGAATCTTTAAATAAAACCAGAAAATCTCTGACCTCAAAATATTTAATGTTGGGAAATTCCTGAACACTATTCAGGAAACATTGCAGCGTTTTAAAGTCCAATGCACTGAAAGCATACTGGATCAATTCCACACAGGATAACACATGCTGACAGTACACTTCTTAATAGTTTGAACAGTTTAAATAATAGTGCAATCACCAGAACTGAATTTCTCCTGAAGGTTGACAACCAGTTACAGTCTACGCCTGATAATTCAAAGATATGTGTGTTAAAAAATTAATTATCCAGCAATTTGAACTAAACAGCATAAATAACAGGAAAGTAAAAATTTAGTACAGGTACAGTACGAACAAAAGCGAATCATCAGATTTTTGAATTAAACAACTTTGAATTAAGAGAAGGATTAGACTGCATTTGCTATGTTATACAACTTTATTTTTTTTATAGACATATGAAAGGTGCAGTAGAGGCATTATGAAACAGATGAAAGGGTAAAGTGAATAGATATGTGCAACTGAAAGGTTTATGACTGTTAACTGTACCGCTTACAGCAGTGCTGAAAATAGAAAAACGTTGACTAGCCAAAGGCATGGTTGCAGTGACACTGTTTTAGCTACATAAACTAATTTTAGTGGAAAATGCTTTACATACAATACAGGTAAATGTACTTCACGTGCATATTTACTTAAACATCTGCCATCATTCAATGCAAAACTTTGCAGACTTTCTCTTTCACCAATGTTTGGAATTTTGGCATGAATTTATCAGACGCAGCACATCTTAGGCAGTTACTGGGTTTTCATCCAGCAGTTGCAAGTAATACTCTGACTTCACACTGATTGCTGAGACTACTGATTCGCACGATGAGATGGGCCAGATCCATCCCTGCTCTCCACCCAGAACACTGCTTGCCCATCACTCTGTTGGAACTGCTTCTTATTGACTCTTCAAGTCCCATGAATCTATGCTAGTCGCCTCAACTACTTGTGGGATTAGGCTGGATGGCTCTTTTTCAGCCAACACGGACACAATGGGCTGAGTGGCCTCCTTTTTGAAGAATAAATATGATGAGGTCAATCAACCTTATTCAACAATATCAACTTGTATTTATGCCCTTCTCAAGCCCTGAACGTGCATTTTCAATTTCTCACCCCTCATGTCCTCTCAGAGCTCATTTTGTCCATGAGACCTACCTCCTGCTCCCCCAACCCAATTTCCACTAAACTGCTGACCACACAACTTCCCTACCTAGCACCCATGTTAGAAAATATTGTTAATGGTTCCCTCTCCTCTGCTACTGTCCCCCTCCCTATCATCACCCCGCTCCTCAAAAAACCCACTCTTGACCACTCTGTCCTTGCAAACTACCCCCCTTTCCTCTACAAAGTCCAATGTTATCACCTCCCAAATTCATGCCCATCTTTCCTAACTACATGTTTGAAATTGGAACCTCTCCAATCAGGTATCTTCCCCTGCCACAGCACTCAAAATGACAACCTATGTGATTGTGACCATGGTACACTATCCCTCTTCGAACTGTCTGTAGCCTTTGAACACATCATCCTCCTCCAACGCCTCTCCTCCATTGTCCAGCTAAGTGGAACTGCTTGCACCTTGTCCCACTCTTCCCTATTTAGTCCTAACCAGAGACTCTTCTGCAATGGCTTCTCTTTCCGCTCCCACACCATTACCTTCCAACGATCTATCCTTGGCCGCTCCTATTTCTCAACTACCTGCTGTGACTTGGCAACAGTATCCAAAGATGTAACAGGTTCCACATGCATGCTGACAACACCCAAGCTCTACCTCACCACCATCTCTTTTGACTCCTGCACAGCCTTGTGTTATCAGACTGTTTGTCCTACATCCAGTTCTGGATGAACTGCAATTTCCTCAAATTAAACATTTGAAAGACTGAAGCCATTGCCTTCGGTCCCCAACACAAATGCCATTGCTCAGTCACTGATTCCATCCCCCTCCCTGGCCACTGTCTCAGGCTGAGCCAGACTGTTTGCAACCTCAATGGCCTATTTGACCCTGAGCTGATCTTCTGACCCCATATCCTCTCCATTACAAAAGCCACCAATTTCCACCTCTGTAGCATTGCCGATTCCGTTCTTGGCTCACCTTATCTGCTGCTGAAAGCCTAAACCCTGCTTTTTTGCCTCCAAAATCTACAATTCCAATGCTCTCCTGGCCGGCCCCTAATCTTCCATCCTCTATAAACTTGAGCTCATCCAAAACTCACTGCCTGCTTCCTAACCTGTCTCGGCCCATTCATCCATCACCCCTGTGCTCGCTGACCAACACTGGCTCCTGATCCACCAATGCCTCAATTTTAAAATTCTCATCCTTCCATGACCTCGCCGCTCCCTATCTCTGTAACCTTATCCAAATATATCTGTATTTATTACAATTTAACCAAAGTGACAACCATCTTCTACTTTTGTACTTCAGCTCCAGATTGAAAAGTTAACGTGAATATAAACCCATACTGTGTCAATTACATAGAACGTACAACACGGATGATCTAAGAATTCCTCGCTGATGGTAAATTTGTTTCATACTTTTTATGGTGTTTATTCCCATTTCGAAATGGCTGATTGCAAACCTTTATCTGTGTATGAAAATTCTCAGGAGCTGCTACAAAGTTAAATTAAACAGGTCATTTTTATATATGGACAAGGCCCAATTAACTTAGAAACAAAAACAGAAAACGCCAGAGAGACTTAGCAGATCTGGTAGCATATGTCAAGAGACCACATATTAGTTGACGTTTCAGATATAAACCCTTCCTTAGAACTAAAAGACATTAGATGAATTACATTTAAAAAGGAACAGCAAACCATGAAAGGGGGTGGGGGGGGGAGGAGCAAAAATAAACACCCAACCACACACACAGAAGAAGCCATAGAATGAGCTGTAAAGTGCTAAAGTGGGGATCGGGAAATGATTAAAGGGCAAAAGTGATGCACATAGGAGAGACAATGAGAAAAATCAAAGAAATAAAAGACATACATAAAACAGTGTGTGCCGCGAGCTAAAGGGGGATAGGTTGAGTAGAATGTGAAGTCTGAAAAACTGACAAAGTGGAGCAAGCAACAGCAGCCCAAGAGTCTGATCGAAGAAAAAGATAGGTTGATGCAAAGAGTTCAGATCACCTTGCCAGCATCTTCTGTGCTTGCATAGGAAGGTGCCAGACCAGAAGAACAGGTGGAAGAGTGAAGCATGGTGTCACAGTGAGATCTATCCCTTCAGATTGCCGAGAGTGGCAGGGAGATGAGATTGAGATCGTGTTGGAGGTGGTCGAAATGGCAGATGGTCTGCTGAATGTGGAGGCTGGAAGGTGGGGCCAAGGGACCGAACCACTTTCATGTAAATCTGCATTGTTTTCTGACATTACAGTGCGTGCTCAAGATGATGACACTTCTGCACATCATTGTGTCAATAAGAGTGGGAAAGCAGAGATAGAGATAGAAATATTTATCCCACGCACAAAATCACAAGATCAACTAGTGGAATCTATGACCATCTGTAATAGAATCATTCCACAATATTTGGCTATTTTCTGTTGAGAATCACTAAATCAGTTAGGATTAACTCATTTCTTAATACCTGTGGATAAAATATTGAGGGATGAGTTAACAGATGATTTTACAATAATGACTATAGGGAAACACGTCTCGCTTTTGTGACGCTGTCTCAGTCGCCTTGCTTACTGATACCGGCAGTCAATCTGCATTTAAGGCAGTAGATTGCAGTTTGCTGAAAGTTGAGTCAAGGTTACATAACAACAAACTATACAGCAAGGATCTGGACAGCAAATGTTGCCTATAAGAATGAATTGTTGGTGTAAACTCAACAGATGCACATTATAGAGGTTTAGATGAGCAAAATCACAAAAAACAGCAAAAGCACATTATATAATAGAACACAGCTTGCCTACTCTTTCACATTACAATCCTACTACATCACAATTTTATAATTTTGTACCTAACACTAAGTACTGACAGCAGATGGGTACTTACAATCAGACGTAATGGTCTCAGGTGAATTTTGTTAGTATAATGTGATATTTAATAATAACGGTTGAGTTTTAAAAGCGGTGGATCAGTCTAGAAAACATAATGATGCTCTTCCTGTAACATTAGGACCACTACTTGCTCTAATGTAGCAAAACACTGGAATAAGCAGAATGCAGACTCAAAAGGGGAAAAAGTGTCAATGGTGGTGATAGTGACAGAAGATACAAACTAAACAGTAAAAAGCCCAAAAATGTGGACAGAACAAAATACAACAGTAACTGCTTGACCAATTGAGGCTGTAACAAACTCTATTTCATGACTGCGTAAACTGTTTCAATTTTCACAAAATCCTCTTAACTTCTCACATAATTTACAATCTTGCAAACTCACACCCAGAACGCTTGTGTGGCATATGCAGGATTCAGGAGCTGGTCTGGTCTCCCAGAATCAATACGTTATAACAAGTGCAAAGAAAAAAAGACAGTAATTTTATATGACTAAAAAAAGAAAATACATTAAAAGACACCGGAACCAGAATATTTGCAATTCCTGAATGTCTTTACCATTTTTTAAACAAAAAGAAAGCCAAGGTTCTGACCAGCAGCCTGAACAGGTATTACATTATGACTTCACCCTATGTTCACTTAACAGCATTTAAACTTTGGTGACCCTAAAGGAACACAACAGATCCAACTGCAACATTGTTATTAAACCTGCCGACAAGGATGGCGCTATTGTTGTTTGCCGAACCGATCTCTGCCTTGCAGAGGCTGATCGCCAACATTGACACCTCCCCCTAGACCATGAACCACTACCGAACATCAAGCCATCATTTCCCAGATCATCACTAACCTCATCTCCTCTGGATATCTTCCCTCTGCAGCCACCAACCTCATAGTTCCCCAACCCCACACAGCCCACTTTTACCTCCTTTCCAAGATCCACAAACAGGACTGCCCTGGTAGACCCATCGTTTCAGCCTGTTCTTGCCCCACGGAACTTATTTCTTCCTATCTCAACATATTTTTTCTCCCCTTGTCCAATGCCCTCCGCCACTTAAAAGTTTCCAGGCTCCAACCATCTCCTTTTCACTATCGACATCCAATCCCTCAACACATCCATCCCTCACCAGGATGGCCCAAAGGTGCTCCGCTTCTTCCTCGAGCAGAGGCCCAACCAGTCCCCATCCACCACCACCCTCCTCCGCTTGGCTGGACCTGTTCTCACATTGAACAACTTCTCCTTTAACTCCACTCACTTCCTCCAAATTAAAGGTGTTGCTATGGGAACCCGCATGGGTCCAAGCTATGCCTGCCTTTTCATGGGATGTGTGGAACATTCTTTGTTCTTGTCCTACTCGGGTACCCTCCCTCACCTCTTTTTCCGGTACATTGATGACTGTATTGATGACGTTTCCTGCTCTCATTTACTTTGCATCCAATTTCCACCCTTCCCTCACCTTCACATGGTTGACTCTTCCTTTCCCTTCCTCGACTTCTGTGTCTCCATTTCTGGGGCTAGACTATTGACAAACATTCACTACAAGCCCACTGACTCCCACAGCTACCTGGACTACACTTCCTCCCACCCCACATCCTGTAAGGACTCCATTCCATTCTCCCAGTTTCTCCGTCGCATCTGCACGGACGATGCCACCTTCGGCACTAATGCCTACACTAGTGACTAGTTACAACAGTGACTACACTCCAAAGTACTTCATTAGCTGTGAAGCACTTTGAGATGTCCGATGGTCGTGACAGGTGCTATATAAATCCAAGTCTTTCTTTTTTTCTCTGATATGTCTTCCTTTTTCCTCAACCAAGGCTTCCCCTCCGCCATGGTTAACATGGCCCTCGACCGTGTCCGTTATATTTCCCGCACTTCTGCTCTCACCCCTTCTCCTCCCTCTCAGAACCACGACAGGGTTCCCCTTGTCCTCAGCTTTCACCCCACCAGCGTCCACGTTCAACAGATCATCCTCTGCCATTTCCGCCACCTCCAGCGTGACCCCACCACCAATCACATCTTCCCCTCTCAGCATTCCGAAGGGACCGTTCCCTCCACGACACCCAGGTCCATTCCACAATCACCTCGAGCACCCTCTATCCTTCCCACGGCACCTTCCCGTGCAAGTGCAGGAGATGCAACACCTGCCCTTTTACCTCCTCCCTTCCTATTGTCCAGGGCCCCAAACACTCCTTCCAGGTGAAACAGCAATTTATTTGTACTTCTTTCAACTTAGTATACTGTATCCCGATGTTGTCTCCTTTACATTGGGGAGACCAAACACAGATTTGCAGAACACCTTCGTTCAGTCTGTAAGCATGACCCCGAGCTTCCAGTCGTCTGTCACTTTAATTCTCTGCTTCACTCCCACTTTGACTTCTCCATCCTCAGCCTCCTACACTGTTCCAATGAAGTTCAACGCAAGCTTGAGGAACAGCAACTCATCTTTCGTTTAGGCACTTTACAGCCTTCTGGACTCAACATCTAGTTCAACAATTTCAGCCCATATTTTGTTCCCTTTCCTCCCTTTTTTTGTTACATACCCCCCTCCCTTTTTATTTTTTTCTCTGTGTCCCATGGCAGCTGACAATTATTCTGCCATTCACACCCCATCTAGACTCATCTTTTGTTTCTCAGCTTGTGCCATTACCAGCTCAATTTGGTCCATCATCCCTTTTGACTCTCAAATCTCTCCTGCCTTCCACCCTATCACAGACCTTCCCTTTTGTTCTTTCCTCCCCTCCCCCTTTCAGTGCCCCTGCACTTCCTTAAGAATCTGTTACATTTCAAACTTTTCCAGTTCTGATGAAGGGTTACAGACCTGAAATGTTAATGCTCCTCTCCACAGATACTATCTGACCCACTGAGATTTCCAGCATTTTCTGTTTTTACAACAGCATACCAATGTTGCACTTTTGTTTAAAAAGGGATAGACCAAGTAATTACAGGACAGTCACCCTAACCTCAGTGGTGGGAAAATGATTGGAAAAAATCCTGAGGGACATGATAAATCTTCATTTGGAAAGACATGGATTAATCAAGGATAGTCAGCATGGATTTGTTAAGGGAAGGTCGTGTCTGAATAACTTGATTGAATTTTTTGAGGAGGTAGCCAGGAGGGTTGATGAGGGCAGTGCGTGTATATGGATTTTAGCAAAGCTTTTGATAAGGTCCCACATGGCAGACTGGTTACGAAAGTAAAAGCGAATGAGATCCAGGGCAAAGTGACAAGTTGGATCCAAAATTGGCTCAGAGGCAGAAAGCAAAGGGTAATGATTGATGACTAGAAGGCTGTATCCAGTGGGGTTCCGCAGGGCTCAGTGCTTTTTGTGGTATATATATCTCAAGGACATGGACTTGAATGTTTGGGATATGATTAAGAAGTTTGCAGATGACACTAAAATAGGCTATGTGGTTGATAATGAAGAAAAAAAAATGTGGATTGCAGGAAGATATCAATGTACTAATCAGGTGGCAGACAGTGGCAAATGGAATTCAATCCGTATAAGTGTGAGGTAATGCATTTGGGGAGGTCTAACAAGGCATTAAATGGTATGACACTGAAAAGTGTAGAGGAACAAAGGGACCTTGGAGTGCATATCTACAGATCCCTGAAGGTAGCAGGCCAGGCAGAAAAGCTGGTTAAGGCAGCATATGGAATACAAGAGCAAGGAGGTTATGCTTAAACTGTATAAAACATCAGTTAGGCCACAGCTGGAGTAGTGTGTGCAGTTCTGGTCACCACATTACAGGAAAGATGTGATTGCACCCCTTCCAGTGCAGAGGAGATTTACAAGAATGTTGCCTGGACTGGAGAATTTTGGCTATGAGGAAAGATTGGAGATGCTGGGTCTGTTTTCTTTGGAACGGAGAAGGCTGAGGGGAGACCCAATTGAGGTGTATAAAATTATGAGGGGCCTGGAAAGAGTAGATAGGAAGGACCTGTTTCTCTTGGCAAAGGGTTCAACAACCAGGGGACATAGATTTAAAGTAATTGGGGGGAGTTTTGGAGGAGATATGAGGGGAATTTCTTCACCCAGAGAGTAGTGGGGGTCTGGAACTCACTGCCTGAAAGGGTGGTAAGAGGCAGAAATCCTCACCACATTTAGAAAATACTTGGATGTGCACTTAAAGGACCGTAACCTACAAGGCCAAGGACTAAGCGCTGGAAAGTGGGATTAGGCTGGATAGCTCTTGGTTGGCTGGCACAGACACGATGAGCTGAAATGGCCTTCTTCCATGCTGTATATTTCTACGATACATTACATGATATAATGCTCCTGTGTAAAGCATCATCTGACGAGGATAACATTTCAGGTAATCTGTTCCCAAAGCACTGTTCACCATAAAACACTTAAAATAAGGTCAGAAGCATTACACTATGTAATGTACTACTTGTGTGGAAATAAGGGTGGGCAGGAAACTCTAATGAGAAAACAGCGAGAAAAAAATCACGGTAATTGGAGATCAGATTTATTCAGAATCACCCGGGTCAGAAGTAGTAAACTTAAAAGGGATTAAATTATATGCGAACACATGCCGTTCTAGCTAAATTGGGGAGATTTATTTACAAGTTAAAGTGTCACAAGAAGTTGCATCAGTGTAACATGTTCCTGATACAATTTAAATCCTGCTCGCTTCGCCGTCGGTTGCAATGAAGTAACCTCCTCTCCAAGCCCGTCCGCAGCTGTGGCCCTGCCTCTGCAGAGGGCCGAGCGCTGGAGCCCAGGAGGCCGCGGTGTGTAGGCTCGGCAATACCCAGGCTAAAACCGCAACAAAGTCCCCAAACTTCCCACTAACTACGCCCACAGGTTGGTTTCCTTTTCTCCGGCTGTTGCTGCCGCACAGGCCCAATGCAATGCCAATTTTACAGACTAAAATGCAATCCCTCTCCAAGGCCGGAGCCGCATTTCTTCAGCGCCCGTTTATTTTTTCATAAACAAATCGTCCGAAACGCTGCAACAGCCCTAATAATTGAAGTGAGAACGCCCTGCTTTTACCTGAGTGAGTGTATACTGCCCCGCCATGCTGTTTCCTTCACTTTAGCCCATCATGCACTGAAAAAAGTTCGTGAACTTTAGGATCACAAATAAAACCTGGCACTGGCTTTCCAGATAGAATTAACTTCCTGTAGGAGTTTATCCCAGTGCAATTTGCTGACAACTGCTTGTAGAAAAGCGGTTTTATTTCTCCTGCTCCTGTTTTCTTCTGTGCCAGCTTGATTATGGCAGCACTCTGGTCTCTGAGTCAGAAGATTGTCGGTTCAAGTCCCACTCCAGAATTTGATGATATCTAGGTTGACACTTCAGTGCAGTACTGAGGGTGTGCTACTTTGTTGGAGGTGCCGGCTTCTGGGTGAGTTGTTGCACCAAAGCTCCATCAGCTTGTTCAGGCAGATGTAAGAAAGCCCATGTCAGTACTTGAAGAAGAGCAGGTGTAATGTCTGTAAGCTTGTAATGTTTGTAGCTCCACTCTGTGGCTATGGACGTATTGTGTACTGCAACTGCAGAGTTAATAATAAACAGAACCAGGCAGATTCCGGAGGCTTCCGAGAGAGAGCTACCTGCCATGTTGGAAGCTGTGTGTGCTATGTTCTGTGAAGATATCACATTTGGTGGCGAGATAGGATTTTTCGGATAAATTAAAGCTTAAGTTTTGTTGGGGAAGGATTCAGCCAGCTGACAGAGAGACTTTGGAAGTTTCTGTCTTTGGAAAAAAGCTACAAAATTCGAGGTAAAATACAGCACATGGTGTGAACAACTAGAGATTAAAATGGCAAGTGTAATCGGACATTTGGGGGAATATAGACACGACTGGGAACGTTTTAAAGCGTATGTGGATCGACTAGAAATGTATTTCACTGCAAATAACATAATCGAAGTTCCAGACAATGCAGTCCAGAACCGGGCTGTGTTGGAACGGAAGAAAGCGATCTTCTTATCGGAGGCGGGTCAGGCATTTTACAAAACCCTTGTAAATCTGCTTGTGCCTGACGAGCCAAAGGACACAACACTTAAAGAGATTTTAACGAAGCTGGAGCAGCACTATAACCCCAAACCATTAGAAATTGCTGAAAGCTATCGTTTTGGGATTCGGAATCAAAAGGCTGATTAAAATATCAGTGATTACATCGTAGCATTAAAAAAGCTTTGATGCACTGTAATTTTGGAAACTTTCAAAACCGAGCATTACAGGATCGTTTTGTTTGTGGAGTGAAAAATGATGCAATCAGAAGGAAGTTATTGACAACGGATGACTTGACTTTTGAGATTGCTTGTCAGACAGCGAGGTCGATGGACATGGCCAAACAATATTCCCAACAATTAAATAATAATTACGGTCATCATCAGTCAACCAAGGTAAATCACCTGAAGGTTCAAAGTAAAAGACGGTGGGGGCCCAAAGTCTCAGAAACTGGAAATTTTAACAGAGCGTTGAAGTCGTGCTATAGATGCCTGGGACAACACATTGCTCAAAGTTGTCCATACGTGAAGGCAGAGTGTTTCTTCTGCAGAAAGACTGGGCATCTTGCGAAGGCATGCCGACTGAAGGGCAAACCAGTTTTTAAAGCTATGAGTCCAGCGTCCAAAGCTATGAGTAGAAATCCCAAGAGACTACATAGCATGGAAGAACAACAACAGGACGAGGAGATGTGTTAGAGTTACATGTCATCAGGAGCACAAGGTTAACGGACAGCGATTCGGAAAGCATCAAAATCCACATAGATGTTGTGGGATTCAAGATATCAATGGAAATTGACACGGGTGCATCCGTGAGTGTAGTACCGGAGTCGCTGTACCTCGACAAATTGCGTGATTTCCAACTGGAGAAATCCAAGATAGAGCTGCGAGGCTACTCGGGAGAGAAAATTTCTGTGATAGGTCGTATCACTGTACCGGTGAAATATAAAGATCAATTTCAGAACTTGCCTCTAATAGTAGGGAAAGGAGACAAGTCTGCCTTACTAGGAAGAAATTGGTTGAACTCACTGAAGCTGGATTGGAGTGAGATTTTCTGTGTGGAAGCGAAATTTTCATCAACGGATGAGGTTATCAAGAAGTATCCGAAGGTGTTCTGCAAAATGGGCAGTCCGATCCAAGGCTTCAAGGCGAGTGCCAGGATACAGAAGGACGCTAGATCGGTTTACTACAAGCCACGTTCTGTACTATATGCACTCAAGGAGAAAGTTGAGCAAGAACTCAAAAGACTAGAGACTGAGAACATTATTTGTAAGATAGATCGATGTAATTGGGCTACACCCATTGTTGTTGTACCTACGTCCGATGGTAAGGTAAGCTTGTGTGGTGATTATAAAGTAACCGTAAACCAGGTTCTAGAGGATAATGTCCCCAATACATTGCCGAATATAGAAGATTTGTTCACAACGCTGACAGGTGGTCAGATCTTCTCAAAACTGGATCTTACAAATGCCTACTTACAGCTTGAACTAGATGAGAGTCCAAGTCATGTTTGACTATAAATACTCATCTAGGCCTATATCAATTTAATAGGCTACCGTTTGGAGTGTCTTCCGCCCCTGTCATGTTCCAAGGGGTGATGAACCAGATTTTGCAAGGTATTGAAGGGGTAGTATATAATTTGGATGACCTACTAATTTCAGCACCAAATAGGCAAATTCATAATAACATATTGAATGAAGTCCTCAAACGGCTAGAGAAGCACAGAGTACGAGTGTCTGCTTCTAAGTGTGAGTTATTTAAAAACTCAGTAGAGTACTTAGGGTACAGAGTAGACAAAGATGGTTTACATCCAACCATGGAAAAATTGGATGCAATCAGAAATGCACCCACTCCCAGGACCTTCATTCATTCTTGGGTCTTTTGAACTATTATGGGAAGTACCTACCAAATTTGGCTACAATATTATATCCACTGAATGAACTATTGAAAAAACAGGTCCATTGGAAGTGGTCAAAATAATGCGATACAGCATTCCAGGAGTGTAAAAGCAAATTGGTAGAGAGCACCATGTTAGTTCACTATGACATATCTAAGGAGATTAAGCTAGCATGTGATGCCTTGCCATATAGAGTTGGGGCAGTGATCTCTCATGTATCACGTAGTGGGGAGGAGAGACCAATTGCTTTTGCTTCTCGCACTCTCAGTGCCAGTGAGAGTAATTATGCGCAAATTGAAAGGGAAGCTTTGGCATTAATTTTTGGGGTCAAGAAGTTTCACAAATACTTGTATGGTCGTAAGTTTACCATCATTACGGACCATAAGCCCTTAACAGCAATCCTCCATCCAAAGTCCCCAGTTCCAACATAAGCTGCAGCTCGAATGCAGAGATGGGCTTTGTTTTTGTCAGCATATACATATGATATTGAATACAAATGATCAGCTGATCACAGTAATGCTGGTGCAATGTCTAGATTGCCTTCCCCATTAGAAGTTACACCCAATAGGGAAGAGGTGTTTTATTTTTCATACACTGATGATTTACCAGTCACAGCTGAAGAGAGCAACCAAACATGACCCAGTGATGTCAAAGGTGTATGAGTATATTGCAAATGGATGGCCAAACCATATAACAGAAAAAATACACATCCATTCTTCATTCATAGGAATGAATTATCAGTCGATAAAGATTGTATCATGTGGGGTGCAAGAGTGGTTATACCAAATAAATTCAGGTCCAATTTATTAGGAGACCTCCATGACCAGCACCTGGGAATGTGCTTGACCAAGAGTTTTGCACGCAGTTATTTATGGTGGCCAGGTCTTGATAAAGATATAGAGTACATCGTGAGTCAGTGTACGACATGTCAATCGGTAAGCAAGCAACCACCACCATGGAAATGGCCTCCCAGGGTGTGGCAAAGGCTACATATTGATTTTGCTGAGTTAGAAGGACAACAATTGTTCATTGTGATTGATAGCCATTCGAAGTGGGTTGAGGTGTTTCCAATGTGGAAAATAACAACAAGTAAAACATTGGACATTTTGCGAAAATTATTTTCTTCATTTGACCTCCCTGAAGAGATTGTTTCGGATAATGGACCACAATTTTGTTCAGAAGAATTTGCACAATTCACGAGCAAAAATGGTGTGAAACATACCAAGGTTCCACCATGCCATCCTTCTTCGAATGGTGCAGCAGAGCGCACTGTACAAATTGTAAAACATGCCCTCATAAAACAAATGTTAGATCCAAATCCAAGGAAACGACAGATGTCATTGAATCACAAATTGGCTAATTTTCTGATTACATATTGAAATACTCCTCCTACAACTACAGGTAGAACACCAGCAGAGTTGTTTCTCAAATGACAGCCATGAACCAGATTTTCGTTGTTAAAACCAAATTTGGCAGTCCATAGAAGAGACACAATTAAGACAGAAAGAGAATCATGATAGGGTTAGAGTAAAAGAGAGAAGTGTGAAATTAAACCAGAAGGTGAGAGTGAAGAGCCATCACCATAAATGGTTAAAGTGGTTACTCGGAAGAGTGGTAAAGATATGTGGTCCTCGCACATATTTGGTAAAGATGTTTGATAATGGACAGGTTAGGTTTGTTCATATTGATCATATTTTACCTACAGACATGGAAGGAGTTGAAGGTGGGAATGATTCAATTATTTCTGACTCATCAGATAGTTTTGATACACCTGTAGCAAATCCTAAATCCAATGTACTGGAAACAAATCCAGGAGAGAATCAGAATGAAAGTCTGAGTCCGAGTCAGGAAAACAAAAAGCCTGAAGTTAGAGTGAGTTCAAATGAAAATCAAGGAAATTCCATGGAGGAAAACGTTCCTCAGGATGAACCTCGAATGAGTTTAGATTCAACACCATGTTTGGAAGGTTCTGTTCGAGAGCAAAGGTATCCTCTTCGAAACAGAAAACGAGTGGTAAAATTAAATTGGTAAATATGGAAAAAAATAAGTTTATATCCTGTGTTATGTATAAACATGAAAGTTATGTATGATGTTATAATAATTTCTTCATTAAGGAGGGAGAAGTGTAATGTCTGTAAGCTTGCAATGTTTGTCGCTTCACTCTGTGGATGTGGACATATTGTGCACTGCAACTGCAGAGTTAATAATAAACAGAACCAGGCAGATTCCGGAGGCTTCCGAGAGAGAGCTGCCTGCCAAGTTGGAAGATATGTGTGCTTGTGCTCTGTAAATATACCACACAGGCAAGTTCATCTGGTAGCCTCTCACCCAATACCACTAAACGAGGTTAACTAGTTATTTATCTCGGCTGTTTATGGGACCTTGCTGCCACATTTGTCTGCATATCAACAGAAATTAAACGTCAAAAGCAGTGAGACCCTTTGTGACGTCCTGAGGATGTGGAAGGTGCTATATAAATCCTAGTTCTTTCTTTCCTATCCTGAATATAAATGCCAACCTACCAAACTCAAAATAGCTAACACAGCAAATAAGCTGACAATTTATAAACAACTTGTAACTTGAAAAACAGCCATGAATAACAGCTAAAAGCAAAATACTGCTTATGCTGGAAATGTGAAATAAAACAGAAAATGCTGGAAATACTCAGCAGGTCAGGCGGCATCTGTGGAGAGAGAAACAGAGTTAATGTTTCAGGTCGTTAAAACATGAATAAAGTCCTATGACCAAGGCAACTGCTTCAAGATGAGTTAAGTTAAATAAGTTAACTTAAATAAGTGAAATTATTTTTTTATTACAATGGATAACAAGATTTTTATTCATGTTTTGAGATCACATTCTGCAACTCAGTTTGTTTTATTGTGTGAAAATTGAAACCCATTGGCTACATGTGTGAAATCTGAAAGGGAGTAGTATAACCGGGGATGAGCTGACAATGATTTAAATTACAGCTATACCTAGCTAGTTGTATTGCAAGAGAAAACCAAAAAAAGTACACAAGAGTACAATTTTTGGAGAAAAAAGTGAGGTTTGATAGTGCAAAATCTAATTCCTTGGGGAGAATGGTCTACACCCTCCACCCCCAAAATTTAGATTTTTTTTACACTATTTGGTGCATTTTGAATTGGACTGTGATTCAAAATTTTAAGTCAGAAATAATTTACTTTGGAATGTTTTTGTATACATTTTTAAAATAGTAAAATAAAAGCAGATGTTATGAGTCACAATTGGTTCCTGATTGTGTTTAAAGAACCATATAATGATTGGCCCAGAATTTGCGGTGGGTAATAAAAGCAAACGAACAGCATTCGTTGTTATTACCCCTTTGAAATTGATCGCAACTTCAGGATTTAGCACATGCGCATCCTAAATCGGAAATCCTGAAGTTGCAGTCAGTCATTCACTGCTACGACACTCAGCTCATCTCATAGGTAGTCCCTCGAATCGAGGATGACTTGCTTCCACGTCAAAAAGTCCACAGGTGTTTCAATGATGGACCTAAAATTCCACGTCCGAACTAAATCTTGAAGGGTGGACAATGCCTGTGCTTAGATTTTTTTAACGTGCAGTGAGCATTGCACACCAGCCACCACATGGGCTTGACAGAGCTAGGTCTTGGTCCAGTAGCAAGGATTAACCAAGACAACTGGAGACCAGCTCTGCTGCACAGACCTAGTGTGCACACATATCGCAGTTGGGCTGGCCCGTGCTGCCCCTGGGCCCTCACCTCTTCTGGGCCCCAATCTCACGCCTCTTCTGGGCTCCGATCAAGTCCCCCTATGATTTCTCGCCGCTCCTTCGCCCCGACCTCACTGCTCCTGCAGTACCTGCACACGCTCCAATCACCAACCTGGACCTTGTGGCACCCCTTTTCACTGCCGTTGCTCTCCTGCTCCAGCACGTGCTGCTCACTGGAGTAGTATGCTGCCACGTTGTTCCTTCCGCTCCCGGCCTGCTCCGATGGTGCTCGCAGGCCGGGGTCTGCGCAGACTGCGTTGTGGCCCCACAATCAATGTAATCAATGAAATTGATGAAAACTTTGGCTTTTCTGCAGTAATATCACTATCAAATACCCAAATAAAAGTTAGACCTTGTTGGATTAGATGTAACTGGGGTTTTCATAGAATCATAGAAAACCACGGCACAGAAGGAGACCATTCGGCCCATCGTGTTTGTACCAGCTGAAAGGAACTATCCAGCCACTTTCTAGTTCTTGGTTATGGCACTTCAAGTGCGTATGTGTGATGAGGGTTTCTGCCTCTACCACCCTTTCAGGCAGTGAGTTCCAGATCTCCACCACCCTCTGGGTGAAAAAAGTTCTCCTCAACTTCCCTCTAATTCTTCTACCAATTACTTTAAATCTATGCCCCCTGGTTACTGACCACTCTGCTAAGGGAAATAGGTCCTTCCTATCCACTCTCTCCAGGCTGCTCCTTATTTTAAACACCTCTATTAAGTCCCCCTCAGCCTCCTCTGTTCTAAAGAATACAACCCCAGCCTATCCAATCTTTCCTCATAGTCCTGGCAATATCCTTGTAAATCTCCTTTGTTTCCGCTCCAGTGCAATCACATCTTTCCTGTAATGTGATGACCAGAACTGCACGCAATACTCTAGCCGTGGCCTAACTAGTATTTTATACAGTTCAAGCATAATTTCCCTGCTCTTATATTCTATGCCACGGCTAATAAAAGAAAGTGTTCTGTATGCCTTCTTAACCATCTTAACTACTTGTCCTGCTACCTTCAGGAATCTGTGGACATGCACTTCAAGATCCCTCTGTTCTTCTACATTTCTCAGTATCCTATCATTTATTGTATATTCCCTTGTCTTGTTCGCCCTCTGCAAATGCATTACCTCACACTTTTCTAGATAGAATTACATTTGACATTTTTCTACCCACTTGACCAGTCCATTGCTATCTTCCTGTAGTCTACAGCTTTCTTCCTTACTATAAACCACACAACCAATTTTTGTTTAATCTGCAAACTTCTTAATCATGCCCCCTGAGGTCTAAATCATTGATATATACCACAAAAACAAGGGACCTAGTACTGAGCCCTACGGAACCCCACTGGAAACAGCCTTCCAGTTACAAAAACACCCGTCAACCATTACCCTTTGCTTCCTGTCACTGAGCCAATTTTGGATCCAACTTGTCACTTTCCATTACTTTTCTGACCAGTCTGCCATGTGGGACCGTGTCAAAAGCCTTGCTAAAATTCTTGTAAACATAAGTGTTATGTATGCAACACCTTGTCACCAGCATTCTACCG
Organism: Pristiophorus japonicus; assembly: GCF_044704955.1. Lineage (NCBI taxonomy): Eukaryota > Metazoa > Chordata > Chondrichthyes > Pristiophoridae > Pristiophorus > Pristiophorus japonicus. Next base: position 64,567,389 of record NC_091984.1, on the reverse strand, counting down.
CCACCAGAGGGCGCATCTGTTGGAGTCCCAAGGGATCCCAGCATCCCTTGGGAGCACTGCATATAAGCAGGCCTCCCATGCTGTGCCAGCACTCTGGAGTCAGAACAAAGAGACTAAGGTCACACTTACTCAAGTCTACAGTACTCAGTCACATTGCTTTATTTGAGATGTAACAACTGGCGATGAGTAATAGATAACAAACCATCACACAAAAATGCAGAGAACTGTTGGTATCCTGGAAAAATTCTCAGAAGGTGACGATTGCGAATCCTTCGTGGAGCGACTCGACCAATACTTCGTGGCCAACGAGCTGGAAGGGAATGAGAACGCTGCCAAATGAAGGGCGATCCTCCTCACGGTCTGCGGGGCAACAACCTATGGTCTCATGAAGAATCTTCTTGTTCTGGTGAAACCAACAACCAAATCATATGAAGAACTGTGTATGCTGGTCCGGGAGCACCTAAATCTGAAGGAGAGCGTTCTGATGACAAGGTATTGATTTTATACATGTCAACGGACTGAAGGCCAGGAAGTGGCAAACTACATCGCCGAACTAAGGCGCCTTGCAGGACATTGCAAATTCGGTGGATTCCTGGAGCAAATGCTAAGAGACTTTAGTGTGCTTGGCGTTGGCCATGAGGTTATCCTTCGCAAACTATTGACTGTTGAAACACTGAACCTGAGAAAAGCCATAACGATCGCCCAGGCATTTATATCCACCAGCGATAACACCAAACAAATTTTGCAGCATAAAGATGCATCGGTAAGTACTGTACACAAAGTAACGTCGTTTTCAGGCAGGAATGCATATGGCAGAACGTACACGCCTGCAGCTGCATGACCTCAGATGACTCAGAGTCCACCATCAAGTGTGAATGCGAGGCAATTAACACCTTGTTGGTGCTGCGGAGGTGATCATCGAGCCCGTCAATGCTGCTTCAAACACTATGAGTGCAAAGGCTGTGGAACAATGGGACACCTCCAGTGAATGTGCAGACGAGCTGCAAACCCTGCAAACCACCACGTTGCAGAGGAACCCCGATCCATGGCGGATCAAACTGAACTAGAGACTCAAACAGAGGACGCAGAAGTAAACCGGGTACACACCTTCACCACCAATCATGTTAAAAGTTGAACTGAACAGAATTCCAGTATCCATGGAATTGGATACGGGTGTGAGTCAGTCTATCATGAGCAAAAAGGCATTTGAGAGGCTGTGGTGCAACAAGGTACAAAGGCCCAAGCTGAGCCCTATTCATACCAAGCTGAGAACTTACACTAAAGAGCTGATCCCTGTAATTGGCAGTGCAGCAGTAAAAGTTTCCTATGATGGAGCGGTGCATGAACTACCACTATGGATTGTAACAGGAGATGGCCCCACACTGTTCGGCAGAAGCTGGCTGGGAAAAATCTGCTGGAACTGGGACGACATCCGAGCGCTTTCATCCGTCGATGACGACTCATGTGCCCAGCTTTTGAGCAAGTTTCCGTCTTTGTTTGAGCCAGGCATCGGAAATTTCTCTGAGGCGAAGGTGCGGATCCAGTTGGTTCCTGGTACATGACCCATCCACCACAAGGCACGTGCGGTGCTATACATGATGCGAGAGAAAGTGGAGATCGAGCTGGACAGGCTGCAACGAGGGCATCATCACGCCGGTTGAGTTCAATGAGTGAGTGGGCCAGTCCGATTGTTCCGGTTCTCAAGGGCGATGGCACGGTCAGAATTTGTGGGGACTATAAAGTAACGATTAACTGCTTTTCGCTGCAGTACCAGTACCCGCTACCCAAGGCAGACGACCTATTTGCGACACTGGCAGGAGGGAAGACATTCACCAAGTTGGACCTGACCTCGGCCTACATGGCGCAGGAGCTGGCAGAATCTTCAAAAGGCCTCACCTGCATCAACATGCACAAAGGTCTGTTCGTCTACAATAGACGCCCGTTTGGGATTCAATCAGCCACGTATATTTTTCAAAGGAACATGGAAAGTCTACTAAAGTCGGTTCCACGCACCATGGTTTTCCAGGATGACATATTGATCACAGGTGGGACACCATCGAACACTTGCAGAACCTGGAAGAGGTTCTAAGTTGGCTAGATTGTGTGGGACTCTGGTTGAAACGCTCAAAGTGTGTTTTCCTGGCACTAGAGGTCGAGTTCTTAGGGAGAAGAATCGCGGCAGATGGTATCAGACCCACCTACGCCAAAACGGAAGCCATCAAGAACACGCCGAGACCACAGAACGTGACAGAGCTGCGGTCATTCCTGGGACTCCTCAATTATTTTAGTAATTTCTTACCCGGGTTAAGCACCTTGCTAGAACCTCTACATGTGTTGTTACGCAAGGGAGATGACTGGATATGGGGGAAATCACAACAGACTGCTTTTGACAAGGCCAGAAATCTGTTATGTTCCAACAAACTGCTTGTTCTGTATGAACCATGGAAACATTTCGTGCTAGCTTGCGATGCGTCTTCGTACGGGGTCGGGTGTGTGTTACAAGAAGCAAACAAATTGGGAACATTGCAACCGGTTGCTTATGCGCCCAGGAGTTTGTCCAAGGCCGAAAGGGCCTACAGCCTGATTGAAAGAGAAGCTCTGGCATGCATTTACGGGGTGAACAAAATGCACCAGTATCTGTTTGGGCTTAAATTCGAGTTAGAAACTGACCATAAGCCGCTCATATCGCTATTCTCAGAGAGCAAAGGTATTAATACCAATGCCTCTGCTCGCATCCAAAGATGGGCACTCACGCTGTCTGCATATAACTATGTAATTCTCCACAGGCCAGGCACAGAGAACACCGCTGATGTTCTCAGTCAGCTACCATTGCCCACCACCGGGGTGAAAATGGCACGGCCTGCAGACTTGCTCTTGGTGATAAATGCATTTGAAAACGGAAAGTCACCTGTTATGGCCTGCCAGATCAGGACTTGGACCAGCCAGGATCCTGTACTATCCCTTATAAAAAAAACTGTGTCCTCCATGGGAGCTGGTCCAGCGTCCCAGCAGAGATGCATGAAGAGATCAAACTGTTCCAGCGGCGCAAAGACGAAATGTCCATACAGGTGGACTGTCTTTTGTGGGATAATCGCGTGGTTTTGTCTAAGAGATTCATACGCGACCTACACAGTACCCATAGTAATGATGAAAGCTATAGCCAGATCCCATGTGTGGTGGCCCGGCATCGACTCAGATTTGGAGTCCTGCGTGCGCCAATGCAACACTTGCTCTCAACTGAGCAACGCACCCAGGGAGGCAGCGCTAAGTTTGTGGTCATGGCCCTCCAAACCGTGGTCTAGGATCCACGTTGACTTCGCTGGCCCGTTTCTAGGCAAAATGTTTTTGGTTGTTGAGGATGCTTATTCAAAATGGATTGAGTGTGTAATAATGTCTGTAAGCATGTCCACTGCCACCATCGAAAGCCTACGAGCCATGTTTGCTACGCACGGCCTGCCTGATGTCCTTGTCAGCGACAATGGGCTGTGTTTCACCAGCATTGAATTCAATGAATTCATGATCTGCAATGGGATCAAGCACATCACATCTGCCCCGTTCAAGCCCGCATCTAAAGGTCAGGCAGAACGGGCAGTCCAAACCATCAAGCAAAGCTTGAAACATGTGTCGGAAGGCTCCCTGCAGACCCACCTGTCCCAAGTCCTGCTCAGCTACCAAACAAGACCCCACTCGCTCACCGGGGTTCCCCCAGCCGAGCTGCTCATGAAAAGGGCGCTCAAAACAAGGCTCTCTCTTGTCCACCTTGATCTCCGTGATCACGTCAAGGGCAGGAGGCATGAACAAAGCATGTACCATGATCGCGCAAATTTGTCACGCGATATTGAAGTCAATGACCCTGTATTTGTACTCCATTATGGATACGGTCCCAAATGGCTTGCTGGCACTGTCGTAGCCAAAGAAGGGAGTAGGGGATTTGAGGTCAAACTTGAAAATGGACTAACTTGCAGAAAGCATTTGGACCAAACCAAACAGCGATTCACAGACAGCCACGAGCAACCTGAAGAGGACACCACCAACTTCGACCCTCTGATACACACACAGGTAGCAACCGACATCACGGTTGACCTGATCACGAAGTCGAACTCATCATCCCCAGCAGCCCAGCAAGACCAGCTGCGCAGCAGGCCAGCGAAGGCCCAATCAACTCACCTGCACCTGTGTTAGTACCGAGACGATCGACTAGGAAGCGGAAAGCTCCAGATCGTCTCACCCTGTAAGTAAGTCTACTATTGACTTTGGCGGGGGGGTGATGTTATGTATGCAACCCCTTGTAACCAGCATTTTACTGCCACCAGAGGGTGCACCTGTTGGAGTCCCAAGCAATCCCAGCATCCCTTGGGAGCACTGCATATAAGCAGGCTTCCCGTGCTGTGCCAGCATTCTCGAGTCAGAATAAAGAGACTAAAGTCACACTTACTCAAGTTTACAGTACTCAGTCACATTGCTTTATTTGAGATGTAACAATAAGAACATAAGAGATAGGAACAGGAATAGGCCATATGGTCCCTCGAGTCTCCTCTGCCATTCAATAAGATCATGGCTGATCTGATCATGAACTTCCCCGCCCGCTCCCCATAACCCCTTATCCCCTTATCACTCAAGAAACTGTCCATTTCTGTCTTAAATTTATTCAATGTCCCAGCTTCCACAGCTCTCCGAGGCAGCAAATTCCACAGATTTACAGCCCTCTGAGAGAAGAAATTCCTCCTCACCTCTGTTTTAAATGGGCGGCCCCTTATTCTAAGATCATGCCCTCTAGCTCTAGTCTCCCCTATCAATGGAAGCATCCTCTCTGCATCCACCTTGTCAAGCCCCCTCATCATCTTATACTTTTCAATAAGATCACCTCTCATTCTTCCGAACTCCAATGAGTAGAGGCCCAACCTACTCAACCTTTCCTCATAAGTCAACCTCCTCATTCCCGGAATCAACCTAGTGAATCTTCTCTGAACTGCCTCCAAAGCAAGTATATCCTTTCGTAAATATCGAAACCAAAACTGCACGCAGTATTCCAGGTGTAGACTACATCAAATGCGCTACCCTCATCGGCCCTCCTTATTACCTCCTCAAAAATGCAATCAGTGTAACAGTATTGCCCGCTAAACAAGCATTGTGGCCCTGAAAAATGAATTTTAATATTTTGGAGGATCAAATATATCCATTTTAATTAAAGTTATACATTTCTGTTCATCTTTATTTCAGATTTACCTTTCCCCCCATGTGAGAGCCCCAATCTTTGTTTTGCTCTCTATAACATTTTTAACAAGTCATACTCACAGAATCGTATCTTTCAGGCAATGTCCCAGACTCTTTCATCACCATCCCTGGGCATGTCCTGTCCCACTGGCAGGACAGACCCACCAGAGGTGCCAGCAGAGTGGTACACAGAATGGAGTGGCCCTGGGAGTCCTCAACATTGTTACTCCGGACCGCATGAAGTCTCATGGCATCAGATCAAACATGGGCAAGGAAATCTCATGCTGATTAGCACCTACCACCTTCCCTCAGCTGATGAATCAGTACTCCTCCATGTTGAACACCACTTAGAAAAAGCACTGAGGGTAGCAAGGGCACAGAATGTACTCTGGGAGGGGGACTTCAATGTCCATCACCAAGAGTGGCTCGGTAGCACCACTACTGACCGAGCTGGCCGAGCCCTGAAGGACATTCCTGCCAGACTTTCCCTGCAGGTGGGGAGAGAACCAACATAACAACAACTACAACATATTTTATTTATATAGCATCTTTAACGTAGTAAAACATCCCAAGGCGGTTCATAGCAGTGTTATAAGACAATACAGCTAAATTTGACACTGAGCCACATAAGAAGAAATTACGGCAGATGAGCAAAAGCTTGGTCAAAAAGGTAAGTTTTAAGCAGCATCTTAAAGGAGGAAAGAGAAGTAGAGAGGCGGAGAGGTTTAGGGAGGAAGTTCCAGAGCTTAGGGCCCAAGCAGCTGAAGGCACGGCCACCGATGGTTGAGCAGTTACAATCAGGGATGTGCAAGAGGGCAGAATTTGAGGAGCGCTGACATCTCGTGGGGTTGTGAAGCTGAAGGAGATTACAGAGATAGGGAGGGGTGAGGCCATGTAGGGGTTTGTAAACAAGGATGAGAATTTTGAAATTGAGGCGTTGTTTAACCGGGAGCCAATGTAGGTCAGCGAGCACAGAAGTGATGGGTGATCGTGGCTTGGCGTGAGTTAGAACACGGGCTGCCGAGTTTTGGATGACCTCAAGTTTACATAGGATAGAATGCGGGAGGCCAGCCAGGAGTACGTTGGAATAGTCAAGTCTAGAAGTAACAAAGGCGTGGATGAGGGTTTCAGCAGCAGGTGAGCTGAGGCAGGGGCGGAGGTGGGCAATGTTACAGAGGTGGAAATAGGTGGTTTTAGTTATGCCGCAGATATGTGGCTGGAAGCTCATTTTAGGTTCAAATATGAGACCGAGATTGCGAACAGTTTGGTTTAACCTCAGATAAATGCTAGGGAGAGGGATGGTGTCCGTGGGTAGGAATGCAGTTTGTGGCAGGAACCAAAGACAATGGCTTTGGTCCTCCTAATATTTAATTGGAGAATATTTCTGCTGATCCAGAACTGGATGTTGGACATGCAGTCTGGCAATTTAGAGACCATGGAAGGGTCGAGAGAAGTGGTGGAGAGGTAGAGCTGTTGTCAGCTTACATGTGCAAACTGACTCCGTGTTTTAGGATGATATCGCCAAGGGGCAGCATATAGATGAGAAATAGGAGGGGACCAAGCATGGATCCTTGGGGAACACCAGAGTTAACGATGCGGGAGTGGGAAGAGAAGCCATTGCAGGAGATTTTCTGGCTACGATTAGATAGATAAGAATGGAACCAGGCGCGTGCTGTCCTACCTAGCTGGATGATGGTGGAGAGACATTGGAGGAGGATGGAGTGGTCAACCGTGTCAAAGGCTGCAGACAGGTCGAGGAGGAGGAGGGATAGTTTACCTTTGTCACAATCACAAAGGATGTCATTTGTGTTATGTCTTTAGATGCTCCAATAATGACTCCACGAGGCAAAGTATTGCACTTGAACTGTAGTGACCTTTGTCCATTTAATATAACGACAGAGTGAGGATACCACATGGTGGACTTCCTTTTATACCTGGGTACCTGTGCTGTATAGGTGACCCCTGGGCCTCCACCAGTTGCGCCCTCTGGTGGTGTCAGCATAGTGTTTACAGTGTGAACCTTGTTGATGGTACCTCCGGTAAGCAAGTCTCCATCTTATGCAACTATACAGTGACTACACAGAGAGTATATCTATAGTATGCATATATAACATCACTCTCCCCCAAATCTTTTGTGCCAATACCTTTGCACTATGTGCTCTGGCTTGGCTCTCCCCAGACTTAATAGTCCTTGCACCTTGGCTGTGCTTTGGCTTGGCTATCTCCCTGTTAACCCCCAAGTCCTTATTGCCACAACATTGGGTAGTGGTTACCAGTTGGGATGGTTCGATGATGCAGTGAGACTTCAGTAGGTTCTGGGTGTGATCCATGTGTGTATCCATGGCTACATGCATCCATTTTCCCCCCCACATATAGATCATGCCGGTGGCTCATCACATTCATATACATTCATATACATTCAAGTGCAGAAAAGGAAATTTGCGTTTACATCATTGCATTTGTGAGGAAGTACATTTGACTGGTGAGATACATTGATTGTACATCTTTGGGATCAGTGCTGGAGTCAGCACCAGTGCATGAGGACAAGCTAGTTCCAGAGCTGCTGGATGATGTCCAGGCAACCTGGTGGCAGCGCATTGTCCAGTGCTGGCAGTGGGAACCCGGTTTGCGCGAGTTGCCCGCTCTCGGGCCCTTTGCCATTGCTCCTAGTGTCGGCCAGGTTCACAGATGCCTGTGACCTCCCTATCCTCTCCTTGCACCCCGGGTCACTGCTGCTCCCAGAGGAGCAGTCGTTTAGCAATGCACAGGAAACTGCTAACTCGCTTGCCTGGGTGTTATTTGGTTAGGGATCCTGGCTGGTCCCGGTCCCAATTGGGAGAACCGCCATGGGTGACCCCTCGCTCCCGGGTGTAGCCTTGGCAGTGATGGGGTCTGGGGGCTGTGCCTTAGCGCAATTTTCTCTTTCAGGCTCGTGGCGGTTGGTGTCATCGGGTGCCTGAGAGGTGGAGCCGATCAGGGGCAGGGTATCGATACCGGTGCCGTTGCCCTCCTGAGATCGCTTGCTCTGCAGCTTGTCTATTTTAGCTGGTTGTGGTCACACTCCGTGGTGCATCACTCTGGTCCCAGGGGTGCAGGCTACATCATCGGGTAGCCCGCTGGACTTGTGTGCTTCCGATGGGTGTTTGCCCGCTACATTATCAGAATACAGTTGAAATCCTGCATCGCACAACGCTTCATTGCTTATTGTAGATAAATTGTAGCTCTGATCGCAATCGCCCAACTTTTCTTTGTTATTACATGTATAAAACTCTGATCATCAATTACCAGTTTTACATTTAGCTCACAATTGTTATTACATAGTGTGATAATGTGAGACTGTCCCTTTAAGTGTGATGGGTTGCTGGCCTCCTTTAAGAGAGCCTTGCTATTTTTACCCCAATTCTCTTCTTCGTTTGGTACCACATGTTGCTCCATCAGCGCTGCACCTCGTGGTCTGGCCGCTGCCATCTTTTCCTTCAGCGCTTCACCTCGTGGTTTGGGCGCCATCTTTCTTCCATCCACGATGTCGGCTGCTGTGATCTTCTTCTCCCTGGGTTCTGCCACCGAGGCTGGGAAGTAGCCTTTGGATCCGATTTTCTTCCTCCGGAGTCCTGACACTGGAGCCTGGAAGGTGCATTTGGATCGTCTTAGCTGGATCATCTCCGCGCAGTCGTGCTGAGCGGTCTGTGCCTCGGGTGCTGTGCTGGTCTGCTCTCTGGTGCCGGATCCAACCTCAGGTGGGGGCTTGCTTTGCCTCTGAGCACGGGGGACGTCAATCACTGGAGGGATGAAATCTTCCCAGTTCCAATGGATCTTCTCCATCCACCTTCTTCCGAATAGCGTTGGTCCATCACCTGCAACAATCCACAGTGGTAACTTGTGCACCGCGCCATCATGGAGTACCTTAACATTCGCACTACCAACGACTGGGATAAGTTCATTGGTGTAGGTGTGCAGCTTTGTTTGTGGGTCATTCAGTTTGATTGTCTCATAGCCTCTCAAAGGCTTCCTGATTCATTACTGACTGGCTCGCCCCCGGGGCCACTTCCATGAAGAGTGGAACGCCGTTTATCTCGGCTTCCATTCTCAACGGAGAACATTCTGTGGTGCAGGTAAACTTCCGTACACCTCATCGTAGGGCTGAGCTGCCTCTCTGACCACCTCTTCGTAATCCGCGCTAGATTCATGGCGCTTTGCAGACTCTTTATCAACACGGTGAGTCCTATTTCTTTTACACATTCGCTGGACGTGGCCCTTTGTGCTGCACCCTTTGCTCGCATAGTCCTAAAACGGCACTGGTGAGCCTGGTGATTTCCTCCGCAACACCAGCATGGTGCTAACCGATTAGCCCCCCTCTGCGGACTCAGAGTTAAGCGACTTGGGGGCCTGTTCTCTCTCCCCTGAGGAGAGAGAACAGTCCAGCCTCTAAAAGGCGACGACAGTCTGTGTACAGTACTTGCCGGGTTTGAGTCCTGAGGATGAGTCATCCACCTAGAGCCGCAGGTCGAGGTCATGAATGCCTGGCTCATGGTGATGGCCTTCTGCAGTGTGACTGTGGTATCCACAGATAGTAGCCTGTGAAAAGGCCCTTGTGGCCAATTCCGATGATAAAGATATCCCGCAGCGCTTCGGTGAGGCGTTCACCGAAATTACACGGTGCCGCCAGCCTCATGAGGTCTGTAGCAGATTTCCTGGCCTTCGGGCCGTCGGTGGCTGTAAAACCGGTGTCTGGCTGTGAGGATGCTTTCTTTGGGCTTGAGTTGTTCTTGGATCAGCGTTACAAGCTCCTCGTACATCTTGGTCGTTGTCTTCGCTGTGCCAGCAAGTCCCTGACGAGGCCATAGATGGTGGGCCCACAACTGAATAGCAGGATAGCTCTGCGCTTATCAGCCAGTGTGGCCAGATCATCGCCTGCCAGGTCGTTTGCTGTGAAGAAATGGTCAAGCCTCTCCACAAAGGCATCCCAATCATCCCCCATCGTCGAACTGCTGCAACGTACCAAAGTTAGCCATTTTCGAGTGAAAGTCTATAATCTCGTCACCAATTGTTATGTCTTTAGATGCTCTGATAATGGCTCCACGTGGGAAAGTATTGCAATTAAACTGTAGTGACCTTAGTCCATTTAATATAACTCCAAAGTGAGGATACCACATGGTGGACTCCCTTTTATACCTGGGTACCTGTGGTGTACAGGTGACCCCTGGGCCTCCACCAGTTGCGCCCTCTGATGGTGCCAGCATAGTGTTCACAGTGTGAACCTTGTTGATGGTTCCTCTGGTAAACAAGTCTCCATCTTATGCAACTATACAGTAACTACACAGAGAGTATATCTATAGTATGCATATATAACAATTTGTGAATTTGATGAGTCATTTTGGTTCTGTGGCAGGGATGGAAACCAGATTAAAGGGATTCAAACATTGAGTTCCAGAATGATGGGCACGGATTTAGGAGGCGACAACATGTTCAAGGACTTTGGAGAGGAAAGGGAGGTTGGAGATGGGGCAGTAGCTAGCAAGCACAGTGGGGTCAAAGGTTGTTTTTTTGAGGAGTGGGCTGATTACTGCAGAGTTAAAGGAAAGGGAGACAGGGAGTACCTGAGGAGACAGAACTATTAACAATGTCGGCTAACATAAGAGTCAGAAAAGGAAGTTGGGTGGTCAGCAGTTTAGTGGGAATAGGGTCAAGGGAGCAGGAAGTGGATCTCTTGGACAGGATGAGCATGGAGAGGTCAAGAGGGGAGATTAGAGAGAAACTTGAGAAAGATTTGAGTTTAGGGTTAGGGCAGGGGGAGCCTCAGAGGAAGTTTGCTAAGGGAAGGAAGGGAACACGCAGAAGGAAAAACCTACTTGACCTCGACTTCACCAGTCTACCTGTCGCAGATGCATCTGTCCATGAAAGTACTGGTAGGAGTAACGACGGCACAGTCCTTGTGGAGACGAAGTTCCTTTCCACGGAGCCCAGCACGCGAGTGCAAAAGACAAGGCTGATGTGTTCGCAACCATCTTCAGCCAAAAGTGCCGAATGGATGATCCATCTAAGCCTCCTAAGGTCCACACCATCACAGAAGCCAATTTTCAGCTAATTTGATTCACTCCACATGATATCAAGAAATGGCTGAGTGCACTGGATACAAAGGCTATGGGCCCCGACAACATCCCGGCTGTTGTGCTGAAGACAAGCCGCACCTCTAGTCAAGCTGTTCTAGTACAGCTATGACACTGGCATCTACCTGACATTATAGAAAATTGCCCAGGTATATCCTATCCACAAAAACCAGGATAAATTCAATCCAGCCAATTCTTCTTCTTAGGCAGTCCCCCGAAGTCGAGGGTGACTTGCTTCCATACTAATAACAGTTCTCAGGTGACTGATGAGACCAACGTGGGACCTACAGTCTCTGTCACAGGTGAGGCAGGCAGTGGTTGAAGGGACGGGTGGGTGGGGTGCTTGGGTTGTCGTGCGCTCCTTTCGCTGTTTGCACTTGGCTTCTGCGTGCTCCCAACGAAGAGACTCGAAGTGTTCGACGCCTTCCCGGATGCTTCTCCTTCACTTTGAGTGGCCTTGGGCCAGGGATTCCCAGGTGTCAGTGGGAATGTTGCACTTTTTCAAGGAGGCTTTGAGGGTGTCCTTGAAGCGTTTTCTCTGCCCACCTGGGACTCGCTTGCTGTGTCGGAGCTCTGAGTAGAGCACTTGTTTTGGGAGTCTAGTATTAGGCATGTGGACAATATGACCCGTCCATCGGAGCTGATCGAGCGTGATCAATGCTTCGATGCTGGGAATGTTGGCCTGAGCAAGAACACTGACGTTGGTGTCAATGGATTTGCAGGATCTTGCGGAGGCAGCATTGGTGGTACTTCTCCAGTGCTTTGAGCTGCCTGCTGTACACAGTCCATGTCTCTGAAGCATGTAGGAGGGCGGGTATCACTACTGCTCTGTAGACCATGAGTTTGGCCGGGCTTGCGATCTTGGTCTTCAAACACTCTCTTCCTCAGGTGACCGAAGGCTGCACTGGCACACTGAAGGCGGTGTTGGACTTTGTCATTGACATCTGCCCTTGTTGACAATAGGATCCCGAGGTATAGAAAGTGGTCCACATTGTCCAAGGCCTTATCATGGACCGTGATAATCAGGGGGCCGTACTGTGTGGAAGGGGCAGGTTACCACCCAATCAGCCCACTCTCAATCACCAGCAAAGTGATGGAAGGTTATATACCCTGCTCCCAAGGGATGCTGGGATCCCTTGGGACTCCAACAGGTAGGCCCTCTGGTGGTGGTGTGATACAGGTTGCAAAGGGTTAAATACATAACATCACTCCCTCGTAAAGTTAATAGTACACTTATTTACAAGGTGAGATGATCTGGGGCTTTTCGCTCCCTTGTTGATCGTCTCGATACAAATGCGGGTGTGGGTGAGTTGGTTGGTTCTTTACTGGACTGCTGGGCAGCCGGCCTTGCCGGGCTGCTGGGGATGGTGAGTTCGGTTTCGTGGTCAACCATGATGTCAGTTGCCACTTATGTTGTGTTGGAGGATCAAAGTTGATGGTGTCTTCCTCGGGTTGTTCGTAACTGTTGGTGAACTGCAATTTGATTTGGTCCAAAAGTTTTCTGCACGTTAGTCCATTGGTCAATTTGACCTGAAACACCCTAATCCCCTCTTTGACTATGACCATGCCATCGAGCCATTTTGGACCATGTCCATAATTGAGTACAAACACAGGATCATTGACCTCAATATCGCGTGACAAATTTGCGCGGTCATGGTACATACTTTGTTGATGTCGCCTGCCCTCCACATGATCATGGAGATCAGCGTGGACAAGAGAGAGCCTTATTTTGAGCACCCTTTTCATGAGCAGCTCGGCTGGGGGAACCCCGGTGAGTGAGTGGGGTTTGGTGCGGTAGCTGAGCAGTACTCGGGATAATCGGGTCTGCAGGGAGCCTTCTGACATGCATTTCAAGCTTTGCTTGATGGTCTGAACTGCCGTTCTGCCTGGCCGTTGGATGCGGGCTTGAACAGGGCAGATGTGATGTGCTTGATCCCATTGCGGGTCATGAATTCCTTGAATTCGGCACTGGTGAAGCACGGCCCATTGTCGCTGACTAGGACATCAGGAAGGCCGTGCGTGGCAAACAAGGCTTGTAGGCTTTCGATGGTGGCCGTGGACGTGCTTACAGACATTATTGCACACTCAATCCATTTTGAATAAGCATCCACAACAACCAAGAATATTTTGCCTAGAAATGGGCCCGCAAGGTCCATGTGGATCCTCGACCACGGTTTGGAGGGCCACGACCACAAACTTAGTGGTGCCTCTCTGGGTGCATTGCTCAGCTGAGAGCAAGTGTTGCACTGGTGCACGCATGATTCTAAATCTGAGTCAATGCCAGGCCACCACACATGGGATCTGGTTATGGCTTTCACCATTACAATGCCTCGGTGGGTGCTGTGCAGCGCACAAATGACCACGCGATTTCCCCACAACACACTTTCCGCCTGCAAGGACATTTCGTCTTTGCACCTGTGGAATGGCTTTTTCGCTTCCTGCATCTCCGCTGGGATGTTGGACCAGCTCCCATGAAGGACACAGTTTTTTTTACCAAGGACAGCAAAGGATCCTGGCTGGTCCAGGTCCTGATCTGGCAAGCCATAACGGGTGACTTTTCGTTTTCAAATGCATTCATCACCATGACCAAGTCCGCAGGATGTGTCATTTCCACCCCGGTGGTAGGCAATGGTAGCCGGCTGAGAGCATCAGCGCAGTTCTCTGTGCCCGGTCTGTGGCAGATTACATAGTTGTATGCCGACAGCGTGAGCGCCCATCTTTGGATGCGGGCAGAGGCATTGGTGTTAATCCCTTTGCTCTCAGAGAACAGCGATATGAGCGGCTTGTGGTCAGTTTCAAGCTCAAACTTGAGGCCAAACAAGTACTGATGCATTTTTTTACCCCATAAACGCATGCCAGAGCCTCTTTTTCAATCATGCTGTAGGCCCTTATGGCCTTGGACACACTCCTGGACGTATAAGCGACCGGTTGCAAAATCCCCAATCGTTAGCCTGTTGTAACACATACCCGACCCCGTATGACGATGCATTGCAAGCTAGCACTAATCATTTACGCGGGTTATACAGGACAAGCAGTTTGTTTGAACACAACAGTTTTCTGGCTTTCTCAAAAGTAGCCTCTTGTGAATTCCTCCATACCCAAGAACTCGTGTGGCACATGTAGGGGTTCTAGCAGGGTGCTTAACCTAAGTAGGAAATTACCAAAATAGTTAAGGAGTCCCAGGAATGACCGCAGCTCCGTCACATTCTGTGGTCTCGGTGCGTTCTTGATGGCCTCCGTCTTGGCGTCGGTGGGTCTGATGCCATCTGCTGCGATTCATCTTCCCAAGAACTCGACCTCCAGCGCCAGGAAAACACACTTCGAGCGTTTCAACCTGAGTCCCACGCGATCCAACCGACCAAGAACGTCTTCCAGATTCTTCAAGTGCTCAATGGTGTCCTGACCTGTAACCAGTATTTCGTCCTGGAAAACCACGGTGCGAGAAACTGACTTTAGCAGGCTCTCCATGTTCCGTTGGAAGATTGCCGCGGTCGACCGAATCCTGATCGGGCATCTGTTATAGATGAACATTTGTGCGTGTTGGTTTCGAAGACTCCTCCAGCTCCTGCGTCATGTAGGCCGAGGTCAGGTTCAACTTGGTGAACGTCTTCCCTCCAGCCCGGGTCGCAAATAGGTCGTCTGCCTTGGTAGCGGATACTGGTCCTGTCGCGAAAAACGGTTAATCGTTACTTTATAGTCCCCACAAATTCTGACCGTGCCGTCCTCTTTAAGTACCGGGACAATCGGACTGGCCCACTCGTTGAATTCCACCGGCGCGATGATGCCTTCTCACTGCAGCCTGTCCAGCTCAATTTCCACTTTCTCACGCATCATATATGGTACTGTCCGTGCCTTGTGGTGGATGGGTCGCGTACTGGGAACCAAATGGATCTGCACTTTCGCCCCCGAGAAGCTTCCAATGCCTGGCTCGAACAACGATGGAAATCTGCTCAGAACCTGGGCACATGAGGCGTCGTCGACAGACAAAAGCGCTCGGATGTCGTTCCAGTTCCAGCGGATTTTTCCCAGCCAGCTTCTGCCAAATAGTGTGGGGCCATCCCCTGGCATGATCCACAGCGGGAGTTCGTGTACCCCTCCATCATAGGAGACTTTGACTTCTGCACTGCCAATTACAGTGATTAGTTCCTTGGTGTAAGTCCTTAGTTTGGTGTGTATGGGGCTGAGCTTGGGCCTGTGTGCTTTGTTGCACCACAGCCTGTCGAAGGCCTTTTTGCTCATTATGGAGTGACTCGCACCCGTGCCCAATTCCATAGATACTGGAATTCTGTTCAGTTCAACTTTCAACATTATTGGTGGACATTTCATGGTGAATGTGTGTACCCCCGTACACTTCTGCCTCCTCGGTACGATTCAGCCTGATCCACAGTGGATCGATCTTCCTCTGCAACATGATGGCTTGCAGGGTTTGCAGCTCACCTGCACATTCGCTGGAGGTGTCCCATTGTTCTGTAGCCGTTGCATGCATAGTGCTTGAAGCGGCATTAATGGGCCCGATGATTACCTTCACAACGCCAACAAGGTGTTAACTGCCTCTCATTAACGATTGATGGCGGACTCTGGGTCATCTGACGTTGTGCAGCAGCCGCCGGCGTGTACGTTCTGCCATGTATACTCCTGCTCGAAAACGACGTAACGAAAACATAGTACTGGCCGACACCTCTTTACTCTGCAAAATCTTTTTGATGTTGTCGCTGGTGGACATAAATGCCTGGGCTATCGTTATGGCTTTGCTTAAATTCGGAGTTTCAACAGTCAATAGTTTGCGAAGGATTACCTCATGGCCAATGCCCAGTACAAAAAAGTCTCTTAGCATTTGTTCTAGGAATCCCTCAAATTCGCAATGTCCTGCGAGGCACCTTAGTTCGGCGACCTAGCTCACCACTTCCTGGCCCTCCGACCGTTGACACATATAGAACCGATATCTCGCCATCAAAATGCTTTCCTTAGGATTTATGTGCTCCCGGACCAGTGTACACAATTCCTCATAGGATTTAGTTGTTGGTTTTACCGGAGCTAGAAGATTTTTCATGAGGCCATAAGTTGTTGCCCCACAGACAGTAAGGAGGATCGCCCTTCGTTTGGCAGCGTTCTCGTCCCCTTGCAGCTCGTTGGCCACAAAGTATTGGTCGAGTCTCTCCACGAAGGCCTCCCAATCGTCCCCTTCTGAGAACTTCTCCAGGATACCAACTGTTCTTTGTATTTTCGCGCGGTTGTTCGTTACCTCGTCGCCAATTGATACACTCATAATAAAGGATGAAACTGAGTACTGTGAACAATGAGCAAGTGTGACCTTAGCTCCTTTAATAAGACTCCTCAGAGTGCAGGTACCTTATGGGTGGCCTGCTTGTATACCGTGCTCCCAAGGAATGCTTGGATCCCTTGGGACTCCAACAGGTAGGCCCTCTGGTGGTGGTGTGATACAGGTTGTAAAGGGTTAAATACATAACAAAAGGTGTCTTTGACAGTGATATCAAGTGGCACTTACTCCCTAAAGCCTTTGCACCATCCACAAGACACAAGTCAGGAGTGTGATGAAATACTCTCCACTTGCCTGGATGACTGCAACTCCAGCAACACTCAAGAAGCTCGACACCATCAAGGCCAAAGCAGCCCGCTTGATTGTCACCCCATCCACCACCTTAACCATTCACTCCCTCTACCACTGGAGCATGTGGCTGCAGTGTGTACCATCTATAAGATGCACTGCAGCAACTCGCCAAGGCTTCTTCAGCAGCACCTCCCAAACCCACGACCTCTACCACCTAGAAGGACAAGGGCAGCAGGCGCATGGGAACACCACCACCTCCACATTCCCCTCCAAGTCACACACCATCCTGCATCCTGGCCTAGAAGTATATCGCTATTCCTTCATCGTCACTGGGTCACAATCCTGGAATTCCCTCCCAAACAGCACTGTGAGAGTACCTTCACCACACGGACTGCAGCAGTTCAAGAAGGCGTCTCACCACCATCTTCTCAAGGGGAATTAGGGGTGGGCAATAAAATGCTGGCCTTGTTAGCGATGTCCATAGCCCATAAACAAATAAAAAAGTGAATCTTTAAGGTGGTGGATGGGGTGCCAATCGAGCGGGCTGCTTTGTCCTGGATGGTGTCGAGCTTCTTGAGTGTTGTTAGAGCTGCACTTATCCAGGCAAATGGAGCGTATTCCATCACACTCCTGACTTGTGCCTTGCAGATGGTGAAAAGGCTTTGGGGAGTCAGGAGGTGAGACACTCACCACAGAATACCCAGCCTCTGAACTTCTCTTGTTGCCACAGTATTTATGTAGCTGATCCAGTTAAGTTTCTGGTCAATGGTGACCCCCCAGAATGTTAGTGGTGGGGGATTTGGCGATGGTAATGCCATTGAATGTCAAGGGCTGGTGGTTGGAATCTCACTTATTGGAGATAGTCATTGCCTGGCACTTGTGTGGGGCAAATGTTACTTGCCATTTATCAGCCAAGCCTGAATGTCCTTCAGGTCTTTCTAAGTGCCAGCATGGACTGCTCCATTACCTGAGGAGTTGCGAATGGCACTGAACACAGTGCAATCATCAGCGAATATCCCCACTTCTAACCTTAAGATGGAGAGAAGTTCACTGATGAAGCAGCTGATGATAGTTGAGCCTAGGACACTGCCCTTAGGAACTCCTGCAGTGATGTCCTGGGGTTGCGATGATTGACATCCAACCAGGACAGCCATCTTCCTTTGTGCTAGGTATGACTCCAGCCAGTGGAGAGTTTTCCCCCTGATTCCCATTGACTTCAATTTTACTCGGGCTCCTTGATACCTTTGCACTTGGTCAAATACTGCCTTGATGTCAAGGGCAGTCACTTTCACCTCACCTCTGGAATTCAGCTCTTTTGTCTATGTTTGGACCAAGGCTGAAATGAGGTCTGGAGCTGAGTGGGCGTGGCGGAACCGAAACTGGGCATCGGTGAGCAGGTTATTGGTCAATAAGTGCCACTTGATAGCACTGTTAATGACACCTTCCATCACTTTGCTGATGATTGAGCAGTAATTGTCCGGATTAGATTTGTCCTGCTTTGTGGACAGGACATTCCTGGGCAGTTTTCCACATTGTTGGATAGATGCCAGTGTTGTAGCTGTACTGGAACAGCTTGGCTAGAGGCCAGCTAGTTCTGGAGCACAAGTCGTCAGCTCGTAACCTTTGCTGTATCCAGTGCTGTCAGCCATTTATGATATCACATGAAGTGAATAAAATTGGCTGAAGACCGGCTGCTGTGATGGTGGAGACCTCAGGAGGAGGCCGATATGGATCATCCACTCGTCACTTCTGGCTGAAGATGGTTGTAAATGCTTTCGCCTTATCTTTTGTACTCGTGCTGGGCTCCGCCATCATTGAGGATGGGGTTATTTATGGAGCCTCCTCCTCCCGGTAGTTGTTTAATGGTCCACCACCATTCACAACTGAATGTGGCAGAACTACAGAGCTTTAATCTGATCTGTTGGTTGTGCTATTGCTTAGTCTTATCTATAGCATGCTGCTTCTGCTTTTTAGGATGCATGTAGTCCTGTGTTGCAACTTCCCCAGGTTGGCACCTAATTTTTAGGTATGCCTGGTGCTGCTCCTGACATGCTTTTCTCCACTTTTCATTGACCCAGGGTTGATCCCCTGGCTTAATGGTAATGGTAGAATGAGGGATTTGCCGGGCCATGAGGTTACAGATTGTAGTGAAATACAATTCTGCTGATGATCCACAGCACCTCATGGATGCCCAGTTTTGAGCTGCTGGATCTGTTCGGAACCTATCCCATTTAGCACGGTGGTAGTGCCACACAGCACGATGGATGGTATCTTCAGTGTGAAGACGGGACTTCATCTCCACAACAACTGTGTGGTGGTCGCTGCTACCAATGCTGTCATGGACAGATGCATCTGCGACAGGTAGATTGGTGAGGACAAAGTCAAGTAGGTTTTTCTCTCACCACCTGCTGCAGGTCCAGTCTAGGAGTTACGTCCTTCAGGACTCGGCCAGCTTGGTCAGTAGTGATGCTACCAAGCCCACTCTTGATGATGGGCATTGAAGTCCCCCACCCAGTGTACATTCTGTGCCCTTGCTACTCTCAGTGTTTCCTCCAAGTGGTGTTCAGCATGGAGGAGTACTGATTCATCAGCTGAGGGATTGCGGTAGGTGGTAATCAGCAGGAAGTTTCCTCACCCGTGCTTGACCAGAAGCCATGAGACTTCATGGGGTCCGGAGTCAATGTTGAGGACTCCCAAGGCCACTCCCTCCCGACTGTATACCAATGTGCCACCACCCCTGATGGGTCTGTCCTGCTGCTGGGACAGGACATACCCAGGGATTTTGATGGAGGAGTCTGGGACATTAGCTGAAAGGTATGATTCCATGAGTATGACGATGTCAGGCTGTTGCTTGATTAGTCTGTGGGACAGCTCTCCCAATTTTGGCACAAGTCTCCAGATGTTGGTGCGGAGGACTTTGCAGGGTCGACTGGGCTGCATGTGCTGTTGTGTCCATAGACGGTGCTGAGGTCAATGCCTGGTGTTTTGTCTGGTTTTATTCTTATTGTTTCTCGTCGTGGTTTTTGTTACAACTGAGTGGCTTGTGAGGCCATTTCAGAGGCAGTTATGAGTCAACTACATTGCTGCAGGATTGGAGTCACATATAGGCCAGACCGGGTAAGCACGGCAGATTTCCTTCCCTAACGGACATTAGTGAACCAGATGGGGTTTTACGACAATTTGGTAGTTCTGTGGTCACCGTTACTGATACGAGCTTTTTATTCCAGATTTATTTAATTAACTGAATTTAAATTCCCCAGCTGTCGTGGTGGGATTTGAACTCATGTTTCTGGATCATTAGTCCAGTAACATTACCACTGTGCTACTGTTCTGTTCAGCACATAGATGTACAGCTTGTAGAATTATCTGACAATTAAAGGATCCATCATTGGATGGTATATCTTGATGGAGCAGAGGTATTAAGGCCAAATACTGGCCCAGAACTAATTTTGAAAAGGTATTCAGATGAGAGAGCTCCAAATGGCAACATCGCAGAAGAATATGGAGGAAGGTTGCTAGTTTTGTTCCAGTGAGTTTCTGCCATGTCAACCTACTCTGCTAACTATACCTAACCTTTGCCTAACATTTTGCAAAGTGGCAACGCATCTGAATGTTACCAGCCTGCACATTTTAATGGGGATTGTTAATGGCCTGATGAATTTGAGGTATAGGGGCCAAAATGCCCCTTTGCGCAAGGTCAGTTAGCGCCGACGATAAGGGTGTGCTAAAGAGTTTTCGCCTGAGCGCTGCGCACAGAGCACTCCCCCCGGAATTGCCCCCAGAGATCGGCGGGCGAAAAGGGGTTTGCACTGCGCCACAGTGATGATGTCATCGCCGTGTGTGCCGACCCCTTTGCGCCCGAGGTCTGCACTAGGCGATGCCACCAACAGCTTCGATGTCTCTGGCGAACCGGTCACCCTTAAAGGGGAGGTTCCGCTGTGGTGGCCGCCATCTTTTTTGTGTTGGCCCGTCAATGGCGGCCGCTGGGTCAGCCATCGCCTACCTTGGTGGCCCAGTGGGCGGCACAAAAAGTGCTGCTCAGATTGCAGCGGCCCTCCCCTTTAAAAGAGGGACGTTGCGATGCGGCGCTATGCTGATGTGAGTAGCGTGGCGCTGCACCACACGAGCGCCCTGGGAGCACTGCAAGAACGCACGGATACTGCCCCCACCATTTTTTTTCCTAAATGAGGGCAAATCCTGTGCCGATGGAAAACGAATCTCTAATTCGAATTATGTGCTGCAAATCCAGCGCGGGGCAATTTCGGCCCCGTACTATTTGGAGTCCAGGAACCATACTCCAGCACAAATAAGTGCCTGCAAAATAATTGGAAGAACAAAATAAAGGTTTAAAAATCTGTCTCTGTGGCGCAGCATGCTCCAATGTAATTTGATACAGGGTAAGAATAGGCTGACTAGGTTGTAAGCCCACAAATATTCACATGGAATATTCTATAACTTCAGCCAGGCAAAGAGAAAGAAAACAGAAAGTAAATCAAACTTGTATTTTTGTGAACTTCTATTATTTGTTGAGTACAGATTGGTATTGGCAAGGCCAGTTGCTCCCAGTCAGGAAAAGATAAATGCACAGCAGGATCAAAAGATGTGCAGAACTTGGGAATAATGTTGGCTGCAAAGGGAGTGAATTTTAAAGCTGGATGATTTTTTTTCTTTTTAATTTTCAGAGTTTTCATTTGTTCGCTATTGCAAGGTAATTGGCATCAGTGTTATACAGGTAGTGGTTTAAAGGAGCTTTTTGCATCTATTTTCTCTGATGATCTTGTGATATATTTATCTTATTCCTCATCATCTATTAGTTGGAATATCAATTTAGCGCAAACATTCAACCCTTGATGCTTTAGTCTAGTCAACTAAACTGTTGGTGTATAGAGCAGTCGTTCTCTCATCTCTCCTTTATGGATGTGAGACCTGGACACCCTACAGGTGTCACATCAAAAAGTTGGAAGCTTTCCATATGCGCAGTCTCAGACTATACTCCACATACGCTGGCAAGACCGGGTGTCAAACTTTGAGGTTCTGGAGAGAGCTCAATCAACTAGCATCAAGGTGATGATCATGCGAGCCCAGTTCCGGTGGGCTGGACATGTCATCCGCATGGATGAGTCAAGGATCCCTCATCAGCTTCTTCACGGCGAGCTCTGTGAAGGTCGAAGACACCAGGGGCGCCCCCGCAAGCGCTACAAAGATTGCATCAAGGCTAACCTCCAGTACTGTGGCATCCGACCAAAGGACCTCGAGAATACAGCAGCTAATAAAATCCAGTGGTGAACCCTCACGAGGACTGCCTGCCAGACCTTCGAAGAAAGGCGATGTCAACGCCTGCAGGACACTAGAGATAGACGACATCAGGTGGCAGTACTGTCAGCATCAGGCACATCGAACTTCCCTTGTCCGACGTGCAAGAGACTATGTGCATCCAGAATTGGCCCATACAGCCACTTGAAGACACATGCCATTGATGATTAGCACATCAACATCTTTGTTGGATACGACAGACTACCAATAAAGGAAGTGTCCATGTTCCTGGCAGTTTAATGAAGGCTGTAATTCTGATAACCCAGCAGGATTTAATGAAATATAAAATCTTCCCATATGATTAGGAAGACCAAATATATCCATATCTCTGCGACTTTTCTATAGTGAAGCGAAGTGGCATAAATTTCTAGTATTTAGCTAATGGCTGCTCCCTAGTGTTTGACCAAAATAGCTGGGCATAAGTATTGACCAACAAATAGCATAAGCAATTTGTTACATTACAGGAAAAATTGCAGTTCTCCCCTGCGCCCTTGGTCCCCATTTTGAAATTTTTTTTTTCTTCCCACTTAAATCTCCTCGAGTTATATCGAATTACTTGAACCATTAAATATATAATTTGTTTCCATAACTCTAAAAAAAAACCTGCCATTAGGAAGTGTTATACCTCTGCTTTTGTCTCGATAGTCGCTGTTTTTTCACTGGGTCAAAATCCTGGCATTCCCTACCTAACAGCACTGTAGGAGTACCTTCCTTCACCACATGGACCAGCGATGCTCACATCCTGTAAATAAATAAAATAAAACATCTTCTCCAGGCCTGTGATCTTGATGGCTTGACTTAGTACAGAATGTTTTATTTGTGTGAGCTTCCATGGTTTAATCAGCATTAGTTAACCCTTTCCTTTCATCGGAGTCGGTGGCTAGACTGAATCCTAAGACACATTTAATGCAACTCTTAAGGCATTTCTCCTACATTCATGTGTAATCTTCAACAGCAAATGTTCGGCTATTTCACCACAGGAGCATCACAACGAAGGTCAATCCTGTCCTCATCTGATGTCCACATGTGGATTTATACCAAATTATTGCCGTGCAGCAAATGTATGAACATAACCAGCCTACATGGCTCACCCATTCACTGCATAAACTCAACCATCAGGGAAAGGGGGAAGCCTAAGGTGACAAATTTGTTGCAAGTTTTTTGTTAAATCCTAATCAGAGGCTGCCAACTCATAAGAACATAAGAAATAGGAGCAGTAGGCCATTCGGCCCCTCGAACCTCTCCGCCATTTAATACGATCATGTCTGATCCGATCATGGACTCAGGTCCACTTCTTTGCCCACTCCCCATAACCCCTTATTCCCTTATCGTTTAAGAAACTGTCTATCTCTGTCTTAAATTTATTCAATGTCTCAGCTTCCACAGCTCTCTGAGGCAGCGAATTCCACAGATCCACAACCGTCAGAGAAGAAATTCCTCCTCATCTATTTGAAATGGGTGACCCCTTATTCTAAGATTATGCCCTCTAGTTCTAGTCTCCCCTATCAGTGGAAACATCCTCTCTGCATCCATCTTGTCAAGCCCCCTCATAATCTTATACATTTCAATAAGATCACCTCTCACTCTTCTGACTTCCAATGAGTCGAGGCCCAACCTACTCAACTTTTCCTCATAAGTCAACCCCCTCATCTCTGGAATCAACCTTGTGAACCTTCTCTGAACTGCCTCCAAAGCAAGTATATCCTTTCGTAAATATGTAAACCAAAACTGCACACAGTATTCCAGGTATAGCCTCACCAATACCCTGTACAACTGTAGCAAGACTGCCCTGCTTTTATATTCCATCCCCTTTGCAATAAAGGCCAAGATTCCATTGGCCTTCCTGATCACTTGCTGTACCTGCATACTATCCTTTTGTGTTTCATGCACAAGTACCCCCAGGTCCTGCTGTACTGCAGCACTTTGCAATTATTCTCCATTTAAATAATAACTTGCTCTTTGATTTTTCTTCTGCCAAAGTGCATGACCTCACACTTTCCAACATTATACTCCATCTGCCAAATTTTTGCCCACTCACTTAGCCTGTCTATGTCCTTTTGCAGATTTTGTGTGTCCTTCTCACACATTGCTTTTCCTCCTATCTTTGTACCGTCAGCAAACCTGGCTATGTTACACTCAGTCCCTTCCTCCAAGTCCAATATAGATTGTAAATAGTTGGGGTCCCAGCACTGATCCTTGCGGCACCCCACTGCTTACTGATTACCAACCCGAGAATGAACCATGTATCCCGACTCTGTTTGCTGTTCGTTAGCCAATCCTCTATCCATGCTAATATATTACCCCCAACCCAGTGATCTTTTATCTTGTGCAGTAACCTTTTATGTGGCACCTTGTCAAATGCCTTCTGGAAGTCCAAATACACCACATCCACTGGTTCCCCTTTATCCACCCTGTTCGTTACATCCACAACAAATTCTAGCAAATTTTTCAAACATTTGTCAAACAGTCATGCTGGGGTATTGTACTGCAGGCACCAGCTACTTTGCCCAAGTGGTCTTTTACATGTATAAGCCGAGTATAGCATTACACTATTCAATCACAGCAAAGCCAAATTTGGTCTTCACCTGAAAACATACACTTTCTAATAGGAGTTTGACAGTGCTGATGAGCAGTAGCCTTTGCTGATTTATCTCTCTAACCTAGCATAATACTAGCACCTCTACTGAGAGTGCAAACTCAGTACAGGTTAAGCATCCGAAATCCGGAATGTTCTGGAATCTGGACCGATCCGCATAAGGGTTGTCCGGAAAATGTTCCAGAATCCGGACCCGCCGCTGCCTCTCCCCTGCCTCGGGCTACTGACAACCTCTCCCCCTCCGACCTCTCTCCTGCCTCCGGCTACCGCCGACCTCTCCCCCGCCTCGGGCCGTCGCCGACCTCTCCCCCGCCTCGGGCCGTCGCCGACCTCTCCCCCGCCTCGGGCCGCCGCCGACCTCTCCCCCGCCTCGGGCCGCCGCCGACCTCTCCCCCGCCTCGGGCCGTCGCCGACCTCTCCCCCGCCTCGGGCCGTCGCCGACCTCTCCCCCGCCTCGGGCCGTCGCCAACCTCTCCCCCGCCTCGGGCCGTCGCCAACCTCTCCCCCGCCTCGGGCCGTCGCCAACCTCTCCCCCGCCTCGGGCCGTCGCCGACCTCTCCCCCGCCTCGGGCCGTCGCCGACCTCTCCCCCGCCTCGGGCCGTCGCCGACCTCTCCCCCGCCTCGGGCCGTCGCCGACCTCTCCCCCGCCTCGGGTCGCCGCCGACCTCTCCCCAGTTTCCGGCCGTCGCCGACCTCTTCCCCCGCCTCGGACTACCGCCGACCTCTCTGCCGCCGCCGACCTCTCCCCAGTCTCCGGCCGCCGCCGATCTCTCCCCCGCCTCAGGCCGCCGCCGACCTCTCCCCAGTCTCCGGCCGCCGCCGATCTCTCCCCCGCCTCGGGCCGCCGCCGACCTCTCCCCCGCCTCGGGCCCCCGCCGACCTCTCTGCCGCCTCAGGCCGCCGCCGACCTCTCCCCCGCCTCGGGCCCCCGCCGACCTCTCTGCCGCCTCAGGCCGCCGCCGACTTCTCCCCCGCCTCGGGCCGCCGCCGACCTCTCCCCCGCCTCGGGCCGCCGCCGACCTCTCCCCCGCCGCCGACCTCTCCCCCGCCTCGGGCCGCCGCCGACCTCTCCCCCGCCGCCGACCTCTCCCCCGCCTCGGGCCGCCGCCGACCTCTCCCCCGCCGCCGACCTCTCCCCCGCCTCGGGCCGCCGCCGACCTCTCCCCCGCCGCCGACCTCTCCCCCGCCTCGGGCCGCCGCCGATCTCTCCCCCGCCTCGGGCCGCCGCCGATCTCTCCCCCGCCTTGGGCCGTCGCCGACCTCTCCCCCACCTCGGGCCGCCGCCGACCTCTCCCCAGTCTCCGGCCGCCGCCGATCTCTCCCCCGCCTCGGGCCGTCGCCGACCTCTCCCCCACCTCGGGCCGCCGCCGACCTCTCCCCTGCCTCTGGCCGTCACCGACCTCCCCCGCCTCGGGCCGTCGCCGATCTCTCCCCCGCCTCTGGCCGTCACCGACCTCTCCCCCGCCTCGGGCCGTCGCCATTCTCTCCCCCGCCTCGGGCCGTCGCCATTCTCTCCCCCTCCTCAGACCGCCGCCGACCTCTCCCCCCCGCCTCTGGCCGTCACCGACCTCTCCCCCGCCTCAGACCGCCGCCGACCTCTCCCCCCCGCCTCTGGCCGTCACCGACCTCTCCCCCGCCTCGGGCCGTCGCCGACCTCTCCCCCTCCTCAGACCGCCGCCGACCTCTCCCCCCCGCCTCGGGCCGTCGCCGACCTCTCCCCCTCCTCGGGCCGTCGCCGATCTCTCCCCCTCCTCGGGCCGCCGCCGACCTCTCCCCAGTCTCCGGCCGTCGCCGACCTCTCCCCCGCCTCGGACCACCGCCGACCTCTCTGCCGCCGCCGACCTCTCCCCAGTCTCCGGCCGTCGCCGACCTCTCCCCCACCTCGGACCACCGCCGCCGACCTCTCCCCAGTCTCCGGCCGCCGCCGACCTCTCCCCCGCCTCGGACCACCGCCGACCTCTCTGCCGCCGCCGACCTCTCCCCAGTCTCCGGCCGTCGCCGACCTCTCCCCCGCCTCGGACCACCGCCGACCTCTCTGCCGCCGCCGACCTCTCCCCAGTCTCCGGCCGTCGCCGACCTCTCCCCCACCTCGGACCACCGCCGCCGACCTCTCCCCAGTCTCCGGCCGCCGCCGACCTCTCCCCCGCCTCGGAACACCGCCGACCTCTCTGCCGCATCGGGCTGCCACCACAAACCTTGCCCCTGCCTTGGACCTCTGCCTCGGGCCAACCCCCTCCTGCCGCCGCCACTTAGCCGCCCAACCTCCCATCCCCCCATCCCCTCCCCCACCTACCTACCTAGGCCCAGGCGTTTCCGGACTCCGGATGTCAGAAAGACGTTCCGAAGTCCGGAAATACCCGAACCTGGGCTCGGGTGTTTCCGGATTCGGGATATCAAAAAGAAGTTCTGAAGTCTGGAAATACTCAGAATGCGGAACGGCCTCGGTCCCAAGATTTCCGTATTTTCGACGTTGTACCTGTACAGACAAACCTAGAACTTTATGGACTGTTCAGGTCAGTTTCATACTGGCCAGCAATATTAACACTTTTAACAGGTATTGCATCGGTGATTGACCACAAAGAAACTGTCTATTCCAATGAACTTCTGAAAATCTATCCAATAACCACAAATTACCAAATGACATCTTAAATCAAAACTCTGGTTTATTTAATACTGTACATCAGAGTTCCAGATCTTTTGGTTGTGCATTTACTGCAAAAGGTTAAATTCCACCATCCCCACAAATATTATAGTACAAAATATATTAAAAAAATTAACGCTACCCTTCCATCTTTAAGACACGTTTTGTTTATGAAGGTACAACAGTGCAATTGTTTGAGATACAAGATGATCAATCTAAATGCAGACAAACTGTCGAGCTAAACATTCAAAATGATTGATTTACAATTCATCTTTAGCTGTATCCTTCTCCACGGTTTTTTCTTGTTTTTCCTCTTTTTCTTCTACCTCTTCAGTTTTTTCCTCTTTTTGATTCTTCAGTTCTTCCTGTTTTTTCATTTCCTTCTCACCAATCTATTATGAAACAGCTTAATGTGTTATTTTGTAAAATAAACTTTGCATTACAACTGTTGGTTATCAAAATCAATGCTGCTTCATTGTTTACAAGCTTATATCTTGCCAACACACACACACCAGTTGTTTATACACCAGGCATTTTGTAGTTCAGGAGACTGTATAAATCGGACAGTGGCGTCTACCTACACAATTATTCTAAAGCTGCTTTGATGTTTAAAAATGGCCAGTTGACTGCACAGTACTGGACAGTGTACAACTAATTGAAACTTATGTCGTGTGATGAACACCGTACATCCCAATATATGTAAGACAAACAGCTAAAACAATAATGTCAAGAATTAGTGCAACAGAAGATGCTGCAATTGAATTAACGTTAAACTGAAGAGTTCAGCAGTTTATCATCTAAACTGCTTGAATTATAGCTTTTCAACTCTTCAATGTTAATATATTTTCAGCAAAGCTTATTCAGTATAGGCTGAGGGATTGAGGTGAGGTGACATGGAATCATGGCCATATATGTTTGTGACATCTGATCTGAAGCATAATAGCATTATGTGACCAGTATAATACTGGGTTATACTTATGCTATTTCCTCCAACCCTACAACCTTCTGAGAATTTGGCATTACTCCAATTCTGGCCTCTTGTGCATCCCCAACTTCCTTTGCTCCACAACTGGTGGCTGTGCCTTTGGCGTTCTAGGCCTTAAGCTCTAGAATTCCCTGCCTAAAACCTCTCCACTTCTCCCTCCTCACTCCTCAAAACCTACTTCTTTGACCAAGCTTTTGGTCACCTGTCCTGATGTCTCCTTTGACTCGGTGTCAATTTTTATCCAATTATGCTCCTGTGAAGTGCCTTGGGACATTTTACAATATTAGAGGTGCTGTATAAATCCAACTTGTTGCTGTTTTTGATGGAAATCAGGCACTGGCCACAGTTTTTTTTTAAATTAAAATAAATCAGCTACCTTGGTTATTCCCCATGTTTGATTGCCGTATTCTTCTGCATATTTCGAATCATTTGTTATAAGGAAGTTGTCAAAGATTGTACCAGATTTCACCTGTGACAAGACAAAAGTTTAGAAAAAGTACAACGAATAATTTCTAGTTGGCTCACATCAATAAACTAGCAGTGATTCCTAACACACATACCTGCCACAGATCAAGACCAAGAGCACCAATGTTATCATACTTGTACAAGTTGGCGTCTGGTGTGTATTCAGGATTATCGATTTCTGGATGGACCCAATTTCCTTTGAAGTTAGGGTTGTTAATCTGTCGAGATTTCCATTCACCCTGAGCACAAGAATATTTATTTTTATTATTTTGAAGTTCATTTGGTCATTAAGACAATTGCAGCAGTTACAAATAGCAACAAAATAAATTATTTGCAGACAAACTGAATATTTATCCAAAAGGCAGAGCGAGAAAGAAAAACCTGGTAGCTCTCGCCTTAACAGATTCCTGAGAAGGAAAAATATTTTGCTGGACAATATATTGTTGCAAAACTAGTCAGCTAACTGATCAACAATTATCAAGCAATCCTACCAGTCAGCAGACTGCAAGATTAGAACAGCATACACAAATATATGTATAGAAAAAAAAAGTAATCAAATTTGTTTCTCAATGCATGCTGCTCTACTGAAAACAGTAGATTGCTGGAATTTTTTTCTGGGAATCCCTGTATATGTTTGGTAAAGATATATTCAACTTGCCACAGGAATATACTTTAACCCTTTTAGTTTATACATCCACATTTGTAGGCTTTCTGGAATAAATGTTTCATAGCTTCACTAATACAGTTATGAACCTATTTCCCTGGAAAACACCACCATACTGTTATGGTCTGGGATTGTGTTAACAGCCAATTTCTCTCTGAGCAATGTTTCAATTGTTGGTGACACATGCATCATAAATTGGTAAACAAGTTATTAAAAAATAAAGTAATTTAGAGATAGTGTAGCATGAAGGAAACATTCACCATGAAAAATAAATTGCAACATTTCCAATTTTCACCTTGTACTGTGGATTCCGAATCATAGGAGGCTCCCATTCACCATCCATCTCATTTTCCCAGTCATCTGGTTTCTTGGCATCAGGATCTGGAATATTTTCTGGCTTGTCCCAGCCCTCAAATAGGAAAGAAGGAAAAAAACTTTCTGAAAGTGTGTCCGGAGCCCAAGGATTGTAGACATAAACAAAATCCCCAGGTTTCTTTTGTTCGATTACAGAGCATTTCCCAAATAGCTCCTTCCCTGAAATACATGTTCAGAAGTAGATATTTGCCACTCACTGATCACAACACGTTTGTAGCTGCACCCTTCCATCACCAAATATTACATGGCTTGTTACTGTTAACTATCTGTGATCAGTCATATCAGCCTCAACCAGGAACTCATTCAGCTCCCTTTTGAAAGCTTGCAGCAAATATGCATTGACTGCACAAGCCACAACTTGTTCCAGACCAATGACCCTCTGCAAAAAGAGCATCCTGATAGCTAAACTAGCTCTATGCTAATGTGATTTATGCATGTCCCCTGGTTCTCCTCAACCTATCGAATTCAAATAGTCTATCCACAGATACAATCTAGTTCCATTATTTTTAAATACTTCAAATCAAATCTCCTAAAACTCTTTGTTTTTCTAAAGTAAAAATCTCCACACCTATTGTGATAACTATAGGCTTTTACGCTAGATATCAATCTTGTGGCCCACTTCTGAACTTTCTCCAGGGCCTTTACATCACCATGTAAGGGGTCCAAAGCTGGACACGCCCATAAAATGATTAGGTATACGAGTCTGCCACATGGTTAAAGGAGACGGATTTAGTAGTGTAAACCCCAGAACTGGCTTCAATTAACACACATTGAAGAAAGTGCATCCCCTCAGCTCTGGCACAATTAGACAATAAATGCAGACAAAGAACCAACAACAACTTACATGTAAGTAGCGCCTTTAACGTCCCAAGGAACTTCACAGAAGCGTTATCAGACAAAATTTGACGCCGAGCCACTTAGAGACATTAGGATAGGTGACCAAAAGCTCAGTCAAAGATGTAGGTTTTAAGAAGTGAGGTAAAGAGGAAGAGAGGTTTCGGGAGGGAATTACAGAGCCTAGGGCCTAGACAGCTGAATGCATGGACACCATTGGTGGAGTAAAGGAAATCAGGGATGTCAAAATTAGAGGAGCGCAGAGATCTGGGAGGGTTGTAGGGCTGGAGGAGGTTACAGAGATAGGGAAGGCCTTGCCATGGAGGGATTTGAAAACTAGGATGAAAATTTTAAAATCGAGGCATTTGCAGCTGGGAAGTTACCCAGAGCCAGTTTGAAAGGTGAAGCAAAGAATCATATTACTATAGTGATGACAGGAAGTGAACAGGCTTGAGTGGTTCATTAAGTTGTCCTGTCCTTGCTCACACAGTCCATCCATAACTTGTAAGCTCAGTCCCGAAGGAAACCTTAGTACAGTAACGGCATTCAAAATTTGAATGGCCTACTCAGTAGAATGCTGTTACATTTATTCAATTACTAAAAATTTGCCACTAGTTTTAAATTATTTAAAGTTTTTGGAATTAGTGATGTCCACTTACTTCTGGTTTTACATCATCAGGGTCATTAATCTTCTCTCGATCATCCCAGTCTTCAGGTTTCTTAGCATTTGGGTCCTTAAATGTTTTAGCACGCAGTAAGTCCCAGTCATCCTCCAGAGTCCCAGATTCAACTTTTTTGTTATCAATCTTCACTTCGTAAGTGTTATCAGAACGAAGTACTAGGGTGTAGAGATGCGTGTACTCATCGTCCTACGAGCAATATGTGATTTCAATTCAAAAAAAGCCATGACTTCTTCAATGAACAACCCCCACCCCAACTACAAAATAATCACCTCAACACATATAGTTTCCTTATATTTAGTAATATTACCACTGTTAGCAGAGCAAACCTTTGGCTTAGTGGTAGCAATTCCTTCTTCCGCCCCCCCCACCCTGGAGTCAGAAGGTGCAGGGTGTGAACCCCGCCCCAGACAATCTCGGTGAGTGGAGATTGAAGCTCCAGTTCTGAATTCCGGGTTGACAACCAGCAGGATACTCGCGTCTGGTGGATGTGGGTGGTCCCGCTTATTTGTATGGCTCATGGGAGCCCATAAGACCCTCCTGCCCTATAGGACTAACCACCCCATTGACTCATATAAAGATGGTTATGCTCATGAAAATAGCATTCACGTCACGGCCTGTCAGACTGTTTATCAGCCTGCAAATCCTTCTATTGCTTCATACTATTCTCCGAGGCAAGAGTGAAGATACAAAAACAACCACCACTGTTAGTGCACACAGATTTTTGGGGACATCTTAAAAAGGCAAGTAGAACTTTCCTGTACAAATCAATTCTGTTCTTTATTAACTTTTATGCTCAAAATGAAAGATCAGGAATGGAATACTTTTACATCTGGAGATCTGGTATCAGAACCAAGCACTCCTTGATCAGATAGAACATTGTCAATTTCAAGCAAAGTTCCTCCTCTACCCTATCTCAGAAGAGCACCATCTATTCTACCAGAATAAATTCTCCTTTCCCCCAATGTAGCTAGTTATGCCCAAGAGAGACTACAAGTTTAGAACAGTGGGCTTCTACTGAATTGCAATTGGGTAGCAATTTAGCCCAAACTAGTTTTACACAGAAACCCCAAGAGCCAGCAGAGTTGAATTCACCCTATCGGTCTGGACTAAATTCAAACCCAGATCTGTAAGATAGTATGCTGAGACACTGTCACCTGGCCCCCACTTACATAATGGAAACTATAACCATACCAATTTCAAACATGAACATAGAAGTGCACTGCAAGAAAAATCTGCATATACCAAGTTATTTTTAGAAGCAAATGATTTACCAAATATTTAAATAACAAATATGCTAATACTTGAGAACGGTTTTAAAGTTATATTTTTTCTGGTCAACAAAAATAAATCCTAGTACCCCCTTTAAGGTCTGCATTTCCTGTCAAAGTGTGGCATGCAACTTGATCCAAATTATATATCACTGATGCATCAATTGCTGGGATCTGCATAGGTGGAATCTGAAGTGACTCACCCATCTTTTTTTGGAGAAACATCTCTCAACATCAGCATGGCAGACATATTTTAATAACAGGCTAAATTATTAAGCAGGTTTATAAGAATTACGTAGAGGTAAACAGTATATGCAAGTTATTGAACAGTCCAATACAGTGCTGAAATACTCTCCGAATAAGCAATTTTGTTCCTCGACAAAAACAGAAGAGTCTTTGTAGGAAATACATAAGCATAAGACTCTGAAAGTACTCCATGGTAAGAGAAACCAAAATATTAATTCCTTTCAACAACAAACACTTGTTTTGAAATCCAGTCTGACCGAGGACAGTGATCAGCTAAACAATACCAACCTTTAAAACCAAAGACAAGGCAGGATTATGAGGACTGGGATTTTGGATGCATTGGTTGTAATTTACCAAAATTCCCTGGATTCTGGGGTGGTCCCAGCAGATTGGAAAACTGCAAATGTAACGCCCCTATTTAAAACAAAAAAGGAGGCAGACAAAAAGCAGGAAACTATAGACCAGTTAGCCGAACATCTATCTGTGGTTGGGAAAATGTTGGAGTCCATTATTAAAGAGGCAGTAGCAGAACATTTGAAAAAGCAAAATTTGGTCAGGCAGAGTCAGCGTGGATTTATGAAGGGGAAGTCATGTTTGACAAATTTGCTGGAATTCTTTGAGGATGTAACAAACAGGGTGGATAAAGGGGAACCAGTGGATGTGGTGTATTTGGACTTCCAGAAGGCATTTGACAAGGTGCCACATAAAAGGTTACTGCACAAGATAAAAGTTCACAGAGTTGGGGGTAATATATTAGCATGGATAGAGGATTGGCTAACGAACAGAAAACAGAGTCGGGATAAATGGTTCATTCTCTGGTTGGCAACCAGTAACTAGTGGGGTGCCGCAGGGATCAGTGCTGGGACCCCAACTATTTACAATCTATATTAACGATTTGGAAGAAGGGACTGAGTGTAACGTAGCCAAGTTTGCTGATGATATAAAGATGGGAGGAAAAGCAATGTGTGAGGAGGACACAAAAAATCTGCAAAAGGACATAGACAGGCTAAGTGAGTGGGCAAAAATTTGGCAGATGGTGTATAGAAACATAGAAAATAGGTGCAGGAGTAGGCCATTCGGCCCTTCGAGCCTGCACCGCCATTCAATGAGTTCATGGCTGAACATGCAACTTCAGTACCCCATTCCTGCTTTCTCGCCATACCCCTTAATGTTGGAAAGTGTGAGGTCATGCACTTTGGCAGAAAAAATCAAAAAGCAAGTTATTATTTAAATGGAGAAAGATTCCAAAGTGCCGCAGTACAGTGGGACCTGGGGGTACTTGTGCATGAAACACAAAAGGATAGTGTTATAGATGTGGACTTGTATTAACTCTGTACAGCCACCAGAGGGCTCATTCCCCGGAGTCCCAAGGGATCCCATAATCCCTTGGGAGCGCAGATATTTAAGGAGGCTTCACAGGTTGGAGAGGCACTCTGGAGACCTGCAATAAAAGGCTAAGATCACACTTTACTTTGAGCTCACAGTGTTCAGTCTGACTCTTTTTCCATACACTACAACTGGCGATGAGATACAGATAGCGAACCCAAAGATGCAGCGAACAGTGGGCATCCTGGAGAAACTTTCGGAGGGAGATGATTGGGAAACTTTTGTGGAGCGACTCGACCAATACTTCGTGCCAACGAGCTAGATGGGGAAGAGAGCGCTGCCAAACGTAGAACAATCCTCCTCACCGTCTGTGGGGCACCAACGTATGGCCTCATGAAGAATCTGCTCACTCCAGCGAAACCCACGGAGAAATCGTACGACGATTTGTGCACACTGGTCCGAGAGCACTTGAACCCGAAGGAAAGTGTTCTGATGGCGTGGTATCGGTTCTACACCTACAAAAGGTCTGAAGGCCAGGAAGTGGCGAGTTATGTCGCCGAGCTGAGACGCCTTGCAGGACATTGCGAATTTGAAGGACATTTGGAGCACATGCTCAGAGACTTTTTCGTACTTGGCATTGACCACGAAACCATACTTTGCAAGCTTTTGACTGTAGAGACCCCAACCTTGAGTAAGACCATAGCGATAGCCCAGGCGTTCATTGCCACCAGTGACAATACAAAGCAAACCTCTCAGCACACAAGTGCTGCTACAAGTACTGTGAACAAAGTGATGTTGTTTTCAAATCATAACGTACAGGGCAGGTCACACATACCTGCAGCTACACGTCCGTAGATGTCTCAGAGTCCACCATCAAGGGTGATGAATGCAAGGCCATTAACACCTTGTTGGCGCTGCGGGAGTGATCATCGTTTCCATTCATGCCAATTCAAAGGATACATTTGCAAGGACTGTGGAACAATGGGACACCTCCAACGAGTGTGCTGGTGAGCTGATAAGACTGTTGAACCTGCAAACCACCACGTTGCAGAGGAGGACAGATCCACGGAGGATCACTACGAACCAGAGCCTCAGATAGAGGAGGCAGAGGTACATGCGGTGCACACATTCACCAGGAATTGTCCCCCGATAATGCTGAATGTTGAACTAAATGGACTCCCGGTGTCAATGGAGCTGGACACGGGCGCGAGCCAGTCCATTATGGGCAAAAAGACGTTCGAAAGATTGTGGCACAACAAGGCCTCAAGGCCAGTCTTAACTCCAGTTCGCACGAGACTAAGAACTTACACAAAATAACTGATTCCTGCAATCGGCAGTGCTACCGTAAAGGTCTGTTACGATGGAGCGGTGCACAAGCTACCACTCTGGGTGGTACCGGGCGATGGACCCACATTGCTTGGCAGGAGCTGGCTGGGAAAGATACACTGGAACTGGGATGACGTCCGAGCGCTATCGCCCGCTGACGACACTTCGTGTGCCCAGGTCTTAAATAAATTTCCTTCACTGTTCGAACCAGGCAGTGGGAAATTCCAAGGAGCAAAAGTGCAGATCCACCTAATTCCGGGGGCGCGACCCATCCATCACAAGGCGAGAGCAGTACCGTACATGATGAGAGAAAGGGTAGAGATCGAGCTAGACCGGCTGCAACGAGAGGACATCATTTCACCGATCGAGTTCAGCGAGTGGGCCAGTCCTATTGTCCCAGTCCTCAAGGGAGATGGCACCGTCAGAATCTGCGGTTATTACAAAGTAACTATCAATCGTTTCTCCCTGCAGGACCAATACTCACTACCAAAAGCCAACAACCTTTTTGCAACGCTGGCGGGAGGAAAGACGTTCACGAAGCTGGATCTGACTTCAGCCTACATGACGCAGGAACTGGAGGAATCATCGAAGGCCCTCACCTGCATCAACACGCACAAAGGTCCTTTTGTTTATAACAGATGCCCATTTGGAATCTGATCAGCGGCAGTGATATTCCAGAGAAACATGGAAAGTTTACTGAAGTTGGTCCCGCACACCGTGGTCTTCCAGGACGATATCTTGGTCACAGGTTGGAACACAGTCGAGCACCTGCAGAACCTGGAGGAGGTTCTTAGTTGACTCAGCCGCGTGGGGCTCAGGTTAAAATGCTCGAAGTGCGTTTTCCTGGCGCCTGAAGTGGAGTTCCTGGGAAGGAGGATTGCGGCGGATGGCATCAGGCCCACCAACGCGAAGACGGAGGCAATCGAGAACGCACCGAGGCCACAGAACGTGACAGAGCTGCGGTCGTTTCTGGGACACCCGAACTACTTCGGTAACTTCTTACCGGGTCTCAGCACACTGTTAGAACCACTACATGTCTTACTACGAAAAGAGGGCGAATGGGTTTGGGGCAAAAGCCAAGAAAATGCTTTGTAAAAGCGAGAAAATTGTTATGCTCAAACAAATTGCTTGTGTTGTATGATCCATGTAAGCGTTTGGTACTAGCATGTGACGCATCGTCATATGGCGTCGGGTGTGTATTGCAACAATCTAATGATTTCGGGAAACTGCAACCGGTTGCTTATGCATCCAGAAGTCTGTCTAAGGCCGAGAGAGCTTACAGCATGATTGAAAAAGAAGCATTAATGTGTGTCTATGAGGTAAAGAAAATGCATCAATACCTGTTTGGGCTAAAATTCGAATTGGAAACTGACCATAAGCCACTTGTATCCCTGTTTTCCGAGAGTAAAAGGATAAATACCAACGCATCGGCCCGCATCCAGGGATGGGCGCTCACGTTGTCCGCATACAACTACGCCATCCGCCACAGAAAACTGCGCCGATGCTCTCAGTAGGCTGCCATTGCCCACCACGGGGGTGGGAATGGCGCAGCCTGCAGATCCAGCCATGGTTATGAAAGCATTTGAGAGTGAGCAATCACCCGTCACTGCTCGGCAGATCAAAACCTGGACAAGCCAGGACCCCTTATTATCTCGAGTCAAAAGCTGTGTGCTTCACAGGAGCTGGTCCAGTGTCCCAGTGGAAATGCAGGAAGAGATAAAGCCGTTCCAGCGGCGCAAAGATGAAATGTCTATACAGGCAGACTGCCTTCTGTGGGGCAATCAAGTAGTGGTCCCCAAGAAGGGCAGAGACACCTTCATCAATGACCTCCACAGTACCCACCCAGGCATCGTAATGATGAAAGCGATAGCCAGATCCCACGTGTGGTAGCCCGGTATCGATGCGGACTTAGAGTCCTGCGTTCACAGATGTAACACATGCTCGCAGTTAAGCAACATGCCCAGGGAGGCGCCGCAAAGTTTATGGTCTTGGCCCTGCAAACCGTGGACTAGGGTACACGTCGACTATGCAGGCCCGTTCTTGTGGTTGTAGACAAGTACTCCAAATGGATTGAACGTGAGAAAATGTTGGCTAGCACGTCCGCTTGCCACCACTGAAAGCCTGCGGCCCATGTTTGCCACACACGGCTTACCCGATGTCCTGGTGAGCGACAACGGGCCATGTTATACCAGTGCCGAGTTCAAAGAATTCATGACCCGTAATGGGATCAAACATGTCACATCTGCCCCGTTTAAACCAGGTTCCAATGTTCAGGCAGAGAGAGCAGTGCAAACCATCAAGCAAGGCTTGAAGAGGGTAACTGAAGGCTTACTGCTGACTCGCTTATCCCGAGTCCTGCTTAGATACTGCACTAGACCCCACTCACTCACTGGGATCCCACCTGCTGAACTGCTCATGAAAAGAGCACTTAAAACAAGGCTCTCGTTAGTTCACCCTGATCTACATGAACAGGTAGAGAGCAGGCGGCTTCAACAAAGTGCATACCATGATAGCACAAATGTGTCACGCGTGATTGAAGTCAATGATCCTGTATTTGTATTAAATAATGGACAAGGTCCCAAGTGGCTTCCCAGCACTGTCATGGCCAAAGAGGGGAGCAGGGTGTTTCGGGTCAAACTTTCAAATGAACGGAAACACTTGGACCAAATCAAACTCAGATTCACGGACTATCCTGAGCAACCCACCTTGGACCCTACCTTTTTTGATCCCCCAACACACACACCAGTGGCAACCGACACCATAGTTGACCACAAAGCAGAACCCATCATCCACAGCAGCCCTGCAGGGCCCAACACACCAGGCAGCCCAGCAAGGCCAGCTGCACAGCAGCCCAGCGAGGGCCCAACAAATGATTCAACAACACCAGCTTTCACACCGAGACGATCAACCAGGGCAAGAAGGGCCCCAGATCGACTCACATTGTAAATAGTTGCACTACTGACTTTGGGGCAAGGGGGGCAGGGGGGTGGGGGGAAAGTGTTGTTATATATGTGGACTTGTATTTACTCTGGGGACTCATTCCCTGGGAGCACAGGTATTTAAGGCGGCTTCACAGGTTGGAGAGGCACTCTGGAGACCTGCAATAAAAGACTAAGGTCACACTTTACTTTGAGCTCACAGTGTTCAGTCTGACTCTTTCTCCATACACTACAGATAGTATGCAGGTACAGCAAGTGATCAGGAAGGCCAATGGTATCTTGGCCTTTATTGCAAAGGGGATGGAGTGTAAAAGCAGGGAAGTCTTGCTACAGCTATATAAGGTATTGGTGAGGCCACACCTGGAATATTGCGCGTGGTTTGGTTTTCATATTTACGAAAAGATATACTTGCTTTCGAAGCAGTTCAGAGAAGGTTCACGAAGTTGATTCCGGGGATGAGGGGGTTAACTTACGAGGAAAGGTTGAGTAGGTTGGGCCTCTACTCATTGGAATTCAGAAGAATGAGAGGTGATCTTATCGAAACGTATAAGATTATGAGGGGGCTTGACAAGGTGGATGCAGAGAGGCTGTTTCCATTGATAGGGGAGACTAGAACTAGAGGGCACGATCTTAGAATAAGGGGCCGCCCTTTTAAAACAGAGATGAGGAGAAATTTCTTCTCTCAGAGAGCTGTGGAAGCTGGGACATTGAATAAATTTAAGACAGAAATAGACAGTTTCTTAAACAATAAGGGGATAAGGGATTATGAGAAGTGGACAGAGAAGAGGAGCTGAGTCCTTGATCAGATCAGCCATGGTCTTATTGAATGGCGGAGCAGGCTCGAGGCCTACTCCTGTTCCTATTTCTTATGTTCTTACAGATATACATGGTCTTCTGGGTTTGGACAGTTTGACCATTTCAGTCACAACAGATGTTTAGATACATTGCACACTGGGTTCAAAATATATTTTTTTAACTTAATTGATTTTCTCATTAGAAACAAGCAGGCAGCCACCCTCCAGCAGCCTGGCCATCTGGGATTACAGGAATGTTCTTCTGGACATGATCCTTAACAATTTATCAATCAAAATATTAGTGTGCCAAAATACTTTGTCCCCTTCAACAAAGTATTGTGGCAGTAAACAAAATATCTTGTCTACAAACAAACATGCTGACTTTTAACCTTCATTTTAAGCTGTGATCTTTAAAACTGCAATTTATATATTAAACAAAAATTTTAAAAAACAAAAAAAATTCAAATTTTGTCACACCTTCAACCTACAATGCGAAGCTATCTCAGCACACAATTTTAAGTCAGCAGTTAAACAAAAAAAACCCTGAATTGGTTAATAGCACACGAATGCAATGCTCGAGTCATTAATTGTGCAAAGCACAATGGGGGTCAAATTTGTACTGATGAAAGCAAACCGACAGCCTGTTGTACACTCCACACGATTTTCTTTCCAATTGAATTCAATGGAAAATACAAGTCGAACAGAGTGTAAAACGGGCTGACAATTCACTATTATTCGTTTTGCGTTACTGCCAAAGATGCATTTCACCCCCAATGCATTCGACATATCTAATTTTACCAGTTAGCTAATGAGATCTGAAGTGTTGTAAAACTCAAGCTCAATGAAGTTTGAAAAAATAATTACCTTGCATCTAATATCTTTTTTAATTAAGTAATTCTTTCCTTTGTAGTTGAAGATCACATGAACTTTTTTGGTTCCTGGTCC
Organism: Pristiophorus japonicus; assembly: GCF_044704955.1. Lineage (NCBI taxonomy): Eukaryota > Metazoa > Chordata > Chondrichthyes > Pristiophoridae > Pristiophorus > Pristiophorus japonicus. Next base: position 64,527,098 of record NC_091984.1, on the reverse strand, counting down.
GCAAATATCTGGGCCTGAGGAATGTAATGACATTAAGAGTTTGCTATTGAATTCTTAAGCAAATTATAAACCTTTTGACGTTTGTCTGTTTATTTTATTAATTTAAACTTAACCTTACTGAAACTGTGGAAAAGATCAACAGAAAAATCTGTTCCCTTAAAAGCTTCCAAAGACTGGGCATGCACCCTGAATTCCCACGATATTTTAACATGGACCACATTGTAGCCCTCTGTTTAGTTCATTAAATAATATTAACAGAACTTTTCTTGTTCCCGAAAGAATTTCGATTCCCGTTTGGGAGGATAAATTCTAAATTTTTCAGCACACTAATTTACTCATTACAGTTCAATAACTCTGAACACGTTAGAGTTGACAAAGATCAAGGCCCAGAATTTCCTGTGAATTTGCACCCAAAGACATGTGCACTCGTGACATAAAACCAATTTCCAGTGTAAAAGATCGAGGAAATTCAGGCACAAGTGCATTACCGACATACTTCTAATACACCCGAATTTCTCCAATATTTTATGCCTGTTCACAAAGACCTTCGCATGGACAAATCAGGACTCATTATCATGGCTCTGTCCATCCATGATCGAAAGTGGTACCTTTGAATTTTCTGCAATTACACTGGTCCAAAATGGGTGTAAATTTAAGTCCAAAATTTTAGACACAGTGGGACCCAAAGTTATTTTTATGGTTTTTGTTTTCTCCTCAGAGTTGTGCACTGTATTTTCTGTTTCTTGGAATGGGTTTTTAATGCACCAGAATGAGTTGCATTAAAAACTGAAAAGCTTCCATGATTGCATTTACTTAATGTGCATAAATGACAGTTGTATGGCTTCAAACTTGAAATTCATAGTTAAAGAAGGAATGCAGGGTGTGGGCTTCGCTGATGGTTTATGCTGATTTTGACATTCTGGCATATCTTCATGATGGGCAGAAAATTTCGGCACCAATTACCATCGGCAAATTGGGTGTGAATTTTGCATACAATGTTAGCGTAACTTTCTGATTTTGGCGCCACAGGAAATTCCAGACCCAACTCTTAGAGAAGGCCAATTCTATAAAAATACCAATAAATGCTCACCACCAAATTTCTCTAAACCAAATGGACTCAGATTTTGTTAAGTTAGATTAACACAAAATTGAATGTAGTGAAAAAATCTCACTTACTATTTTCCAACCTGCTCTTAAAAAAAAAATCCTTTCTTCTTCTTTCTTCTTATTCACCTTCCCTAAAAGGGAATGATCTGATAAAGGACATCTAATCTATTTCCATAATTTCACTCGTGCTTGGTGAGTTTCAGGTACATCGAGTGACATACTAAGTGGTACAATTTTAAAGACAGGGGAAAGAGCAGTGGAGTGGGACCAATTGGATAGCTGTTTCAAGGAGCTAGCACAGGCACGATTGTTCGAATGGCTTCCTTCTGTGCTGTATGAATCTAATGCTTTAGTCCAATGATACTAAAAACTAATTGCAGGCAAGGGAGCAGCCATACCATCAGGGACTTGCCTTTTGGGCATACAGCAAATTGAAACTCTCCAACAATCTACATTAACAACTTGGAAGAAGGGACCGAATGTAACATAGCCAAGTTTGCTGACGATACAAAGATGGGAGGAAAAGCAATGTGTGAGGAGGTCACAAAGAATCTGCAAAAGGACATAGCCAGGCTAAGTGAGTGGGCAAAAATTTGGCAGATGGAGTATAATGTTGGAAAGAAGGAGGTCATGCACTTTGGCAGAAAAAAAATCAAAGAGCAAGTTATTATTTAAATGGAGAAAGATTGCAAAGTGCTGCAGTACAGCGGGACTTGGGAGTACTTGTGCATGAAACACAAAAGGTTAGTATGCAGGTACAGCAAGTGATTAGGAAGGCCAATGGAATCTTGGCCTTTGTTGCAAAGGGGATGGAGTATAAAAGCAGAGAAGTCTTGCTACAGTTGTACAGGATATTGGTGAGGCCACACCTGGAATACTGCATGCAGTTTTGGTTTCCATATTTACGAAAGAATATATTTGCTTTGGAGGCAGTTCAGAGAAAGTTCACTATGTTGATTCCAGAGATGAGGGGGTTGACTTCTGAGGAAAGGTTGAGTAGGTTGGGCCTCTACTCATTTGGAATTCAGAAGAATGAGAGGTGATCTTATCGAAACGTGTAAGATTATGAGGGGGCTTGACAAGGTGGATGCAGAGAGGATGTTTCCACTGATGGGAGAGACTAGAACGAGAGGGCATAATCTTAGAATAAGGGGCCACCCATTTAAAACTGAGATGAGGAGAAATTTCTTCTCTCAGAGGGTTGTGGATCTGTGGAATACGCTGCCTCAGAGAGCTGTAGAAACTGGGACATTGAATAAATTTAAGACAGAAATAGACAGTTTCTTCAACGATAAGGGAATCATCAGATCATAGATCATAGGCGGTCCCTCGAAACAAAGATTACTTGCTTCCACACCAAAAAGGGCCGAGTTCACAGGTGTTTCAATGAAGGACCCGAACTACATCCTGAAGGGTGGAAGATGCCTGTGCGTGAATTTTTTTAACGTGGAGTGGCCGTTGCACACCAGCAACCACACGGACTTGATAAAGCTAGATCTTAGTCCAATGGCAAGGATAAGGGAATAAGGGGTTGTGGAGAGCGGGTAGGGAAGTGGACCCGAGTCCATGATCTGATCAGCCATGATCATGTTGAATGGCGGAGGCTCAAGGGGCCGTATGGCCTACTCCTGCTCCTATTTCTTATGTTCTTATAACTTGTAAAAAAAAATAACTTTTACAGAAGTGTACTTGTACTCTCGAATGTTACTTTTCCTTTGGAAACTAAGATAAGCATTTTAAATGCACACAGCGTTTATACACAGCTACAGAACTTTCAAAAGTGAGTTGTGAAGTGGTGCTGAAAGTGAAGATTTGTTTTAAATTCAGGAAAACAGCAGAAGAGAAACTGAAAAGGTGCAGTAGATTAGTAATCTGTCCTTTCTTCTCTGGGAGTTGGATTCAAATTTAATTCATTCATCAAAGTCTCCTCTCTACCAAATATAAGGATCTCAAGTAGAATAATTTGGACAACTTCAAACTTAGATTCGAATGAACCCAAGTCCAGTCATAACATTTTCAGTAACTTATTTTTGGCATCCAATGCTTATTACCTTGCATATTCCACATGACATATTATTGAGTAAGTAACCAAGGTATTACCATTCAAAGGTTCATAGGATGTGCCTGTCCTGTGCAGTTGATGCATCTTAATAAAGCATATTTATATTCCAGATTAATTTTTTTAAAAATCATTGAGGGTTTCAGTTTTTTTTTTAAATATATTTGTTCAGGGAAAAACAGATAGGGATACAGAAGACATCACTTGTTGATTATGTTGATTTGTTGATTGCAAGCGCAAGTTTTTCTTCATGTTGTGTCACCTCATCCCCCAATGTATCCTTGCAGTAGAATTTCCCGGTTACCAATCACGGATTGCATTTCCCACAGGTGATGTATTGATTCTGAGGGAAACATAGAAACATAGAAAATAGGTGCAGGTGTAGGCCATTCAGCCCTTCGAGCCTGCACCACCATTCAATAAGATCATGGCTGATCATTCCCTCATTACCCCTTTCCTGCTTTCTCACTATACCCCTTGATTTCCTTAGCTGTAAGGGCCATATCTAACTCCCTCTTGAATATACCCAATGAACTGGCATCAACAACTCTCTGCGGCAGGGAATTCCACAGGTTAACAACTCTGAGTGAAGAAGTTTCTCTTCATCTCAGTCCTAAATGGCCTACTCCTTATCCTAAGACCATGTCCCCTGGTTCTGGACTTCTCCAACATCAGGAACATTCTTCCCGTATCTAACCTGTCCAGTCCCATCAGAATCTTATACGTTTCTATTAGATCCCCTCTCATCCTTCTAAACTCCAGTGAATAAAAGCTCAGTTGATCCAGTCTCTCCTCATATGTCAGTCCAGCCATCCCGGGAATCAGTCTGGTGAACCTTCGCTGCACTCCCTCAATAGCAAGAACGTCCTTCCTCAGCTTAGGAGACCAAAACTGAACACAATATTTCAGGTGAGGCCTCACCAAGGCCCTGTACAACTGCAGTGAGACCTCCCTGCTCCTATACTCAAATCCTCTCGCTATGAAGCCCAACATACCATTTGCCTTCTTCACCGCCTGCTGTACCTGTATGCCAACTTTCAATGACTGATGAACCCATGACACCCAGGTCTCGTTGCACCACCCCTTTTTCCTAATCTGCCGCCATTCAGATAATATTCTGCCTTCGTGTTTTTGCCCCCAAAATGGATAACCTCACATTTATCCACATTATACTGCATCTACCATGCATTTGTCCACTCAACTAACCTGTCCAAGTCACCTTGCAGCCTCTTAGCATCCTCCTCACAGCTCACACCGCCACCCAGTTTAGTGTCATCTGCAAACTTGGAGATATTACACTCAATTCCTTCATCTAAATCGTTAATGTATATTGTATAGAGCTGGGGTCCCAGCACTAAGCCCTGCGGCACTCCACTAGTCACTGCCTGCCATTCTGAAAAGGACCCGTTTATCCCGACTCTCTGCCTTCTGTCTGCCAACCAATTCTCTATCCACGTCAGTACATGACCCCTAATAACATGTGCTTTGATTTTGCACACCAATCTCATGTGCGGGACCTTGTCAAAAGCCTTTTGAAAGTCCAAATACGCCACATCCACTGGTTCTCTCTTGTCCACTCTGCTAGTTACATCCTCAAAAAATTCCATAAGATTCGTCAAGCATGATTTCCCTTTCATAAATCCATGCTGACTTAGACCGATCCTGTCCCTGCTTTCCAAATGCACTGCTATTTCATCTTAATGATTGCTTACAACATTTCCCCAGTCTATAATTACCCGTTTTCTCTCTCCTTTCTTTTTTAAAAAGTGGTGCTATATTAGCTACCCTCCAGTCCATAGGAACTGATCCAGAGTCGATAGACTGTTGGAAAATGATCACCAATGCATCCACTATTTCTAGGGCCACTTCCTTAAGTACTCTGGGATGCAGACTATCAGGCCCTGGGGATTTATCTGCCTTCAATCCCATCAATTTCCCTTACACAATTTCCTGCCTAATAAGGATATCCTTCAGTTCCTCCTTCTCACTAGACCCACTGTCTCCTAGTACATCCGGAAGGTTATTTGTGTCTTCCTTCGTGAAGACAGAACCAAAGTATTTGTTCAATTAGTCTGCCATTTCGTTGTTCCCCATTATAAATTCACCTGAATCCGACTGCAAGGGACCTACGTTTGTCTTCACTAATCTTTTTCTCTTCACATATTTATCGAAGCTTTTGCAGTCAGTTTTTATGTTCCCTGCAAGCTTACTCTCCTACTCTATTTTCCCCCTCCTCATTAAACCCTTTGTCCTCCTCTGTTGAATTCTAACCAATTTTTCTAGCCAATTTATATGCCTCTTCCTTAATTTCCCTTGTTAGCCACAGTTGAGCCACCTTCCCCGTTTTATTTTTACTCCAGACAGGGATTTACAATTGCTGAAGTTCATCCATGTGATCTTTAAATGTTTGCCATTGCTTATCCAGCATCAACCCTTTAAGTATCCTTTGCCAGTCTATTCTAGCCAATTCACGCCTCATACCATCGAAATTACCTTTTCTTAAGTTCAGGACCCTAGTTTCCGGATTAACTGTGTCACTCTCCATCTTAATAAAGAATTCTACTATATTATGGTCACTCTTCCCCAAGGGGCCTCGCACAACAAGATTGCTAATTAGTCCCTTCTCATTACACATCACCCAGTCTAGAATGGCCAGCCCTCTAGTTGGTTCCTCGACATATTGGTCTAGAAAATCATCCCTAATACACTCCAGGAAGTCCTCCTCCACCGCATTGCTATCAGTTTGGTTAGCGCAATCAATATGTAGATTAAAGCCGCCCATGATAACTGCTGTACCTTTATTGCACACATCCCTTATTTCTTGTTTGATGCTGTCCCCAACCTCACTACTACTGTTTAGTGGTCTGTACACAACTCCCACTAGCGTTTTCTGCCCTTTGGTATTCCGCAGCTCCACACATACCAATTCCACATCATCCAGGCTAATATCCCTCCTTACTATTGCATTAATTTCCTCTTTAACCAGCAACGCCACCCCGCCTCCTTTTCCTCTCTGTCTATCCTTCCTAAATGTTGAATACCCCTGGATGTTGAGTTCCCAGCCTTGGTCACCCTGGAGCCATGTCTCCTGATGCCAATTACATCATATCTGTTAACTGCTATCTGCGCAGTTAATTCATCCAACTTATTCCGAATACTCCTCGCATTGAGGCACAGAGCCTTCAGGCTTGCCTTTTTAACACACCTTTAGAATTTTGCTGTAATGTGGCCCTTTTTGTTTTTTGCCTTGGGTTTCTCTGCCCTCTACTTTTACTATTTTCCTTTATATATTTTGCTTCTGCCTCCATTTTATTTCCCTCTGTCTCCCTGCATAGGTTCCCATCCCCCTGCTATGTTAGTTAACTCCTCCCCAACAGCACTAGCAAACACTCCCCCTAGGACATTAGTTCCGGTCCTGCCCAGCTGTAGATCGTCCGGTTTGTACTGGTCCCACCACCCCTAGAACCGGTTCCAATGTCCCAGGAATTTGAATCCCTCCCTTCTGCACCACTTCTCAAGCCACGTATTCATCTGAGCTATACTGCGATTCCTACTCTGACTAGCACATGGCACTGGTAGCAATCCTGAGATTACTACTTTTGAGGTCCTACTTTTTAAATTTAGTTCCTAGCTCCCTAAATTCGTCTCGTCGGACCTCATCCCATTTTTTACCTATATCGTTGGTACCTAAATGCACCCTCCCTTTTCAGAATGTCCTGCACCCGCTCCGAGACATCCTTGACCCTTGCACCAGGGAGGCAACATACCATCCTGGAGTCTCGGTTGCGGCCGCAGAAACGCCTATCTATTCCCCTTACAATCGAATCCCCTATCACTATCGCTCTCCCACTCTTTTTCTTGCCCTCCTGTGCAGCAGAGCCACCCACGGTGCCATGAACTTGGCTGCTGCTGCTCTCCCCTGATGAGTCATCCCCCTCAACAGTACCCAAAGCGGTGTATCTGTTTTGCAGGGGGATAACCGCAGGGGACCCCTGCACTACCTTCCTTGCACTGCTCTTCCTGTTGGTCACCCATTCTCTATCTGGCTGTGTACCCTTTACCTGCGGCAAGACCAACTTGCTAAACGTGCTATTCACGTCATTCTCAGCATTGTGGATGCTCCAGAGTGAATCCACCCGCAGCTCCAGTGCCGCAATGCGGTCCGTCACGAGCTGCAGGCGGATACACTTCCCGCACACGTAGTCGTCAGGGACACTGGAAGCGTCCCTGACTTCCCACATAGTACAGGAGGAGCACGACATGTGTTCGAGCTCTCCTGCCATGTCTTAACCCTTAGATTAGCTTAATTTGGCAACAACAATGTTAAAGGTTACTTACTGAGGGAGGCATTGTCATGCATGTGTCACAGTCAGGCAGCAGTTGCTGCTGCTATAAAGTGATGCATTTAATATGTTGATAGAATTAGATGAATCCTAATTCATCTGATTCATCTAATTCATCTGCGAGGAGGCTCGTGTGGAGCATAAACACCAGCTTTGACCCATTGAGCCAAATGGCCACTTTCTGTGCTGTAAATACTTTGTAATACCACTAATCTTGCCTGGACTGAATTCCTGAGAAGAGAAATTAAGTATATATCTTTAAAGTCTTTTTGAGACCAAGGACTTCTAAATCAAATAGCAACTCCAAGACACTTGCTACATTGGGGCGAGTTTTGTCTATTGACTTTAACTTTTGCATGCACCACATGTGAATGTTGGAAGGCAGGAAATGGAGTTCATTGCTATGGGAAATAAAGAGCGGGGAGGTGCTCAAGCACATTGTTGAGGCAGGGAATAGAATTTTACTCTACATCCATATGTGCTAAAGTTGTTCTGGGAGTACTTGATGCTAAAAAGTAGAAGCATCTTGGTTCCCAAGCACTGTCTGTCCTAATTTTAAGTACAAGAAATCAACAATATTAACTAAAAAAAAGTTAATGTCACTACTTACCGAACATTATATAATAAGGAGAATCTCCATACATATCGTCTTGGTTCAGATCAACAGGAAAGAGCTTAATGTATCCTCCACCACAGTCAATATTTTGTTCGTGTTTTACAGTGAACTGTATGACTAGAGTTTGTCCTTCATTGTTGAATTGATTAAATCTAATTGATCTTGCATAGAACTTGGCATTCTGACTTGTCTGGATTCCTGAGAGGAGAAATAACGCATATATTTTCAGATCCTTTGGAGAGCAGACCGAAAATTTACTACAAGGAATTCTAAATCAAATAGGCATTCCAAGACACTGCTTCATTGAGTTTTATCGGCTGACCTTACTCCCTGGGAGAACACATGAAAAGTTGCGGGGGCCAAGGGCAGAGAAGGCAGGAAACAAACAGGTCATGTGACTGCACATAAGTCAGCCATATCATCTAACTCCTAAATGAAGGCCAGAGGCACAGAGATTTAGGGCAAGTTGTCATTCTTTTTTTTTTTAAAAAAGAGTTTTTTGTGTAGGAATATTTGTGATGGATGGATATCACTATTAGAAAATGGAATATTTCAGATCCTGGACAAGTTGTTCGGGTAAGGGACATTTCAGAAGGGCTGGAAAAGAATATAGAAGGAGAGGGAGAAGAACCAATGTGGTCCATGAGAGAGCTAAAGATATAGGAAGGCCTGAAATTCTGCAGAACAAATTTAGGAAGCAGGCTTTGGAGCAGAATACTTTTGATTACTTTCCCCATCACATGCTAGAATAGGGAAGGATAGAAGATTAGGGAACTCAACATGTGGCTAAAGGAGTGATACCAGGAAAAGGGTTTCTGTTTTGTGGTACACCGGCACCAGTTCTGGGGAAGATGGAGCTATTCCGTAAGGATACACTAGATCTGAATGGGAAGGGAGCTGATGAACTGGCAAAGTTAATAGGGAAGTAAAGAGTCATTTAAACTAAGAAGGAAGGGGGCAGGGGAAATAAAAGCAATTAGAAAGAGCAAGTAGAGAAATTGGAAATAGATGAGATTGATATACAAATAAAAAGAAATAAATAGTATGCAGAACTAAAGGAAGTACAGGCAGAAAAATCAAATCGACCAGTTATAAGCAAGAAAAAGAGATAACGGAACAAGGTGATAGCTTGATTAAAATATCAAGGGAAAAGGAGTCGCATTAAATATGAATAAAAGTAAAGTGGGTTTTAGGAAGGACTGAATATATAAGAAAGGAGGAAAAGTAGCAACATTGGTGAGGGAAGGAAAGCTACAGTTAGAGTCAATATGGTTAAGAGACCAAAGATTTTAAAAAAGGTTGTTGCACAAGTAGGATTGTACTACACACACCCTCATTATGGGGAGAGGAGGGAAAAGGAAGAGGAAATCTGTAAACAGATCAGGGAGATGAGTTAATGTACATTCACTTTTTCTTAATCTATTTTCATTGTTTACCTTTGTCCTTCTCAGAATCTCCATAAAAATTTCCAGCAGTGAGTATGAATTTACCATAGTCAGACATGTGTTTTGATTCTATCCATCTACTTTCCCAAGCATCTGAAAAGAAAAATTTGGAAAGGTATCACAATTCTTCTTAAAGACCATGTACCGTATATACTCGCGTATCCTATGATCTCGCGTATCATGCGGCCCCTAAATTTTCGTCCCCAAAACATGATTTTATCATATATCTCATGTATCATGCGAGTCACTTTTTTGAGATACCAGATGCCACTAGGCTAGGCTTTCAAACAAGTTTAACAAGTACCCAACACGTAACAAGTACCCTAACACATAACAACGATCGAATACAGACCTTAACAACCGAATCATGAAACATCGAGTGGATTCTGTTGTGAAAGCTGTTCGCGAATCGAACACCGATATAGCAATCGTTCCAGCTGGCTTGACTAGCGTCGTTCAGCCACTTGACGTATCCATTAATAAGCCATTTAAAGACAATATAAGAAAGAAATGGAATGACTGGATGATGGAAGGAGAGAAATCATTTACGAAGGGAGGGAATATGAAGGCTCCGGATTTGCCTCTACTGTGTTTGCGGGTAAAAGAAGCATGGGCTGAGATAGATGGAGATTTGATTGTTAAAGCCTCTAATAATGCAGCAAACTTCAGAGGGAGTTGTGGGTGGCGATCTCTAGACCACAGCAAAGATACAGTACAAGTGACAATAGAGGCTGCAATCCAGCCCAGGAGATACCTGCCGAGATTCAGCGTGGATACGGTCTGCTTAACAGCCTAACAGCCTAATCTTGGCCAGCACTTCACACCCGCAAATTTTGTATCTCGCGTATCATGCTACCCCCCAAATTTAGGTTACAATTTAGGTCTTCAAAAGTCGCATGATACGCGAGTATATACGGTATGTATTATTGCATGATCTAGATAAAAGCTCTGAAACTGCATAACAGCTGTTACAAGTTAAAACTAGACACTATAATACATTTCCTTTTCTGATGTTCCAATCCACCTAATGGACAAAACTAGATTTGCAGTAAGAACAGTTCAAGCGGCCCAAGAGTGAAGACAGTTTTAAAACTGATTCTCCAGACAGCGTAATGCTTTACTGTTACAACTAGACTATTTGAAATTGGTCGCTCTCTAAACCTTTAGAATATAATAATCTGTGCTGTAATCCTTAAACTGACTAATTTTAGCAGCAATTTCATTTTAAAATCAGGTACTATTCAAAGATTAGAGGTTTCATCGACTAAACTAAATATCCATTTTGCTATACTATAATAAATAGGATGTTAAAAAGGCCATAACTGGACAGATCATGATGCTAAGGAGAAATTCAGATCTCTGTTTGTCCATCTTTGGACAATTCCATTGTTAGAAACGATATACTTCTCAAATTTGTTTTAAACATCTAGTGATATACTTTATTTCTTAACCCATCGACATAAACACCCAGCAGAGACCTTTGGATCTAATCTACCATAAAATCTGAAGTCCCTTTCTTTGTATTACCCATTAATAACTTCAAACTCCATCTATTAAAATTATAGAACTAGTGGTGAGTGAGGGGGTGGGGGAAATATACAAAAGAAGAATAAGAATGATAGAATGATACAGCACAGAAGGCTGTGACCCATCGTGCCTATGCCGGCCCTTTGGTAGAGCTGTCCAATTAATTCCACTTCCTTGCTCTTTCCCCATAGTCCTGTATTTTTTTTCCTTCAAGTATTTATCCAATTCTCTTCTGAATGTTATTATTAAATCTACTTCCACCCTTTCAGGCAGTGCATTCCAGATCATAACACCTTGCTATGTAAAAAAAATATTTCCTCATGTCACCTGTGGTTTGTTTGCCAATCACCATAAATCTGTGTCCTTGGGTTACCGACCCTTCTGCCACTGAAAACAGTTTCTCCTTATTTACCCCATTAAAACCAGTCATGATTTTGAACACCTATATCGAATCTTCTCTTAACCTTCTCTGCTCTAAGGAGAACAACCCAGCTTCTCCACATAACTGAAGCCCTTCATCCCTGGTACCATTCTAGTAAATCTCTTCTGCACTCTCTCCAAGGCCTTGACATTTTTCCCAAAGTGTGGTGCCCAGAATTGAACACAATACTCCAGCTGGGGCCTAACCAGTGTTTTGTAAAGGGTTACCATAACTTCCTTGCTTTTGTACTCTCTTCCTCTATTAGTAAAGCCAAGAACCCCGTATGTTTTTTCAACTGCTTTCACAACTCGTCCTGCCACCTTCAAAGATTTGTGTACACACCCCCAAGATTTCTCTATTCTTGCATTCCCTTTAAAATTGAACCATTTAGTTAATATTTCCTCTCCTCATTCTTCCAACCAAAATGTATCACATCACACTTCTCTGCGTCAGATTACATCTGCCTGTTACTGCCCGTTTCACCAGTCTCTCTATGTCATCCTGAAGTCTGTTGCTATCCTCAATGTTTACTACATTTTCGAGTTTCATGTCATCTGCAAACTTTGAAATGATACCCTATATATCCAAGTCCAGGTCATTAATATATATCAAAAAGAGCAGTGGTCCTAATGCCGAGTCCTGGGGACACCACTGTATACTTCACTTCAGTCTGAAAAATAACCGTTCACCATAGTCTCTGCTTTCTGTCCCTTAGCCAATTTTGTATCCACACTGCTACAGTCCTACATGGTTTTATTTTGTTAACAAGTCTATTATGTGGTACTTTGTCAACATATACACAACATGGACAGGAAGTTTCTGGAAATGCAGTAGAATCCACGTACTTTCAAGTCACCCCGATCAGTGCTTCTCAAACTGGGGTCCGTGGAGACTTTCCAGGCAGTCGGCAAAATAATGTGATAATATTTGTTGCTCAAACTGTTCCCGAACCAGTTGTGTGGGATAATCTTCGATCATTAATGTTAACGAGTTGAAACATCCACTGGGCCAAATTGAGCCAAAATCCTGTTGCTGCTTTGATGTGGATGTCAGCGGACGGGTGTGAAGCAGTACACCCCAATCACTCGAGCACTGTGTGTTTTGGGAGGTTTTATTTGTCTTGAACTTTTTTTATCGTCACTTCTTTAGATCTTTAGCATTGAATTAAAATTGGTGTTTCTGCTAATTTCAAATTATACTTAAAAAAAAGGTACGCACTGTAATTAAAATTCGTAGATCAGCAGTAGTTTTTAGGACAGTACGTAAAATTAATGTAACAAGTAGGAAAGTAGACAGCCGACAGAGCTCTAAATAAATTGTCAAACATCACCCCAAGGACAGACAGACTCTGCAGTGAGAAGGAGGCACACCCATCTCACTGATATCTGTAAGTAAATATCTGTTTTCTTAAAAGCATTATTAAAACACTCTACATTCAGCACTTTCATATTCCAGCTGGAGGTCCCGGTGAAAAGCTGCTCACCGGCTTTAAATGTAAATAAACGCTCATGCGCGGAAAATTGAATGGGCCACAAAACCAGTTAAAGGGCCCATGCATCAATATAATTTTTACAGGGAACATTGATGATGAGTATTGTATAGTATTATCACTTAGATCAGGGTCAGTGATTACTAATCTATTTGAAAAAGGGTCCTTCAACCAAAAAAGTTTGAGACCCACTGGCCTAGACAAACATAGGAACAGGAGTACGCCATTTAGGCCCTCGAACCTGTACTGCCATTCAATGAGATCATGGCTTATCTGCGACCTTAACTCCATGTACCCGCCTTTGGCCCATATCTCTTAATACCTTTGGTGAACAAAAGATCTATCAATCCAAACTTCTACCACCCTTTGCATGTAGAAATGTTTCCTAATTTCACTCCTGAAAGGTCTGGCTCTAATTTTTAAGACTATTCCCCATAGTCCTAGACTCCACAAACTCTTTCTTATCTGGAAGGAGGAGAGTATGCCAGGGGATCTCAGAGACACCGTAATCATGACCATCTTCAAGAAAGGTGACAAGTCCGACTGCGGTAATTACAGAGGAGTTTCTCTGCTGTCTGCCGCAGGGCAAGTCATCGCAAGAATCCTCCTCAATCATCTTCTCCCAGTGGCTATAGAGCTCCTCCCATAGTCGCAATGCGGATTCCACCCACTAAGGGGCACAACGGATATGATCTTCACCACACAACAAATCCAAGAAAAATGTAGGGAGCAGCATCAACCTCTGTACATGGCTTTCTTTGACTTCACAAAGGCCTTCGACTCTGTCAACCGTGAGGGATTATGGAGTGTCCGTCTCAAATCCAGCTATCCTCAAAAAGTTGTCACGATGATATGCAAGCCGTGATTCTTCCCAACAGATCCAGCACAGACCCAATACAAGTGCAGACCGGGATCAAGCAAAGTTGTGTCATCGCAGCAAGGCTTTTCTCAATCTTCCTCACTGCAATGCTTCCTCTTACCTTTAACATGCTCCCTGCTGGAGTGGAGTTAATTTACAGGACAAGCAGGAAATTGTTCAACCTCTGACGCCTCCAGTCCAGATCCAAGGTTATTCCAACCTCAGTCACTGGATATGCAGACGACGCTTGCCTTTGTACACATTCGGAGTCCGAACTCCAAACCATCATTGACACCTTCACTGAAGTGTACGAGAGTCTTGGCCTTACATTAAACATCAGTAAGACAAAGGTACTTACATTAAACATCAGTAAGACAAAGGTATTCTACCAGCCTACCCCCGCCACACAGTACTGCTTCCCAATTATCAAGATTCATAACGAGACCTTGGACAATGTGGACCACTTCCCATATCTTGGGAGCCTACTATCAGCAAAAACAGATATCGATGACGAAGTCCAACACTGCCTTCAGTGGGCCAGTGCAGCCTTCGGCTGCCTGAGTGTTCGAAGACCAGGATCTCAAACCCAGCACCAAACTCATGGTCTACAGAGCTGTAGTGATACCCACCCTGCTATAAGCTTCAGAGACATGGACTATGTACAGTAGACACCTCAAAGCACTGGAGAAATACCAACAACGCTGCCCCTGCAAAATCCTGCAAATTTATTGGCAGGATAGGCGCACCATCAGTGTTCTCTCTCAGGCCAACATCGAGGCATTGACCATGCTTAATCAGCTCCGTTCGACGGGCCACATTGTCCGCATGCCCGATACTAGATTCCCGAAACAAGCTCTCTACTCTGAGCTACGTCTTGGCAGGCGAGTTCCAGGAGGACAGATAAAATACTTGAAGGACACCCTCAAAGCCTCCTTGAAAAAATGTAATGTCCCCACCAACTCCTGGGAATCCCTGGCCCAAAGCCACTCAAAGTGGAGGAGAAGCATCCAAGAAGGCACCGAACACTTCAAGTCCCTTCGCCGGGAGCACGTGGAAATAGCGGAAGGAGCGTATGACAAATCAAGCACCCTACCCACCCGTCCCTCCAACCACATCTGCCCCATCTGCGACAGAGACTGTAGATCCTGCACTGGTCTCATCAGTCACCTTAGAACTAATTTTTAGTGTGGAAGCAAGTCATCTTCGACTCCAGGGGACTGGTAAGAATCATAGAAAATAGGTGCAGGAGTAGGCCATTCGGCCTTTCGAGCCTGCACCACCATTCAATAAGATCATGGCTGATCATTCCCTCAGTACCCCTTTCCTGCTTTCTCTACATACCCCTTGATTCCTTTAGCCATAAAGGCCATATCTAACACCTTCTTGAATATATCCAATGAACTGACATCAACAACTCTCTGCGGCAGGGAATTCCACAGTTTAACAACTCTCCGAGTGAAGAAGTTTCTCCTCATGAGACTCCCCAAACCGCAGAAATAGTTTCTCTCCATCTACCCTGTTCCCCTTAATATCTTGAAAACTTCGATCAGATCACCCCTTAACCTTCTAAATTCTAGAGAATACAACCCTAATTTGTGTGACGAGTCTGGGAGGGCGGGAGGGATAACTAAGATTCAAAATGTTCCGCCGGCAAGGTTCAACCGCAAGAATACAAACGTCAAGAGAGTAACTGGATTTAAAATAAACTCAGGACAGGCGTGAATAATTGGCGGTAACTATTCATCGGTAACCCCGCCCTGCACACTGAGTGGAGACCAATGAATAAACCCGTGTCCCTGCCAGCTGCCGCCGGGCACCGCCTCCCACCTCAAGCACCAACCCTGCCCCTTACCGCCGTCCATGAACTCTTCCTTCAGATAGACCAGGGGATCCGCCAGCGATTGGGCGGCCAAGGCGGCCAGCAGCATCACTGCTACCTTCATGTCACCACTGTTAGTTGTTTTTTTTCTGGGAGCCGGTTAATGGTTTATTCTTCGCTTTCTGTCTCTGATAACAGCACAAACCTGCCGTTTGCCTCCCCCACAACAAAATTGTTGCCCACCGGCCAAATGGCCTCACGCCATTGGGTGGACAATGTCAGGTGACGGAGAGCCGACCAGCAGCCAATGGGGCGGGCCCACGCAGTGGGCGGGCACTGTGAAGTCATGGCGAGGTTCACAATGGGAGAGGGACAGGATATTGATAAACAGCAAAGTAACATTTCTCATTTGCCAATACATGAAATTAGTTTTTAAAAAGCCATCAAACACATGTGCGAAAGCCCAGATAATAAATTATAGAAACACAAGAATTGGGTCAAATCACCTCACTCCACACCCCGATGTCATTGATCCACAGATCAGCAATGTACCACGATTAATTCCTGTGTCGCGCTCGCTGATTTTATCCACGGGAAGACTCTAGTGACTGACGACAGCGCCACTGAGTTCAAGCTTGTGTTCTCGCTCGGGTTTATTGGGATGTGTGGATGCTGAATGGGACTCGGCTGTGATGTCCCACATAGCTAGCCGACTAGCTTTCCTGCATTAGCTCAAGTCTCATTCCTCAAGTTGCGATCTCATACTTTTTTGACAGGGCACATAAAAAGCTTTATCTGAGGAAACTGAGTAGCACAGAGGCTTGTATGGTAAAGGTGAGCAATTGCAGTCTCTGGGAAATCTTTGTATCTGTGCCTATGCATAGAAAGAAAGATTTGCATTTATATAGTGCCATTTGTGACCTCATGACATCCCAAACCACTTCACACCCAATGAAGTATTTTTTGAAGTGTAGTCACTGTTTTAATGTCGGAAACACAGCAGCCAATTGCACACAGCAAACAGCAATGTGATAATGACCAGATAATTTGTTTTTGTTTGATTGAGGGATAAATAATGGCCAGTGTTGTGTATCTGTAGAGCATGCACTCCTATGTTCCGCCACCAGGGAGCGCATTCCCTGAAGTCCCAAGGGATCCCAGCATCCCTTGGGAGCACTGTATATAAGCCGGCCCCGAAAGATAGAGGTCACTGTTAATTTAACCTCCTTATGTGCAGTCTCATCTGTGTTAGGAACACAATAACTGGCGACGCGTATACGAATCCAATGCAAAGATGCAGCAAATGATGGGCATCCTGGAGAAGTTCTCGGAGGGTGAGGACTGGGAAGTCTATGTCAAACGGCTAGACCAGTACTTTGTAGCCAACGAGCTGGACGGAGAAGGAAACGCTGCAAAAAGGAGAGCGGTCCCCCTCTCAGTCTGCGGGGCACCGACCTACAGCCTCATGAAGAATCTTCTGGCTCCGGTGAAACCCACAGATAAGTCGTATGAGGAGCTGTGTACACTGGTTCGGGAGCATCTTAACCCAAGGGAAAGCGTGCTGATGGCGAGGTATCGGTTCTACATGTGCCAGCGATCTGAAGGTCAGGAAGTGGCGAGCGACGTCGCCGAGCTAAGGCGACTTGCAGGACAATGTGAGTTTGATGGCTACCTGGAGCAGATGCTCAGAAACTTTTTTGTACTGGGCATTGGCCACGAGACCATCCTACGAAAACTTTTGACTGTAGAGACACCGACCCTCAGTAAGGCCATTGCGATAGCACAGGCGTTTATGTCCACCAGTGACAACACCAAACAAATCTCTCAGCACACAAGTGTGAGCAATGTTCATAAATTAACTGGAACTGTGTTTGCGAGCAGAAATGTACAGGGCAGAAACCATGAGTCTTCAACTGCCAGCAGGCCTCAGGTGACCCAGATGACTCAGAGTTCACAACAAAGGATGAATGCAAGGCAATTCACACCTTGTTGGCGTTGTGGAGGCTTCCATTCAGCCTATTCATGCTGCTTCAAAGGGTATGTTTGCAAGAGCTGTGGAACAATAGGGCATCCCCAACGAGCTTGCAGATGAGCTCCAAGCTCTGCAAAACCTGCTAACCACCACGTGGCAGAGGAAGATCGGTCCATGGTGGATCAAAGCAATTTCGAGCCTCAGAGAGAGGAGCAGATGCTGACGTACACGGGGTGCACACATTTTCGACGAAATGTCCACCTATAATGCTAAATGTAAAATTGAATGGCTTACCCGTAGCCATGGAACTAGACACTGGCACTAGCCAATTCATCATGAGTAAAAAGATGTTTGAGAGACTGTGGTGCAACAAGGCATTCAGACCAGCCCTGAGCCCCATCCACACAAAACTGAGAACATACACCAAAGAGCTCATCACTGTCCTGGGCAGCGCCATGGTCAAGGTCACCTACGAGGGCACGATGCACGAACTGCCACTCTGGATTGTCTCGGGCGATGGACCCACACTGCTTGGAAGGAGATGGCTGGACAAAATCCGCTGGAACTGGGATGACATTCGAGCGCTATCACATGTCGCTGAGGCCTCATGTACCCAGGTTCTCAACAAATTTCCTTCCTTTTTTGAGCCAGGCATGGAAACTTTTCCGGGGCGAAGGTGCAGATCCACTTGGTCCCAGAGGCATGACACATTCACCACAAGGCGCGAGCGGTACCTCACATGATGAGAGAGAGAGTGGAAATTGAGTTGGATAGGCTGCAACGTGTGGGCATCATCTTCCCAGTGGAATTCAGCGAGTGGGCCAGCCCGATTGTTCCAGTACTCAAAAGTGATGACATGGTCAGGATTTGCGGCGATTATACAGTAACTATTAATCGTTTCTCGCTACAGGACCAATACCCGCTACCTAAGACAGATGACCTATTTGCGACGCTGGTAGGAGGCAAGACATTCACCAAGCTCGACCTGACTTCGGCCTACATGACACAGGAGCTGGAGGAGTCTTTGAAGGGCCTCACCTGCATCAACACACACAAGGGACTGTTCATCTGCAACAGATGCCCGTTTGGAATTCGGTCGGCTGCAGCGATCTTCCAGAGAAACATGGAAAGCCTACTCAAGTCGGTACCACGCACGGTGGTTTTTCAGGACGACATATTGGTCACGGGTCAGGACACCGTCAAGCACCTACAAAACCTGGAGGAGATCCTCCAACGACTGGATCACGTAGGGCTGCGGCTGAAGAGGTCGAAATGTGCCTTCATGGCAACAGACGTGGAGTTTTGGGGAAGAAAGATCGTGGCGGGTGGCATTCAGCCCACAGACGCCAAGACAGAGGCTATCAGGAACGCGCCCAGGCCACAGAACATCATGGAGCTGCGGTCGTTCCTGGGACTCCTCAACTATTTTGGTAACTTCCCACCGGGATTAAGCACCCTCTTAGAGTCCCTACATGTGTTATTGCGTAAAGGTGAGAACTGGGTATGGGGGAAAAAAACCAAGTAATTGCTTTTGAGAAAGCCAGAAACATTTTATGTTCCAACAAGCTTCTTGCATTGTATAACCCGTGTAAAAGACTTGTACTAGCATGTGATGCGTCGTCGTACGGAGTCGGGTGTGTATTACAACAAGCTAACGTTGTGGGGAAGTTGCAACCTGTCGCTTATGCCTCCAGGAGCTTGTCTAAGGCCGAGAGGGCCTACAGCATGATTGAGAAAGAGGCATTAGCGTGTGTGTTCGGGGTAAAGAGAATGCATCAGTACCTGTTTGGCCTCAAATTTGAGCTGGAAACCGATCACAAGCCCCTCATATCCCTGATCGCTGAAAACAAGGGGATAAATACTAATGTTTCAGCCCGCATACAAAGATGGGCACTCGCGCTATCAGCGTATTACTATACCATCCGCCATAGGCCAGGCACCGAGAACTGTGCGGATGCTCTCAGTTGGCTACCATTGCCCACCACGGGGGTGGAAATGGCGCAGCCTGCAAACTTGTTGATGGTGGTGCAGCCCGCAGACTTGTTGATGGTCATGGAAGCGTTTGAAAATGATAAATCACCTGTCATGGCCCGCCAGATTAGGACTTGGACCAGCTAAGATCCTCTGCTGTGCCTCGTAAAAAAACTGTGTACTGCATGGGAGCTGGGCCAGCATCCCCGTTGTAATGCAAGAGCGAATCAAGCTGTTCCAGCGGTGAAAGGACAAGCTGTCCATTCAGACAGACTGCCTGTTGTGGGGTAACCACGTAGTGCTACCCAAAAAGTGCAGAGAGACGTTCATCTCGGATCTCCTCAGCACACACCCGGGTATAGTAATGATGAAAGCGATAGCCAGATCCCACGTGTGGTGGCCTGGTATTGACTCTGACTTAGAGTCCTGTGTACGGCAATGCAGCATGTGTGCTCAGTTGAGCAACACGCCCAGAGAGGCACCACTAAGTTTGTGGTCCTGACCCTCCAGACCATGGTCGAGGATCCATGTCGACTATGCGGGCCCGTTTCTCGTTAAAATGTTCCTGGTGGTGGTGGATGCTTTTTCAAAATGGATTGAATGTGAAATAATGTCGGGAAGCACCGCCGCTGCCACCATTGAAAGCCTGAAGGCCATGTTTGCCACCCACGGCTGCCTGACATACTGGTCAGTGACAACGGGCCATGTTTCACCAGTGCCAAATTTAAAGAAATCATGACCCGCAATGGGATCAAACATGTCACCTCGGACCCGTTTAAACCAGTCTCCAATGGGCAGGCAGAGCGGGCAGTACAAACCATCAAACAGAGCCTTAAACAACTCATAGAAGGCTCACTCCAAACCCGCCTGTCCCAAGTACTGCTCAGCTACCGCACGAGACCCCACTCGCTCACAAGGGTGCCCCGGCTGAGCTACTCATGAAAAGGACACTTAAAACCAGACTCTCGCTGGTTCACCCCAACCTGCATGATCAGGTAGAGAGCAGGCGGCAGCAACAAAATGTAAACGATGGTCGCGCCACTGTGTCACGGGAAATTGATCTGAATGACCCTGTGTATGTGCTAAACTATTGACATGGTCCCAAGTGGATCGCGGGCACGGTGATAGCTAAAGAAGGGAGTAGGGTGTTTGTAGTCAAATTAGACAATGGACGAATTTGCAGAAAGCACCTGGACCAAACGAGGCTGCGGTTCACAGACTGCCCTGAACAACCCACAGCAGACACCACCTTTTTCGAGCCCACAACACACACCCAAAGGATCAACGACACCACCCTGGACCAGGAAATTGAACCCATCACGCCCAACAGCCCAGCAAGGCCAGGCTCACCTGGCAGCCCTGCAGGGCCAACAACACGCCAGCCCAGCAAGGGCACAGCCAACACACCAGAACAGACATTTGTACCGAGGTGGTCCACCAGGGAAAGAAAGGCTCCCGACCGCCTCACCTTGGAAATAGTTTTCATTTTGACTTTGCGGGGGAGTGATATTGTGTACCTGTAAAGCATGCACTCCCATGTTCCGCCACCAGGGAGCGCATCCCCTGAAGTCCCAAGGGATCCCAGCATCCCTTGGGAGCACTGTATATAAGCCGGCCCCTAAGGTCATTTCCTCACTCTGGAGTGCCTTAATAAAGACTGAGGTCACTGTTACTTTAACCTCCCTGTGTGCAGTCGCATCTGTGTTAGGAACACAATAGCCAGGACACCGGGATAACTTCCCAGCTCTTCCTTGAAATAGTGCCATGGGATCTTTTACATCCACCTGAGAGAGCAGACGGACCTTCGGTTTAATATCTCATCCGAAAGTCGGCAGCTCCGACAGTGCAGGACTCCCTCAGCCTAGACTTTTGTGCTCAAGTCTCGGGAGTGGGACTATGAACCTACAAGCTTCTGACTCAGAGGCGAAAATGCTACCATTGAACCACAGCTGACATTGTTAGGGGTATCACCCTGAGAGGTGCACGTGCACAGTAACAAAGCAAACTATCCTGGTGGTAGTACAGCATCAGGTGGAAGTGTTTTCAATATTTACTTCCCTCTAGTGACCCCAGTCCTAATCCTCTGTTGCCTCAAGACTCCACACTCTACTGCCACTTCCAGCCTCCAGTTCTGGTGCTCATACCTCTCCTAAGTCCCAGTGTTCTGCTGCATCTCCTTACCATGATTCCTGATACTCTGCCAAGTCTTCCTACCTTAAGTCCTGATGCCCTACTGCCTTCTTCCCTGCTTCTGCATACCCCAAGTCTCTTCTTCCTAAGTCTTAAAACTGCTGCCATCTCTTCTCCCTGCCCTGCATTCCAATGTTAGTGTGTCTATTTGCGTGTGCACTTTGGCTGCCGTTCCAGACCCAAGCCATTCATGACTTTTCCACTTTTACCCCCTCTTTCCTTTTCTGTTTATCCCTCCCTGACCATTCTCTCCTGTCATCATGCCTCCTTTCATCTCTCCTCTCTTGGATACTCTGCCTTCCCAAATCCCTATCCCAATCCTTCATTTCTCTTTGACATTCCTACTCTCCTGCCACCGTCCCAGACTTGAGTCCCTCCTAAATAAGCCCAAAGCTTTCCTTTGTGTCTCTCTTGGCATCCTGCAAAGGGTCCATCGACGCACTCGTCGCTGCCTCCTTACGAGAAGCAACCCTAACTGTCCCATCCTATTCTCTTGCTGACTTCCTGCCCAGCACGCACACTGGGGGCTAATTTTGTAAATCTCCTCCCCAGCCAACTCATTGCCGCAGCACTGATCCAGTGGACGCTGGCAACCAACCCTTTCCACATCTCCCTCCAGAATGTCCATTCGCTTGTGAACAAGGTCTTTGCTATCCATGAGCTTATCGTGGATGATTGCATCAACATTATGCCCATGACGGAAAGTTAGTTGAGGAGCGATGACACATTACCCTTAAATGAAGCTTCCCTGCCTGGCTATACCTACCACCCCTTGCCCCTCTCAAACTGCCGTGGTGGCGGTGTGGCTCTCATCAGAAGATCATATCTTGGCCTGTCCCCCTACTCCTCTGGTACTTTCTCTTCCTTTGAGCATCTCAACATATTCCACCCCTCTCATCTCTCATTTAAAATTCTGGTCTCTACCGCCCACCTAAGTACCATAAAAATTTTATTACCGATTTTTCTTCACTGCTTTCTTCCCTCAGCCTCTGCACCAAATGACTTCTCATCCTCATCATGATTTCAAACTCCATCTCAATTCACCATGCTCTCTCTCCTCTGAGTTCACTAGCCTGCTATCCCCCATTAATCTCTCTCTTCATGTAAACTCTCCAACCCATGTTCATGGCCACCCCTTCAACCTTGCCATCTCGCGTGGCCTCGCTATTCCTATCATGTCAATCGCAGATAAGGCCATCTCTGACCACGTCCTTGTATTGCTCTCCACCCACATCCCACTTCCACACCCCCCGACGTATCCCCTCCCCCCCCAACCCTACCTCCTTCTGTGTCCGCCCCTGGAAAAAACTCTCTCCCGACTCTCTTACAAATGTACTTATAAACTCCCAACTGTCCAGCCTTTGGCCCTCCATTCACCATGACATTCCTGTTGCGACCAATTTGCTCAACCACAACCTCACCGTCACCTTTAATGCCCTAGTTCCTATTCAAACAATTACTCTCTCTCACCCTGGCCATTCCCCTAGGTACAGCCCTGATCTTCGCTCCCTTAAGTCCAATGGATGCAGACTTGAACGGATATGGCGGACAACTGGTTTAGCCATTCATCGCCAGATCTGGCTGGATCAGATAAAGCATTATTGGGTCCTGCTTTCTGCCAAAATTGCTCACTACTCCAAAATCATTCTGGAATGCAAAGATAATCCCAGGCTTCTATTCTCCACTGCTAACCGTCTTCTTAAACCCCTCTCCCCAGCAGGGATGGATTAAGGGTACCTTGGGCCCTGGGCAGTACCCCGGCCATGGGTCCCCTACTCTCATTCACATCCTGCAGTAAATGACATTAGTGAGCTAAGTTACAGGGCACTATACTGATTATGCATCAAGTCAAGGTCAGGTCAGGTCTACATTTCAAGTTATGTTCTCATTGATACTATGATGACACTCATTTAATATTTTATTATGTTTCCAAACAATCAAACTGATACCTTGATGAAATCCTGTATAAACTGTAAACAACGATGCTTTAATAAAAAAAATTCCTTACATTTTGAAACTAAATCAATAATGACAACAATTTAGAACAAAACAGCGCATTATTTTTGGAAGACCATCATTTGTCAGTTGCATTCCATTTTCACCACAGAGGCAACTACAAGTATAACAGAGTACTTAAGGAGGTGGCCTTGGAAATAGCGACTGCATTGACAGTCATTTTCCAACATTCCATAGACTCTGGATCAGTTCCTATGGAGTGGAGGGTAGCCAATGTAACCCCACTTTTTAAAAAAGGAGGGAGAGAGAAAACAGGGAATTATAGAACGGTCAGCCTGACATCGGTAGTGGATAAAATGATGGAATCAATTATTAAGGATGTCATAGCAGTGCATTTGGAAAGAGGTGACATGATAGGTCCAAGTCAGCATGGATTTGTGAAAGGGAAATCATGCTTGACAAATCTTCTGGAATTTTTTGAGGATGTTCCCAGTAGAGTGGACAAGGGAGAACCAGTTGATGTGGTGTATTTGGACTTTCAGAAGGCTTTCGACAAGGTCCCACACAAGAGATTAATGTGCAAAGTTAAAGCACATGGGATTGGGGGTAGTGTGCTGATGTGGATTGAGAACTGGTTGTCAGACAGGAAGCAAAGAGTAGGAGTAAATGGGTACTTTTCAGAATGGCAGGCAGTGACTAGTGGGGTACCGCAAGGTTCTGTGCTGGGGCCCCAGCTGTTTACATTGTACATTAATGATTTAGACAAGGGGATTAAATGTAATATCTCCAAATTTGCGGATGACACTAAGTTGGGTGGCAGTGTGAGCTGCGAGGAGGATGCTATGAGGCTGCAGAGTGATTTGGATAGGTTAGGTGAGTGGGCAAATGCATGGCAGATGAAGTATAATGTGGATAAATGTGAGGTTATCCACTTTGGTGGTAAAAACAGAGACACAGACTATTATCTGAATGGTGACGGATTAGGAAAAGGGGAGGTGCAACGAGACCTGGGTGTCATGGTACATCAGTCATTGAAGGTTGGCATGCAGGTACAGCAGGCGGTTAAGAAAGCAAATGGCATGTTGGCCTTCATAGCGAGGGGATTTGAGTACAGGGGCAGGGAGGTGTTGCTACAGTTGTACAGGGCCTTGGTGAGGCCACACCTGGAGTATTGTGTACAGTTTTGGTCTCCTAACTTGAGGAAGGACATTCTTGCTATTGAGGGAGTGCGGCGAAGGTTCACCAGATTGATTCCCGGGATGGCGGGACTGACATATCAAGAAAGACTGGATCAACTGGGCTTGTATTCACTGGAGTTCAGAAGAATGAGAGGGGATCTCATAGAAACATTTAAAATTCTGATGGGTTTAGACAGGTTAGATGCAGGAAGAATGTTCTCAATGTTGGGGAAGTCCAGAACCAGGGGTCACAGTCTAAGGATAAGGGGTAAGCCATTTAGGACCGAGATGAGGAGAAACTTCTTCACCCAGAGAGTGGTGAACCTGTGGAATTCTCTACCACAGAAAGTTGTTGAGGCCAATTCACTAAATATATTCAAAAAGAAGTTAGATGTAGTCCTTACTACTAGGGGGATCAAGGGGTATGGTGAGAAAGCAGGAATGGGGTACTGAAGTTGCATGTTCAGCCATGAACTCATTGAATGGCGGTGCAGGCTCGAAGGGCCAAATGGCCTACTCCTGCACCTATTTTCTATGTTTCTATGTTTCTATAACATCACATTGGTCTTTTCCTAGATTTTTGTTGGCTAAACTCATCAATGATTTTTGAGAAGTCAAGTCCTCTCAGTACTTCGCTCTTGATGCTTATGATTGAAAGACTATTAAGTCGATCTTGTCCCATTCGGTTCCTGACCTCATCCTTGATGCGTTTTAGTTTCGAGAAGGACCGCTCACCACTGCAATTTGATACCATCATCGACAGATATATCTGAAGAGCTATTTCAATGTTAGAAAAGATTTGGGTGAGGGCGTGTATATGGAGGAATTGGTACATTCTCAGCTCTGCTGACTTAGTTTGTTTGACACAAATTGAGGTTTGAAGTTCTATTGAGGATGCCACCAAGTTAGAAAACTGGATGAATTCACTTTCAATCATAGGTTCCACATCTTTGGGATAGGAGCGGGCAAGATTTGCTGTGGCTTGCTTGATTTCATGAGTCGAGAGAACGGCTAACTTACATGCTTACATGATTTCCTTATATGCTTCAAGGCGGTCTTTCAAGGTACTGATTAGTTGATCAATGATAACAAGGAACACTTCAGTGTTGAATTTGTTATATATGTATACTATAGATATATTCTCTGCGTAGTCACTGTATAGTTGCATAAGATGGAGACTTGTTTACCGGAGGTACCATCAACAAGGTTCACACTGTATACATTATGCTGGCACCACCAGAGGGTGCAACTGGTGGAGACCCAGGGGTCACCTGTACACCACAGGTACCCAGGTATAAAAGGGAATCCACCATGTGGTATCCTCACTCAGGAGTTATATTAAATGGACTAAGGTCACTACAGTTCAAGTACAATACTTTGCCTCGTGGAGTCATTATCAGAGCATCTAAAGACATGACAATTGGCGAAGAGATTACGGACTTTCACGCGAAAATGACTAACCTTGGTACCTTGCAGCAGTTCGCCGATAGGGATGATTGGGATGCCTTTGTGGAGAGGCTCGACCAATTCTTCACAGCAAATGACTAGCAGGCGATGATCCGGCCATGCTAGCTGATAAGCGCAGAGCTATCCTGCTCACCAGTTGTGGGCCCACCGTCTATGGCCTCGTCAGGGACTTGCTGGCACCAGCGAAGACAACGACCAAGACGTACGAGGAGCTTGTAACGCTGATCCAAGAACAACTCAAGCCCAAAGATAGCATCCTCCCAGCCAGACACCGGTTTTACACCCACCGACGGCCCGAAGGCTAGGAAATCACGAAATATGCTTCAGACCTCAGGAGGCTGGTGGCACCTTGTGATTTCGGCGAACACCTCACCAAAGTGCTGTGGGATATCTTTGTCATCGGAATCAGCAGCGAGGGCCTTCTTCACAGGCTACTATCTGCAGATACCACAGTCACACTGCAGAAGGTCATCACCATGAACCAGGCATTCATGACCTCGACCTGCTGCTCTAGGCGGATGACTCATCCTCAGGACTCAAACCCAGCAAGTACTGTACACAGACTGGCGCCTTTTAGAGGCTGGACTGTAGAACATGAATCTCCTCAGGGGAGAGAGAACAGACCCCCAAGTCCCTTAACTCTGAGTCTGCCGAGGGGGGCTAATCGGTTAGCACCATGCTGGCATTGCAAAGGAAATCACCAGGCTCATCAGTGCCCTTTTAAGGACTGTGTGTGCAACGGGTGCAGCACAAAGGGCCACCTCCAGCGAATTTGTAAAACAAAAAGGACTCACCATGTTGATGTAGAGTCTGCAGAGGACCATGAAACCTGCGTGGATTATAAAGAGGTGATCAGAGAGGCAGCTCAGCCCCGCGATGAGGTGTACGGAATGTTTACCTGCACCACAGAATGTTCCCCATTGAGAATGGAAATCAAGATAAATGGCGTTCCAGTCTTCATGGAGGTGGACACGGGGGCGAGCCAGTCAGTAATGAATCAAGACGCCTTTGAGAGGCTATGAGACGATCAAACTGAACGACCCAAGTTGGTCCCGGTTCAAGCAAAGCTGCACACCTACACCAATGAACTTATCCCAGTCGTTGGTAGTGCGAATGTTAAGGTACTCCATGATGGCGCGGTGCACAAGTTACCACTGTGGATTGTTGCAGGTGATGGACCAACGCTATTCGAAGGAAGGTGGATGGAGAAGATCCATTGGAACTGGGAAGATTTCATCCCTCCAGTGATCGGCGTCCCCCGTGCTCAGAGGCAAAGCAAGCCCCCACCTGAGGTTGGATCCGGCACCAGAGAGCAGACCAGCACAGCACCCGAGGCACAGACCGCTCAGCACGACTGCGCGGCGATGATCCAGTTGAGACGACCCAAACGCACATTCCAGGCTCCAGTGTCAGGACTCCGGAGGAAGAAAATCAGATCCAAAGGCGACTTCCCAGCTTCGGTGGCAGAACCCGGGGAGAAGAGGATCACAGCAGTCGACATCGTGGATGGAAGAAAGATGGCGCCCAAACCACGAGGTGCAGCGCTGCTGGAGCAACATGTGGTACCAAGCGAAGAAGAGGATTGGGGTAAAAATAGCAAGGCTCTCTTAAACGAGGCCAGCAACCCATCACACTTAAAGGGACAGTCCCACATTCTCACTCAATGTAATAACAACTGTGAGCTAAATGCAAAGCTTGTAATTGATGATCAGAGTTTTATACATGTAATAAGCAAAGAAAAGTCGGGCGATTGTGATCGGAGCTACAGTTTATCTACAATAAGCAATGAAACGTTGTGTGATGCAGGACTTCAACTGTATTCTGATAATGTAGCGGGCAAACACCCATCGGAAGCACACAGGTCCAGCGGGCTACCTGATGCTGTAGCCTGCGCCCCTGGGACCAGAGTGATGCACCACGGAGTGTGACCACAAGCAGTTAAAATAGACAAGCTGCAGAGCAAGCGATCTCAGGAGGGCAAGGGCACCGGTATCGATACCCTGCCCCTGATCGGCTCCACCTCTCAGGCACCCGATGACACCAACTGCCATGAACCTGAAAGAGCAAACTGCGCGAAGGCACAGCCCCCAGACCCCATCGCCACCAAGGCTACACCCGGGAACGAAGGGTCACCCGCAATGGTTCTCCCAATTGGGACCAGGACCAGCCAGGATCCCAAACCAAATAACACCCAGGCAAGCGAGTCAGCAGTTCCCTGTGCACCGCTAGACCACTGCTCCTCTGGGAGCAGCAGCAACCCGGGCCGCAAGGAGAGGACAGGGAGGTCACAGGCATCTGTGAACCTGGCCGACACTAGGAGCAACGGCAAAGGCCCCGAGAGCAGGCAACTTGAGCCAACCAGGTTCCCACTGCCAGCACCGGGCAACGCGCTGCCACCAGATTACCTGGACACCATCCAGCAGCTATGGAACTAGCTTGTCCTCACGCACCGGTGCTGATCCCAAAGATGTACCATCAATGTATCTCACCAGTCAAATGTACTTGCCTCACAACTGTACCACAAATGCAATGATGTAAATACAAATTTCCTTTTCTGTACTTGAATGTATATGAATGTATATGAATGTGATGAGCCACCGGCATGATCTACATGTAGGAGGGGAAATGGATGTATGTAGCCATGGACACACACATGGATCACACCCAGAACCCACTGAAGCTCCACTGCATCATCCTAACTGGTAACCACTACCCAACGTTGTGGCAATAAGGACTTGGGGGTTAAAAGGGAGAGAGCCAAGCCAAAGCATAGCCAAGGTGCAAGGGCTATTGGCACTTAAGTCTGGGGAGAGCTAAGCCAGAGCACATAGTCTCTGTGTAGTCACTGTATCGTTGCATAAGATGGAGACTTGTTTACCGGAGGTATCATCAACAAGTTCACACTGTACACACTATGCTGGCACCACTAGAGGGTGCAACTGGTGGAGGCCCAAGGGTCACCTGTACACCACAGGTGCCCAGGGTATAAAAGGGAGTCCACCATGTGGTATCCTCACTCAGGAGTTATATTAAATGGACAACAGTCACTACAGTTCAAGTACAATACTTTGCCTCATGGAGTCATTATCAGATCATCTAAAAACAGAATTTCTTCTTGGGTGACAGCACAATGTTTTCAGCACCTCCATCATCATAGCAGTGCTTGGGTACCCAGACGCGCCCCTGAGTTGAATTGTACTTGTTGTGGCCACACAGTTTAATCCTTAGGCCTTCGAAGTCCTCAAACTCTGTCCACTGGGTCTTGACAAAATCGACAAGGGACTCAAGTAAGGACACCATGACATTCAGATTCAAACCAGTCTCTTGAAGCGAGAGATTGGTCAGGTGAAAGCGCTTCAAGACTGTGTTCCAAATAACAATGAGAATAGCTGAATCCAGTTCACCCAGTTTGTCAAGAATCAATTGAGCTTCATTTCGGCATTCAACTTTCTGTTCCACTTCAGATGCCAGGGATTCCAACACTTTGCATATGGGAGTGTAACCTTTGAGCAGGGCTGACTGCTTCATAGCTTGCTGACCATCGAGTAGCAGAAAGCTGTTTGGCCATAGACAGCCCCAAAAGCTTTAGTTTTTCATAAAGCAGTCGCCAGTGATACATCGATGCAGAGAGAACCGTGCTTTTGTACAATGTCAAAAAATCTGACGATCACTGGGCTGCATTTGGCACTGTTTTTCCCCACAAGGTTGAGTGAGTGCACTGCGCATGGTATAAACGTCGCATATGAGCATTGCTCTTTGATGATAGTTTGGACACCAATGTATTTCCCACCCATATTTGAAGCATTATCATAAGATTGTCCGCGACAATTTTGTACGTCGATCCCGTTCTCATCCAGAAGGGCCAGTATTATTTCTGCTATTTCTTGTCCAGTATGACCGATTATCGGCAAGAACTTTAGGAACCTTTCCTCAGGTCCAGTCGGTAGAACATAGCAGACGACAAATGTCAGCTGATCTGAGTGTGTGACATCTGGCGTTGAATCAATAGATATTGAATAGAACTTTGCTGATTTCACTTTCTGGATAATCGTCTCAAGTACTTTGCCACCTATCAGACTAATCAGTTTTTTCTGAAGTGGTGGAAGACCACTTCTGAAGTATGCCCCTTGCCTTTGTTGGTGAACCGCTTGATGTGTTCAGCATGAAATGCATCATAATTTGCGAGAATCTCCAACACACCCAAATAATTACCATTACTTAGAGACCCAACGATTTTGTCTCTGCCTCGCAATGAAAGACCTCGTTCACAGAGAAACGTTATCACACAGAGAGCCTGCTCTAGCACCTTGCACCAGTACTGCCGTCCATTTTCAAACTAGAAGACAATATGACCATCAACACAACCAGTGCCTACTTGTCTAGTGCACATTACTACCATGGCTGCTCTATGCTGGTGGCTGTTTTTGTGAGATGAAATCCTCTCATCTCCATGCTTCTAGTCAGTAAACCCATGAGTAAAGTAACTACTTGTTCATGCTGTGACCTTGGAAGCAAAGCAGGATACTCTAACTTTTGAAGGTAAATAACAGAGCCACGTTCGCTCCACCCCTGTCAGCAGGTGCACACGTGTGAAGAAGGACTTCGAGCAGTATCTGCGACATCCTTCCTTGGAGTGAATCATGCCGGAGTTTTGGAAATCTTTATCACAGTTTCGGCAGTCCTCACTATCTTTTGCAATTTAATGGCTTTGCATATCTTCTGAGATATTGTCTCCCTACAGCCCAATATCACTCATAATTTGCGTCTCTTTCAGCTCAGTATGCAGCAGTTGGTTATCATCTTCTTCAACATTTTGGACTTGGAGCTCCAACACAGCCAACTCCAGGTTCGGAGTGGCACTAGTGGTTTCATTGTTGAAGTTCATTACACAGCTTCATCTTGGCCTTCATCTTCATGATTTGGAGTTTTTAGTTGGAGCAAATTATCTAATTTAAACAGTTTTGCTACTTCTCGTCTCTTTTGCTCCTTGCATAGCTGATGCTCCTTTCTTTTTTTCGCCCATGATTTGTGTGTAGAATGCATCTCTAGAAAAAGGGCATCTAGAGTCTGTTTACACCAAGTCGAGAATAACATGCACCTGAGCCCTCGCAGCTTCACTCCGCTCTTGCTATGTCACTTATGTTAATACTGTTTAGCCTTACCCTTAATCTGACCCTGTATGGGCCCCACTCTAGGTTTGGGCCCTGGGTGACTGCCCCATCTGCTCCCCGCACCCCCCCTTAACCCTGCTCCACAGTCTCTATCCTCACCTCCGACAATAAGTGTGAGGAGCTCATGGAGGTCTTTGCCTCCAAGATTGAGATCATCCATTCAACCACCTCTGCCTCTACCATTCCTTCCCTTACCCAACTGGGCCAAACTTCCTCTAAGGATCCCCTCTTTCCTAGCTGTAACCTCACATCTTTCTCCAGTGTCTCCCCGATCTCCCCTCATGACCTCTCTTCCTGCTCCCTTACCTTATTTCCACCAAACTGCTGATCACCCAACTTTCTTTTCTAGCTCCCATGTTAGCTGACATTGTTAATGGTTCTTACTCCTCAGGTACTGTCTCCCTCTCCCTCAAATCTGCCATCATCACCTTTTTCCTCAAAAAATTTTTTTTACCCCACTGTCCTTGCAAACTACGGCCCCAACTCCAACCCCTCTTTCCTCTCCAAAGTCCTTGAACATGTTGTCGCCTCCAAAATCTGTGCCCATCTTTCCTGCAACTCCATGTTTGAATCCCTCCAATCCGGTTTCTGCGCCTGCCACATTACCAAAACCGTTCTCATCAAATTCACAAATGACATCCTTTGTGACTGTTACAAAGGCAAACTATTCCCTCCTCGTCCTTCTTGACTTGTCTGCAGCCTTTGACATGGTTGACCTCTCTATCCTTCTCCAACGCCTCTCCACCATCGTCCAGCTGGGTGGGACTGCACTCACCTGGTTCCATTCCTATCTATCAATCGTAGCCAGAAAATCTCCTGCAATGGCTTCTCTTCCCACTCCCACATCGTTACCTTGGTGTCCCTCAAGGATCTATCCTTGGCCCCCTCCTATTTCTCATCTACATGTTGCCCCTTGGTAACATCATCCGAAAGCACAGCTTCCATTTCCACATGTACGCTGATGACACCCAGCTCTACCTCACTACCACCTCTCTCGACCTCTTCACAGTCTCTAAATTGCCAGACTACTTGTCCAACATCGAGTTCTGGATGAGCAGAAATTTTCTCCAATTAAATATTGGGAAGACCTAAGCCACTGTTTTCGGTCTCTGCCACAAACTCTGTTCCTTAATTACTGACTCCATC
Organism: Pristiophorus japonicus; assembly: GCF_044704955.1. NCBI lineage: Eukaryota > Metazoa > Chordata > Chondrichthyes > Pristiophoridae > Pristiophorus > Pristiophorus japonicus. Next base: position 64,494,362 of record NC_091984.1, on the reverse strand, counting down.
CCTCACCCCATAATCTGTCTGAAGCTGAACCACACAGTTCGCAACCTTGGTGTCATATTTGACCCTGAAATAAGCTTTCGACCACATATCCACAGCATAACTAACACCGCTTACTTCCACCTCCAGAATATTGCCCGTCTCCGCCCTTACCTCAGCTCATCTGCTGCTGAAACCTTCTTTGTTACCTCTGGAACTTGACTTTTCCATCGCACTCCTGGCTGGCCTCCCACATTCTACCCTATGTAAACTAGAGGTGATCCAAAACTTGGCTGCCCATATCTTAACTCGTACCAAATCCCATTCACCCATTGCCCCCGTGCTCGCTGACCTACATTGTCACCCGGTTAAAATGCCTCGATTTCAAAATTCTCATCCTTGTTTTCAAATCCCTCCACGGCCTCATCTCTCTCTATCTCTGTAATCTCCGTCAGCCCCACAACCCCTTGAGATATCTGCGCTCCTCTAATTCTGGCCTCTTGAGCATCCCTGATTATAATCACTCAACCATTGATGGCCGTGCCTTCTGTTGCCTAGATCCTAAGCTCTGGAATTCCCTGCTTAAACCTCTCCGCCTCTCTACCTCTCCTTCCTCCTTCAAGACGCTCCTTAAAACCTACTGTCATGTATCCAAACATGTTTACTGCTTGTACTATTATATATGATGTGCCACCAGAGGGCACTACTATGGGAAACTTGTACACCAGCTGTATGGTCACTAAGGTGTGCCACTAGAGGGCACTGCAGGGGAGACTTGTAGGTTACCTGTACAGGTATGCCAGACCTAGTATAAAAGGCAGGCCACCATGTGTGATTCTCACTCTGGAGTTACATTAAATGGACTAAGGTCATTACAGTTCAAGTATAATACATTGCCTCATAGAGTAATTATCAGAGCATCTAAAGACATAACACCTACCTCTTTGACCAAGCTTTCGGTCACCTGCCTTATGTGGCTCGGTGTCAAACCTTTTGTCTCATAATGCTCCTGTGAAGTGCCTTGCGACGTTTCACTACGTTAAAGGCGCTATATAGTTTTTAATTGTAATTAAATTACAGTCAAGCCAAACAGTACAAAGAGAGAAAAATCACAATTTGTCTCCTTCTCAGAAAGCACCAACAAAGCTAGCTCTCCTCCCAACTGTGGTTCCAGATTAGCCCTAAAGATAAAAGAGGTAAAATAAGAGAAGAGAAAAATTACTCGAGGATACAGTATTGGCTCTATTTTGATGGCGATGCACACAGTAAGTGCTTGCTTGCTTCATTGTGAAGTTGGAGATGGTAGAGCTCTGCATGTGATACTTAAATACATGCATTCCGATTACCAAACGCATTTGTTCCTAAACTCTTGACAAATGTGTCTTTCATAACTTTCTCCTTCTGTCTTGATAGAACAGTTACTAGCTCTCTTAAAATTAAAAGTGATCTCTTTACCTCATTTTTTCTCGACAATACTTGAAGTCTTGGTAAAGTGCGTTGCTTTACTGTTCCATTCTGTTCTATTATTACGATCAACATCAAATTTAATCCTGCTAGGTCTGTTGGTGCCTGCATTCTTTAGGCTCTGATAAGACCTTTGGTTTTGATGGTATCCATCCCATAATCCTCCAAGCTCAGCCTTGTTTTATGTAAGCTCTTCAGAGTCTTCCCCATCAGTCTCTTTTATTCCTGACTCCATCTTCCCTTCTTGCGGGGAGGCAGGGAAATAGTTTACCCTATCCCTGAGAAATGTGATCCCTGTTATCCTTCTAATTAGCACTCGGATTGTCCTGCATTGGTACTTTCTAAAGAAGTGGAAGCTGCTGTTACCTCTCAAATTATCCATCACCTAGACAGTTCCAATCCAATCCAAAATCAATAGTATAATTTTGGCATTGCCGTTCCAGTAGCGATCTGTTGGCTATGTTATGAACCTCTGAAATGCCGCATTTGAATTTTCTGATGAATCCCTTGTTTTTGGCTTTGATAACTCCAAGCCTGGCACTCATTACTTCTAAACAGGTTACCATTATATAACCTCCCACCAAAGTTATGTTCATGGCTATTAGGTTTACTGTCAATTTGCTTTATCTGTGCTATACACGAGCCCATTACTTCTAGCTCGTTTTTCTTCATTTGGGTGCTTTTCTCCTGTCTCCTCCCCCTCCTGTCATCCAGTCATCCTATTTTCATTTCTTTCCTCTCAAGCGCTTTGCCCCCCAATTCTTACCCCAACCTATCACGACTCTTCTGCAACCATTTCCAGGCTTGAATCCTCCTTTAATATGCACACAGCTATCCTTTTGCCTTTCTCAGCATTCTCTGGCAACTCGCCAATAATAATCAAATGAGACATGTTCTTCAATTTTGCTGTGCGTCTTGCTGACATCATTGGGCATGTGTTCCAATCATGTTGCTTATTTTGCGCTGGTTTCCAATGTGAGTTGGATTTCTCTGCCTATGAGTCAAAAATAGGCATTCAGCAACTTATAGAAATAAAGAAGGATCTTGTACATATAGCATATTTTGTGTTTCTGGGACATCCCACGCACTTTGATAGCCAATGAATTACTTTTGAAGTGTAGTTACTGTTGTTCTGTAGACAAATGCAGCAATAAATTTGAACACAAGATCCCACAAACAGCAGTGAGATAAATGATCAGTTTATTTGTTTTGTGCTGATGACTGAGGGAAAAGTGTTGGTCAGGAAATCAAGAAAACTTCCTGCTCTTCTTTGAATAGTGCATGGGATCTTTTACATCCACCTGAACTGGTAGATGGGCCCTCAATTTAATGTCTCATCTGAAAGACAGCACCTGCAACAATATGCAGCTCTCCCTGAGCACTCCACTGTTAGCCTAGATTATAAGAACATATGAACATGAGAAGTAGGAGCAGGAGTAGGCCATACGGCCTCTCGAGCCTGCTCTGCCATTCAGTAAGATCATGGCTGATCTGATCATGGACTCAGCTCCACTTCCCTGCTCGCTCCCCATAACCCTTCATCGTTTAAGAAACTGTCTATTTCTGTCAAATTTATTCAATGGCCCAGCTTCCACAGCTCTCTGAGGCAGTGAATTCCACAGATTTACAACCCTCTGAGAGAAGACATTTCTCCTCAGCTCAGTTTTAAATGGGCAGCCCTTTATTCTAAGATCATGCCCTCTAGTTCTAGTCTCCCCCATCAGTGGAAACATCCTCTCTGCATCCACCATGTCAAGCCCTCTCATAATCTTATACGTTTCGATAAGATCACCTCTCATTCTTCTGAATTCCAATGAGTAGAGGCCCAACCTACTCAACCTTTCCTCATAAGTCAACCCCCTCATCTCCGGAATCAACCTAGTGAACCTTCTCTGAACTGCCTCCAAAGCAAGTATATCCTTTCATAAATATGGAAACCAAAACTGCATGCAGTATTCCAGGTGTGGCTTCACCAATATCTTATATAGCTGTAGCAAGACTTCCCTGCTTTTATACTCCATTTCCTTTGCTGATCATTTGCTGTCCCTGCATACTATCCTTTTGTATTTCATGCACAAGTACCCCCAGGTCCCACTGTACTGCAGCACTTTGCAATCTTTCTCCATTTAAATAATAACTTTCTCTTTGATTTTTTCTGCCAAAGTGCATGACCTCACACTTTCCAACATTATACTCCATCTGCCAAACTTTTGCCCACTCACTTAGCCTGTCTATGTCCTTTTGCAGATTTTTTGTGTCCTCCTCACACATTGCCTTTCCTCCCATCTTTGTATTGTCAGCAAACTTGGCTATGTTACACTCAGTCCCTTCCTCCAAGTCGTTAATATAGATTGTAAATAGTTGGAGTCCCAGCACTGATCCCTGCAGCACCCCACTAGTTACTGGTTGCCAACCAGTGAATGAACCATTTATCCCGACTCCCTGTTTTCTGTTAGTTAGCCAATCCACTATCCATGCTAATATATTACCCCCAACCCCGTGAACTTTTATCTACTATGTATGAACTATTATGTACTTAAATCCTGGAGTGGAATTTGAACCCATGACCTTCTGACACAGAGATGAGAACACTACTGCACCTAAAAATTCTTAGGGCTAGAGCCTCTACTTTTGTGATTATTGCCCAAAAATGGGCGATATTTCCGGCGTGGGCAGTCAAAAAAGATTTTCAGATCGCCAATTTCTCGCCCATTCTCAAACCACCTATTCTCCACTTTTGAAAATGGGCATTACTGCAAGTAATATCAAATGGGTGGTAGCGTTAAATTTTTTTGACCTTCTGCCATAAAGTGTGGTCATCCTTAGCAATGGCATGGTAACGCTTGATTCCCACGATTCTGGAGGTCAAGAGTCACCATGACATGTGCAAAAGAGGAGACAGAGAGAGGGAGCTCAGAGAGATTGAAGGCGTGTCTGGGTGTGGTGTGGCTGCTTTGGGAGGAAGGAGGGAGACTTTAGAGCTTCACAGCAAGTAGGCAAACAAAATGTAGGTGTTACCAGCCACATTTTTGCCCGAATTTGGCCTATAATGGGGAGAGAGGAGGAGGCATCATAGCACGCTGTGGAGACTGATGTTGGAGAGAGCAGTGAGGTGGGAGAGGAGCACATTGGAGGCCGCAAAAGAGCCAGGTGGTTCTCGGACGAGGCAAATGCCTCCCTCCTGCAGGAAGTCAAGTTATGCTGGGGTGATTTGACACAGGGAGGGCGTGGGAAGCCCACCCCAAAGGCCGACCAGAAGATATGGAACGAGATAGCAGAGGTGGTCTCATCGGCGACCAACGAGGTGCGTGAAGGCAACCAATGCCGCAAACGAGGGAACGACCTTGTGAGATCCGCAAGAGTAAGTATTACATTGATTTACATGGACTTATGTATTTATATAATTTGATTTGTAACAGTCATGAGTGACTATCAGCAGATGCGAGGTCTTGCACTTTTAGTGGGAATGTTTTACTCAAAGCCTGCGTTCACGGTGTACGTCTTTAGGTAAAGAGTGATAATAATCATAAAAATCATGATTACATCTGTCGGTTATGTGTTGTATCAGTCTCTGTGACAGTACCTAGCAATGATATCATGCAATGATCTCATGCCATGTCGTCCTGTCACCTTTTACAGAAGAAGCTATCGACAATGAGGTCCATGCAGAGGCGAACTGTTGAGGGGGCCACCAGTCCCCAGTGACATCACAGAGATGGAGGAGTGAGTGCTCACACTCGTGGGTAAGCACCCCGAACAGGCACGGACACATCTGCAGACCCTGAAGTGATGCCACGTGAGTAAAGCTTACACCATTGCGTCATGTAAAGTCTATAGGTCACACCCACTCATATCCGAACAATCATATATGATAGATGATTTCTAAAAGTGTCATAGAAATAATGCTGGCCTAATGAAAATCATTGCAATGCACAATGTGTTGCTGGTCATGAAATGTGATGTCTGTGATGATTTTGATAGCGGTGGTGCTTTTGTCGTGCATATGCTGTGTGTAGCGCTGGACTCACCTTGTCACCCTAGTACCCCCTTCTCCTCTAATAACCTCATTTGTGTTTTGCAGCTCAGCCAGCAGCGCGGCCCCAGGCAAGACCACAGAGGCCAGAAGGTGGGGGCACGGGACAGGAATCGGCGGACGATTCTACTACATCTGGTGCTGAGGAGCTCCGATTCTCACCCGTCAATCCATTGGGTCGGTTCTCCACGAATGAAAGCGCGGACTTCGAACAACCTGCATCGCCAAGCTCCAGAAGCCATGCCACCCCAAGGCCATCTAGTGGTCCTCCGGTCATTCTGGCCTCCACTCTGGAGGCACCAGCCCCAAGCATCTCTCCACAGGGCACCCCATTTGTCCCCAGGACAGCGCCAACCCTGCGGAGGCCTCGAGGACGCGGCAGATCTGTTCCACAAGTGCGACATGACAGCGGAGAGATGGTACAGTTGTCCAGGAGGACTGTAGACATTAGCGAGCAGCTCATCGACGCATTGGGGGGCATATCCCGACAGCTGGCCACAATGACCGAGTACTTTCCGCGCATGGCAGAGTCCCTGAATACGATAGCCAGGGACACTGCTGGTCCCCGAGCGCGGCACTCCACCCCAAGGTTCCGCACCACCACTGCGAACCACAGATGAGAGCAAGGACCAAGAGAATGTTTCCCCCTTGGAAACCCCCCCACTCCTGTACCTGTGCAACGACCGCATCTGCCTTCATTCTCCCCATGAGGCACCAACTGAGGAGCTCCTTGGCCAGGCGCCATGGAGCGAGGAGGGAAGGGGTAGAGGTACGGAGAAGAAGGAGAGGGGGAAAGGAAAGTGAGGTGCATGTCCGCAGGTGATAACTGTGTTATATCTCCATCTGGGTGTATGCAATTTGTTGTAATGTACAGGAGGAGGGGACCACCTTCCTGCTTTGCTTTTGTATTCTGTGTTGCTGGACATGTTGAACATTTGATTGATATCAATGGTGGAAAAAGTGGGGTATGGGCGGGGGTTGGGTGGTATTGCCTGTGATACTTATGATTTCAGACCAATGTTGGTATCATTTTTTAAAAATTCAACATAACCTTGTTGCGCATTGTCTCAGCTAGCTGGAACGTTACACACTGGTGATTCCTTACCATGAAAGGGTTAAATACAATTTAACTTCAATCAACGTAAACTTTAACTGGCACCAAGGTGATGGGCACCATTGATGTCTGAGCTGCACACACACAGCAGTGCGTCAGCATTGTCACTCACATCAACGATCTTTCAGGCAAATCGCTCAGATATCAGCTCCTGGCGTAAGAGTCTTGCAGCTATGTAGCCACCACGGGCCCTTTCCTGCGGTCTGGAGGGGATCGTGGGCATGGTTGCATAGCCAGCCTGATTGTCTGGCCCTAGGTCAGCATCCAGCCCCTCTTCGTCCTCTTCCTCTCTCTCCTGAAGTGGCGCATCGGTGCCTTCTGGCAATTCTTGGCCCCCCCTGATAGCCAGGTTGTGCAGCATCGAGCACACGGCCACGAATGTACTTACTTGCTCATTGTATTGTAGCTCCCCTCCTGAGTGGTCCAGACATCTGTAGCGCTGCTTAAGCACTGTTATTGTTTTCTGGACCACATTGCGTGTGTCTCTGTGGCTCCGGTTGTATGACTTCTCGGCCTCGGTGTGGGTGTCACGCAGCAGGGTCATCAACCGGGTGGCTAGGCCATATCGGTTGTCACCAAGCATCCAGCATTGTCCTTGTAGTTGACTCTTAAAGATGTCAGAGACAGCACTCTCATGCAGGATGTGAGGCTCATTGAAGGTGCCCGGACATTTGGTATTCACTGCCAGTATGATCTGGTTGTGGTCAACAACTAGTTGGACCTTCAGGGAATGAAATCCTTTGCTGTTACGAAAACGCTCCGGGTCCTGAGAAGGTGGTCGCATGGCGATGTGAGTGCACTGTATAGCTCCTGCACCCTGGGGAACTTAGCAATGCGGTAGAATGCTCCAGCCCTGTCAGTCTGAGCCTCCGTGGTCATGGGGAAGCTGATAAAGTCCATCCTTCTCAAGTACAGTGCCTCCGTGACCTGTCTAATGCAGCAATGGGTTGCACGGTGAGAAAGAGGGAAAATCTCGACTGAGGAGGCCCGAAAGGAACCGGACATGTAGAAAGACAGTGCCACGGTAACCTTGACCTCGACCGACACTGATGTCCTGATGGCAGGCTGCATATGTGGCCTGATGAGCTCACATATTTCATTGATCACCACCTTGTGGAAGCACAGTCTCCGAATGCAGATGTGGTCGGACACGTCGAGGTAAGACCTCTTTTCCCTGTACGTGCGGGGTGTGTATGGTCTGGCCCTCCTCCTCAGTCTTGCACATCTTAAATTGGGGACATAATGATGTGCATCACACATTGAGCCATCTGCACTCTGCAGCATCTGCGTATTAATCAATGCAGGCTGAGAAATGGTTGGCCCCATTGCAATTAAAGTATAAAAGCGTTTGATCAGAAGCAATGATTTCCTCACTAAAATACACTTAGAGTAAACCCCCAATAGTCCAGAGTCAGAAAATATGTCTGCTGAGATGGTCACTTCACCCGAGAAGAACTCCAGAGACAATGCAAACTCCCCCGAAGTTGAAGCAGCCTTTTGAATGAAGCAACCTGCGATTTTAAAATTGGCAGTTCCACTTTTTCTGGCCGTTTTTTTGGGTGAGCGATATTGTGGGCGATATGTGTGCGAGGTGCTGAAAGTGACGGTGGGCGATCTCCTGGGCATTAGTTTCGCCAAATGTGCTCTTTACAATAAAAAAAAGTGGGTGGACGGTATTATTGAATCTCAGCGTTAATTTCATGCGGGAAATAACTCTGGGCGAGATTATGGGCATTGATTTTGCCAATTCTGATGATTCCGCCCAAAAAAAGTGGGCGTGCAGTAATATTTTTTCCCAGCGTTAAGCTGGGGAAAGTAACGCTCGGCGATAAGTTTCCTAAAAATGCCCGTCAGTTTCCATTTTGTGCCAAAATGGGCGATATATGGGCGTTATACGTCATTTCAGCAGTAAAATGGGCGTTAAGTGGGTGTTAAGCATGCAACAAAAGTGGAAGTTCTAGCCCAAAGTCTTACAATAAGGGACCGTCCATTTAAAACTGAGATGAAGAGAAATTTCTTCTCTCAGAAGGTTGTAAATCTATGGAATTCTCTGCCCCAGAGAGCTGTGGAGGCTGGGTCATTGAATATGTTTATAGCGGAGAAAAAGCAGATTTTTGAGCAATAGAGGAATAAAGGGTTATGGGGAGCGGGCAGGGAAGTGGAGCTGAGTCCATGATCAGATCAGCCATGATCTTATTGACTGGCAGAACAGGCTCGTGGGGCCAAATGGCCTACTCCTGCTCCTATTTCTTATGTTCTTAGGTGCATTGTAGGTAAGTTTTAACTTTTCTCAGTTTAATTATTTCTTCCCCTGCCATTCAGTCTCTGGCCCAATGCTTCTCACTGCTGGCTCAGCCACTGTCAGCCTTAGTCCGTTCCTCTTCCTACTGTATCCCCTTCCAGGCTCTGGGCTACCCATCCTTAACACCTTGGCTGCTCTTTGCCAGTTACTCATCACTGAGCTGAGAAACTGTCTGTTTAGTTTGCACAACACTTATTGCGCCTTTAATGTATTTTCCAACTGTACAGTTAGCAATTAAATTATAAGCTCAGTGTTTCAAAAGACAACAGTCTGTTACACCTATTTCCATTATACTTTTTCCATCATGCTACCTCCATCACACCTTTAAGCCAGTTCCCAGCAATGGGTTGGAATGCAATTTATGTGATTTAATTCAGTACCTCCAAAGCTGACTTCATAAATAAATAATGAATCATGTTACAGCATCAAAATATTATGTTTAATATTTTCAATCTTTTTGTAGCTACTTACATTCAGACTTCCATTGACTATTATTATCTATTAACAGATGTTTAATTTACCAGAACTGGCAAATTTATAAACCTCCCAACAAATGCAGGCATCCATCATGAAAGGATTGTGGCGTTCTCCCAAATAGCTGAATTCCCCAGGGTCTAGGAGTAATTGATGAGACCCACAGAGCCATTGAGCCGCCTTCCTTGATGCAGATTCATAAATAAACCATTCCTAAAATTCAGATACCCAGGAACTAACTGTTATGTATGTAAACTTGTATATACGCTATACAGCCACCAGGGAGCTCATTCCCTGGAATCCCAAGGGATCCCATAATCCCTTGGGAACACAAGTATTTAAGGAGGCCTCACAGGTTGGAGAGGCACTCTGGAGACCTGCAATAAAAGACTACGGTCACACCTCACTTTGAGCTCAAAGTGTTCAGTCTGATTCTTTCTCCATATATAACACTAACATCCATGACTCTTTTCTGTTGAGGCAGTCTGGCATTCCTGACATATTCCAGGGCCAGGCAACAGATGGATTCTTGGGATGCTTTCTGTTTCAGTGGCTAATGACCGCTGTGCAGTTCCCTAAAAGTCCAGGAGAGAAACATTACAATGTGGTACATTCAATTACTTCAGTTATCATGGAACATACTAATGGCACCTTGAAGTATTGATTCCAATACCTAGATAGGTCAGGGCTTGGGCTTCAACATGCTCCTAAGAGGATCCTGAAAATAGCTGCAGTCTGCTGCATGCTCCACAATTTAGCACTGGCCAGAGAACCAATTTCAGCAAGCTCAGGAGCACCCAGATCTAACAGCACTTGAGGAAGAAGATACCTCTTCAGAAAATACATCAGTCGCAGAAGGCAATACCCTTCCTGTTAGCAGAAACATTAGGAATAACCTTGTCATGTATTTATGCTTGGGGTCACCTGACACCAGGGGGCGCCACTGTCGGAGGTCATCGGGCTGTACGCGCGCATGCGCGGTCACTTGTATATAAGCGCGGGTACCATGTCAAGCGGGTTATTTTTGGCGCGAATAAAGTTGGATCGGATTTGCACCTGCATCAGTTTACAGTAACAAGTCTTTTGAGTCATTGTATTCATTACATTTGGCGACGAGGTAACTTAAGAACCTTTGCATGTACAATGGGCACTATTGGAATTCTGGAGAGATTTGCAGATGGCGAGGATTGGGCGGATTTTATCGACCGCCTGGATCAGTATTTTGTGGCCAACAAAATGGAGGAAGACACTGAAGCAGTTCGGCACAGCATGGTTTTCCTCACCGTTTGTGGTCCAAAAATTTATGGCCTCATGAAGAATCTTCTCTCACCTTTACGTCCAATGGACAAAGAATATGGGGATTTGTGTGCTTTGGTGCATGACCATCTCAAGCCAAAAGTGGGGATCATCATCTCACTCTGTCGCTTCTACATGCATGTTCGTGCTGAGGGCCAGGATGTGTCGGGATTCATCGCCGACCTGTGACGTCCTACTGAGCCGTATAATTCTGGAAACATGTTGGAAGACATGCTGCAAGATTTCTTTGTGATAGGCATCAGCCATAATGTGATTCTTTGGAAGTTATTGGCCGAAGAGAAGCTGGATTTGAGCAAGATCATCGTGACTGCCCAGGCATGCATGACGACTGATGATAATTTGAGGCAGATATCATCGAAGAGTCGGTGCTCCTCGGCAAGTTCTGTAAACAAGATTGTGTCGTCGTTTGGCAGAGCTGCTTATGGCAGGGCCTACTCAACTGCTTATGTGAAACCTGTAGCTGCTCAAAGTCCGTCAACTGGTACGAATCCGATTTCACCCTGTTGGCGCTGTGGAGGCAATCATCAGCCTCATCAGTGTCTGTTTAAACAGTACTCCTGTAATGGCTGTTCGAAAGTGGGGCATCTTCAGATGCCCACAACTGAGCAGGCATGCTGCCGCTCATCACATTGCTGATGATGACCAGTCCAATGCTGGCCTGGATACACAACCGGAGGAGAAAGTGTATGGTCTGTATTCATTCTTGGGAAAGAGCCAGCCGATAATTGTTAATGTGAAGCTGAATGGCGCGCCTGTATCAATGGAGCTGCACACAGGTGCGAGTCAGTCGATAATGAGCCAAAGGACATTCGACAAGTTGTGGGACACTGAGGCTGTGAAGCCTAAGCTGAGTCCAGTCAATGCCAAGTTGCGTACTTACACTAAGGAACTCATACCGGTGATTGGCAGTGCAGTAATCAAGGTGTCATATGATGGTGTGGTTCATGATCTACCATTATGGATCATCCCAGGTAATGGTCCAATGCTGTTCAGCAGGAATTGGCTCGAGAAAATCAAGTGGAATTGGAATGATGGATGACACTTCGTGTGCTCAAGTGTTGAAGAAGTTTCCTTCTTTGTTTGAACCGGGTATTGGCAATTTTACTGGAGCCAAGGTGCAGATTCACCTGGATTTTGATGCAAGGCCTGTCTATCATAAAGCTTGGTCTGTTCCTTACATGATGAGGGAGAAGGTTGAAATTGAGCTTGACAGACTCCAACGTGAAGGGGTCATATCACCGATCGAGTTTAACGAGTGGGCCAATCCTATTGTTCCTGTGTAGAAGAGTGATGGCACTGTCAGGATTTGTGGAGACTACAAGGTAACGATTAACCGATTTTCGAAACAGGATCAGTACCAGTTACCGAAGGCTGATGACCTGTTCGCCATGCTAGCTGGTGGAAAGTCGTTCACTAAACTGGATCTGACGTCGGCCTATATGACACAGGAGCTTGTTGACACTTCGAAGAAACTCACCTGCATCAACACCCATAAAGGACTGTTTGTCCTTTTGGAATTCGTTCGACTGCAGCCATATTTCAAAGGAATATGGAGAGTCTACTGAAGTACATCCCTAGAACTGTCGTGTTTCAAGATGACATTCTGGTCACAGGTCGCGACACTACTGAACATCTGAACAATCTTGAAGAAGTCCTGCATCGTCTGGACAAAGTGGGACTCAGGCTGAAACGTTCAAAGTGTGTCTTCATGGCACCTGAAGTCGAATTCCTCGGGAGGAAGATTGCTGCTGATGGCATCAGACCTACTGATTCAAAAACCAAGGCCATCAAAAATGCACCCAGGCCTCAGAATGTGACGGAGCTGCGTTCATTCCTTGGGCTACTCAATTACTTTGGTAATTTCTTACCCAGATTGAGCACTTTTTTAGAGCCACTGCACGTGCTACTCAGAAAAGGCGACAACTGGGTCTGGGGTTTCTCTCAAGATAGAGCCTTTGAGAAAGCCAAGAATCCGTTCTGTTCAAACAAGTTGCTTGTTCATTATGATCCATGTAAGCTTCTTGTATTGGCCTGTGGTGCTTCATTATATGGGGTTGGCTGTGTACTCCAACAAGCAAATGAGTCAGGTAAGCTACAACCTGTTGCGTATGCTTCGAGAAGTTTGTCAAAGGTGGAAAGAGCTTACAGCATGGTCGAAAAAGAAGCTTTGAAATGTGTATATGGGGTCAAAAAGATGCATCAGTATCTGTTTGGTCTTCGTTTTGAACTCGAAACAGATCACAAGCCACTCATTCCATTGTTTTCAGAAAACAAAGGTATTAATACCACTGCATCGTCCCGTATCCAGAGGTGGGCGTTGACACTGTCTGCCTATGATTATGTTATTCGTCATAGACCTGGCACTGAGAATTGTGCCGATGCACTGAGTCGTCTGCCGTTGCCCACACCTGAGGTGGAGACGCCTAAACCTGCAGATCTACTGTTAGTAATGGATGCTTTGAGAGTGAAGGAACTCCTGTCACTGCTCAACAAGTTAGGATCTGGACCAGCCATGACCCTATTTTATCGGTTGTGAAACGTTGTGTCCTCAGTGGTGATTGGTCTGCAGTACCTATGGAAATGTGTGATGAGACCAAACTTTACAATCATCGCAAAGATGAACTGTCCATTCAGTCAGATTGTTTACTGTGGGGTAATCGTGTTGTTCTGCCTAAGAAAGGCAGAGAAAAATTTATACGTGAACTACATAGCACTCATCCTGGTATTGTCATGATGAAAGCCATTGCTAGGACTCATATATGGTGGCCTGGAATTGGCTCTGATCTGGAATCATGTGTGCATCAGTGCAATACTTGCATGCAGCTAAGTAAAGTACCAGCGGAATCTCCGCTGAGTCTTTGGTCATGGCCATCCAAACCATGGTCGAGGATCCAAATCAATTTTGCGGGTCTTTTCCTGCGAAAGATGTTTTTTGTTGTGGTGGATGCATATTCAAAGTGGATAGAGTGTATTGTTATGTCATCCAGTACGTCTACAGCTACTATTGGGAGCCTTCGTGTCATGTTTGCTACTCATGGTTTGCCTGACATTGTTGTGAGCGACAATGGATCTTGTTTCACAAATCTGGAGTTTCAAGAGTTCATGAAACTCAATGGTATTAAACATGTGAGGTCAGTCCCATTCAAACCTGCTTCTAATGGTCAAGCAGGACATGCTGTTCAAACGATCAAGCAGAGTATGAAATGTGTAATTCAAGGTTCACTGCAGACTCGCTTGCCCTGTATACTGCTCAGCTACAGGACCAGACCTCATACGCTTACCGGGGTCCCCCCTGCTGAAATAATGATGAAGACAAATCTCAAGCCAAGCTCTCTCTTGTTCATCCCGATTTGAATGATCGTGATGATCGTGTTGCTGTGTCACATAACATCTCTCAACGATCCTGTTTATGTACTGAACTATGGTCAAGGTCCAAAGTGGATCGCCGGCAATGTTACAGCCAAGAAGGCTAACAGAGTGTTTATTGTCGTGCTCAAGAATGGGCAAGCATGCAGGAAACTTGTTGATCAGATAAAACTGCGGCACACGGATGAACTGGAACCGCTTGAGGAAGATGCAGTCAGTAACCAACCAACAAATGTTCATTCATCAGAGGACTTTGCTGTCATTATTGAAACTGGACCTCCAGTCCCTGATGTGGTAATTACCACTCCCATCAGGGCGGTTACTCAGCCTTTAGTCACAACTGACTCAGAATGCTCGCCGAGAATTGAAGTTGAACTGAGACGATTAACCCGTGAGCGGAAAGTTCAGACCGTCTTAATTTGTAAAAAGACTGATATTAAGATCTTGAGTAGGCGAGAGGCCTACTAAAGGCTCAGCAGTGTCGGGAGCAGCAGTCGGGAGGCAGAGCAGCGAGCGGCGAGAGGCCTACTAAAGGCCCAGCAGCAAGCTACTACAGGCAGAAATGGCAAAAAAGAAGTAAATAGAAATCGAAAGGTGACATCACAGCCAAGGGGGTAAGTGATTGGCTGGTGATTGGTGAGTTGTTTTTCCTTATCTTTATCTTTTTCTTTTTCTTATCAGCAAGTGACCTTTGGCATAGTTGCCAAATTTAATTAATTTAAGGGTTAAGTCATGGCAGGAGAGCCCAGTCCCGTGTCATGCTCCTCCTGTGCTATGTGGGAAATCAAGGACAGTGTCTCTGACGACTATATATGCAGGAAGTGTATCCAGTTGCAGCTCCTGACAGACTGCATTGCAGCGCTGGAGCTGCGCATGGATTCACTCTGGAGCATTCGCGATGCTGAGGATGCCGTGAATAGCACATTTAGTGAGTTGGTCATACCGCAGGTAAAGGTTCCAAAGGCAGATAGGGAATGGGTGACCATCAAGCAGAACAGGAATAGGAAGGCAGTGCAGCAGTCCCCTACAGTCTTCTCCCTCCAAAGCAGATACACCATTTTGGGTACTGTTGGGGGAGATGGCTCATTAGAGGAAGGCAGCAGCAGCCAAGTTCATGGCACCATGGGTGGCTCTGCTGCACAGGAGGGCAGGAAAAAGAATGGGAGAGCTATAATGATAGGGGATTCTATTGTAAGGGGAATAGATAGGCGTTTCTGCGGTTGCAACTGATACTCCAGGATGGTATGTTGCCTCCCTGGTGCAAGGGTCAAGGATGTCTCAGAGCGGCTGCAGGGCATTCTGGAGGGGGAGGGTGAACAGTTGTCATGGAACAATTGTTAGGTACCAACGATATAGGTAAAAAACGGGATAAGGTCCTACAAGCTGAATTTAGGGAGCTAGGAGTTAAATTAAAAAGTAGGACCTTAACGTAGTAATCTCAGGATTGCTACCAGTGCCTCATGCTAGTCAGAGTAGAAATAGCAGGATAGTTAAGATGAATATGTGGCTTGAGGAGTGATGCAGGAGGGAGGGATTCAAATTCCTGGGACATTGGAACCGGTTCTGGGGGAGGTGGGACCAGTACAAACTGGACAGTCTGCACCTGGGCAGGATCAGAACCAATGTCCTAGGGGGAGTGTTTGCTAGTGCTATTGGGGAGAGGTTAAACTAACATGGCAGGGGGATGGGAACCTATGCAGGGAGACAGAGGAAAGTAAAATTGGGCAAAAGCAAAAGACAGACAGAAGAAAAGTAAAAGTGGAGAGCAGAGAAACCCAAGGCAAAAATCAAAAAGGGCCACATTACAGCAAAATTCTAAAGGGGCAAAGTGTGCTAGAAAGACAAGCCTGAAGGCTCTGCCTCAATGCGAGCAGTATTCGTAATAAGGTGGATGAATTAACTGCGCAGGCAGCTATTAACGAATATGATATAATTGGGATTACGGAGACATGGCTCCAGGGTAACCAAGGCTGGGAACTCAACTTCCAGGGGTATTCAACATTCAAGAAGGATAGACAGAAAAGAAAAGGAAGTGTGGTAGCGTTGCTGGTTAAAGAGGAAATTAACGCAATAGTAAGGAAGGACATTAGCTTGGATGATGTGCAACCTGTATGGGTAGAGCTATGGAATACCAAAGGGCAGAAAACGCTAGTGGGAGTTGTGTACAGATCACCAAACAGTAGTAGTGAGGTTGGGGACAGCATCAAACAAGAAATTAGGAATGCGTACAATAAAGGTACAGCAATTATCATGGGTGACTTTAATCTACATATAGATTGGGCTAACCAAACTGGTAGCAATACGGTGGAGGATGATTTCCTGGAGTGTATTAGGGATGGTTTTCCAGACCAATATGTCGAGGAACCAGCTAGATGGCTGGCCATCCTAGACTGGGTGATGTGTAATGAGAAAGGTCTAATTAGCAATCTTGTTGTGCGAGGCACCTTGGTAAAGAGTGACCATAATATGGTAGAATTCTTTATTAAGATGGAGAGTGACACAGTTAATTCAGAGACTAAGGTCCTGAACTTAAGGAAAGGTAACTTCGATGGTATGAGACGTGAATTGGCTAGAATAGACTGCCGAATGATACTTAAAGGGTTGACGGTGGATAGGCAATGGCAGACATTTAAAGATCACATGGATGAACTTCAACAATTGTACATCCCTGTCTGGAGTAAAAATAAAACGGGGAAGGTGGCTCGATCATGGCTAATAAGGGAAATTAGAGATAATGTTAAATCCAAGGAAGAGGCATATAAATTGGCCAGAAAAAGCAGCAAACCTGAGGAGTGGGAGAAATTTAGAATTCAGCAGAGGGTTTAATTAGGAGGGGGAAAATAGAGTATGAGAGGAAGCTTGCTGGGAACATAAAAATCTACTGCAAAAGCTTCTATAGATATATGAAGAGAAAAAGATTAGTGAAGACAAACGTAGGTCCCTTGCAGTCAAAATCAGGTGAATTTATAATGGGGAACAAAGAAATGGCAGACCAACTGAACAAATACTTTGGTTCTGTCTTCACGAAGGAAGACAGAAAAAACCTTCCGGAAATAGTAGGGGACCGAGGGTCTAGTGAGAAGGAGGAATTGAAGGAAATCCTTATGATGGGATTGAAGGCCGATAAATCCCCAGGACCTGATAGTCTGCATCCCTAAGTACTTAAGGAAGTGGCCCTAGAAATAATGGATGCATTGGTGATCATTTTCCAACAATCTATCGACTCTGGATCAGTTCCTATGAACTGGAGGGTAGCTAATGTAACACCACTTTTTAAAAAGGGAGGGAGAGAAAAAACGGGGAATTATAGACTGGTTAGCCTGACATCGGTAGTGGGGAAAATGTTGGAATCAATTATTAAAGATGAAATAGCAGCGCATTTGGAAAGCAGTGGCAGGATCGGTCCAAGTCAGCATGGATTTATGAAAGGGAAATCATGCTTGACAAATCTTCTAGAATTTTTTGAGACTGTAACTTGCAGAGTGGACAAGGGAGAACCAGTGGATGTGGTGTATTTGGACTTTCAAAAGGCTTTTGACAAGGTCCCACAAGAGATTAGTGTGTAAAATTAAAGCACATGGTATTGGGGGTAATGTATTGACGTGGATAGAGAACTGGTTGGCAGACAGGAAGCAGAGAGTTGGGATAAACAGGTCCTTTTCAGAATGGCAGGCAGTGACTAGTGGGGTTCCGCAGGGTTCAGTGCTGGGACCTCAGCTATTTACAATATACATCAATGATTTAGATGAAGGAATTGAGTGTAATATCTCCAAGTTTGCAGGTGACACTAAGCTGGGTGGCAGTGTGAGCTGTGAGGAGGATGCTAAGAGGCTGCAAGGTGACTTGGACAGGTTTGGTGAGTGGGCAAATGCATGGCAGATGCAGTATAATGTGGATAAATATGAGATTATCCACTTTGGTGGCAAATACACGAAGGCAGAATATTATCTGAATGGCGACAGATTAGGAAAAGGGGAGGTGCAACGAGACTTGGGTGTCATGGTACATCTGTCATTGAAAGTTGGCATGCAGGTACAGCAGGCAGTGAAGAAGGCAAATGGTATGTTGGCCTTCATAGCTAGGGGATTTGAGTATAGGAGCAGGGAGGTCTTACTGCAGTTTTACAGGGCCTTGGTGAGGCCTCACCTGGAATATTGTGTTCAGTTTTGGTCTCCTAATCTGTGGAAGGATGTTCTTGATATTGAGGGAGTGCAGCGAAGGTTCCCCAGACTGATTCCCGGGATGGCAGGACTGACATATGAGAAGAGATTGGATCGACTGGGCCTGTATTCACTGGAGTTTAGAAGAATGAGAGGGGATCTCATAGAAACATATAAAATTCTGACGGGATTGGACAGGTTAGAGGCAGGAAGAATGTTCCCGATGTTGGGGAAGTCCAGAACAGTCTAAGGATAAGGGGTAAGTCATTTAGGACCGAGATGAGGAGAAACTTCTTCACTCAGAGAGTTGTTAACCTGTGTAATTCTCTACCGCAGAAAGTTGACGAGGCCAATTCATTAGATATATTCAAAAGGGAGTTAGATATGGCCCTTACGGCTAAAGGGATCAAGAGATATGGAGAGAAAGCAGGAAAGGGGTACTAAGGTGAATGATCAGCCATGATCTTATTGAATGATGGTGCAGTCTCGAAGGGCCGAATGGCCTACTCCTGCACCTATTTTCTATGTTTCTCTGTTTCTCTGTTTCTATGAAAGGGGATGTTGTTATGTATTTATGTTTGAGGTCACCAGACACCAGGGGGCGCCACTGTCGGAAGTCATCGGGCTGTATGCGCGCGTGCGTGGTCAGTTGTATATACACGCGGGTATCATGTCATGCAGGTTACTTTGGGCATGAATAAAGTTGGATCAGTTTTTCATCTGAGGCAGTTTACGTAACAAGTCTTTTGAGTCATTATATTCCTTACAAACCTAATCAGGGACAACTACACCCACCCTACTACGATAGCCCCCTTGAACATTCCAAATCATTTAACTAAGGCTTAGAGCTACAGCCAGCAACTGATCCTTTACTTCGCAGCCACTTCTGAATAAAGAAATTCATTGTCCATCTGGAACACACACCATAGCAACCAGCATAGGCCTGAGTTTGAATCATCTTTCTCCCACCTCAATGAATTTTGGGCTCAGCACGATGCTGAGCTCTTTTTCCGCTGCCTTCGCCTCCGTGCCCACTGCTTCGGCCAGGAGTCTTCCCTCGCACATCTGATCCTTTTTTCCGTTTTCAGAATTCTCGCTCTACATGGACACCACCTTCTGGCCACTTATCCTCTCTAGATCTTTTCATTGCAACCTTCTGACGGGACATCGGCCGTCTCAATTTTTCTAGCTCCCCTCACTCTAACCTACCTCCCTCTGAGCAGCACTCTGCTCTCTCAGATCCAACTCCAACATTGTCATTAAACCTGCTGACAAGGATGGCGCTGTTGTTGTTTGGCGAAACGACCTCTACCTTGCAGAGGCTGATCGCCAACTTACTGACACCTCCTCCTACCTCCCCCAGATTACGACCATACTACCGAATATCAAGCCATCATTTCCCAGACCGTCACCTACCTCATCTCCTCTGGAGATCTTCCCTCCACAGCTACCAACCTCATCGTTCCCTAATGACCTCTTCGGGTCTATATTGCTGGCCTTGATCACATTGGCTATCTGTTCCCACTGCACTCTCGTTGTTTGTGTGTAGGGCCTTAGAAGAAGGCACCCAGCATGGCCCCAACCTTCGAGGAAACACCAACGGCAGGCCGGGGCCTTAAAAGGAGCATACCACTCCAGGGAGCAGCACGAGCTGGTGCAGGAGTGTGACGCCAGTGAAGAGGGTGACTGGATTGGATGTTGCCATAATCCAGGTCTGTGATTGGAGTGTGGGCAAGTACAGAAAGAGCAGCGAGAGATTGTAGAGCGACGTGATCGGGGCATAGGAGAGGCGTGAGTTTGGGGCCCAGAAGAGGCGAGGGCCCAGGGGCATCACGGGCCAGCCCACACTGCGATATGTGTGCGCGTACTAGGTCCGTGCAGCAGAGCTGGTCTCCAGTCGTCTTGGTTAATCCTTGCTACTGGACCAAGACTTAGCTCTGTCAAGCCCATGTGTGGCTGGTGTGCAACGGTCACCACACGTTAAAAAAATCCACGCACAGGCATCTTCCACCCTTCAACATATAGTTTGGGACCTGAAATATTAGGTCCTTCTTTGAAACACCTGTGAACTCATCCCTTTTTGGCGTGGAAGCAAGTCATCCTCGATATGAGGGATCGCCTAAGAAGAAGAAGACGTTCCCCAATCCCGCACAGCCCTCTTCTACGTCCTTCCCAAAATCCACAAACAGGACTGCCCTGGTAGATCCATCGTTTCAGCCTGTTCTTGCCCCCCGGAACTTATTTCTTCCTATCTCAACTCTATTTTTTCTCCCCTTGTCCAGTTTCTTCCCACCTATATCCACAGTTCTTCCGATGCCCTCCACCACGTTAACAGTTTCCAGTTTCCTGGCCCCAACCGTCTCCTTTTAACCACAGATGTCCAATCCCTCTACACTTCCATCCCCCACCAGGATGGCCTGAGGGTGCTCTGCTTCTTCCTCGAGCAGAGGCCCAACCAGTTCCCATCCACCACCACTTTCCCCTACCTTGCTAAGTTTGTTTTCACATTGAATAACTTCTCCTTTGACTCCACTCACTTCCTCCAAATTAAAGGTGTTGCTATGGGAACCCACATGGATCCCAGCTACGTCTGGCTTTTCGTAGGATATGTGGAACATTCTTTGTTCCAGTCCTTCTTTGGTCCCCTCTCTCACTTATTTTTCCGGTACATTGATGACTGTATCGGTGCCGTTTCCTGCTCTCGCTCTGAACTAGAAAATTTCCACCCTTCCCTCACCTTCACACGGTCCATCTCTGATTCTTCCCTTCCCTTCCTCGATTTTTCTGTCTCCATTTCTGGGGATAGACTATTGACAAACATTCAGTATTCGCCCACTGACTCCCACAGCTACCTGGACTACACTTCCTCCCAGCCCGTATCCTGTAAGGACTCCATTCCATTCTCCCAGGTTCTCCATCGCATTTGTTCTGACGACACCACCTTCCACACTAGTGTCTCTGATATGTCTTCCTTTTTCCACAACCGAGGTTTCCCCTCCGCCACGGTTAACATGGCCCTCGTCTGTGTCCATTATATTTCCCGCACTTCTGCTCTCACCCCTTCCCCTCCCTCCCAGAACCACTACATGGTTCCCTTTGTCCTCACCTTTTACCCCACCAGCCTTCACGTTCAACGGATCATCCTCTACCATTCCTGCCACCTCCAGCGTGATCCCACTGCCAATCACATCTTCCCCTCCCCTTCCCTCTCAGCATTCCAAAGGGACCACTCCCTCTGCAATCACCCCCAACACCCCCCCCCCTTCCCACGTCACCTTCCCGTGCAAGCGCAGGAGATGCAACACCTGCCCTTTTACTTCCTCCCTTCCCACTGTCCAGGGCCCCAAACACTCCTTCCAGGTGAAACAGCAAATTACTTGTGCTTCTTTCAATATAGTGTACTGTATTCGCTGCTCACGATGTGGTCTCCTCTACATTGGGGAGACCAAACACAAATTGGGTGACCGCTTTGCAGAACACTTCCGTTCAGTCCATAAGCGTGACCCCGAGCTTCCAGTCGCCTGTCACTTTAATTCTCCGCTTCACTCCCACTCCGACATCTCCATCCTCGGCCTCCTGCACTGTTCCAATGAAGTTCAACGCAAGCTCGAGGAACAGCAACTCATCTTTCATTTAAGCACTTTACAGCCTTCTGGACTCAACATCGAGTTCAACAATTTCAGACCATAATCTCTGCCCATATTTTGTTCCCTTTTCTCCTTTTTTTTGACAAACCCCTCCCTTTTTATTTTTTTCTTTCTTTCCCATGGCAACTGGCAATTATTCTGCCATTCACACCCCATCTAGACTCATCTTTTGTTTCTATCTTGTGCCATTACCATCTTAATTTAGCCCATCATCCCTTTTGCCTCTTAAATCTCTCCTGCCTTCCACCCTAATATTGACCTTCCCTTTTGTTCTTTCCTCCCCTCCCCCTGCACTTCCTCAAAAATCTGTTACATTTCAAGCTTTTCCAGTTCTGATGAAGGATCGCAGACCCAAAACGTTGACTCTGTTTCTCTCTGCAGATGCTGCCTGACCTGCTGTGATTTCCAGCATTTTCCGTTTTTACTTCAGAATCCAGCATCCGGAGTATTTTGCTTTTGTATCAGAAATAACCTGATGTTTTTCTCAATGATGGCAAAGTCATCTCAAATGTATTGAAGTAACATGCGCATGCTCGATTTCCTGGCAGTTCTCTGTGTTACTGGCACTAAGATAAGCCCATAATTCTCTCACAGTCCAGTTATTTTAATATAGAACTCTGGACACCATCTCCCATGCCCCCTGCTTCACTCCAGTTCACAATGGGATCATGCAAAACATCACAACTGCAATCCAGAACAGCAAAGTCACACAGGTAATTTCTAACTTAGTTACAACTATTAAGCTAAAGCAGTTATTTGGTGTGATAGTTGTGATTAATATGACTGAAATTAATCATAAACCCAATTAACCCTTGAACCAGGGTCCATGAATGCGATTACTCCTCTGCCACTTACAATTTGCACATTACACATAATCTGAGTTCAGGCTGTTTTTATTGCCTGAAAAACAGCCTTTGAAATTAGTTTTCAGTTAATTAAAACTTGTTTAAAACAGTTTTTTCCATCTCCGAAGCAGGCAGAAAAAGGCAAGTATTTTAAACTTTAAAAAAGTAGAAGGGAAATGTCACAATTACTGGAAAAGAGTAAAGTTTTTTCCTTCATTGTCGCGTACTTGTTTTTATTATATTGATACCACTGTGATCAGTGTGCCTCTGAACGTTTCTCTATTGTTTCTAAGTTTCAAATATGCAATCTTCCAGGCTCTTCCTCCACCAGTGTGTAAGTGGAAGGAAACATGAGCAACACACATACTTTATGAATGATGGTGAAATTGCCAAAATGGGTGCAAAGTCTGTGCTGGGCTAAGGCTCGAGTCAAATTCAGCGTCAGGCTTCATTTAAATGCCGCTGGCAAACTGCAGGCACCAGATATGTGCCCCAGAGCAGCTTGCCGGGGAAGGAGGACAGGAAATTGTCCAGCTCCTAAGATGAGCCAGTTGGTAGGTCAGGGGGAAAGCAAGCTTGGGACGGACCTCGAACAGGCCAGCAGTGGGCCAGAGCTTTTTGTGGGCCCAGAAGGTGCATACCTGCTTCTGGACCCACAATAATAGTAACTCAAAATTTCCTGGACCCTTTTTTGAATGGTTTCCAGCGGTCCCTTGAAGGTCCCACTGGTTAGGTTGCTTAATGCCTGCTACAATGTGGCTAACAAGGGAGATTTGGGATAGTGCTAAATCCAAGGAAGAGGCATACAAATTAGCCAGAAAAAGTAGCAAGCCGGAGGACTGGGAGAAATTTAGAATACAGCAGAGAAGGACAAAGAGATTAGTGAAGACAAACGTTGCTCCCTGATTTTAATTGCTCCACCATTGGCAGCCATGCCTTTAGCTGCCAAAGCTCTAAGCTCTTTAATCCCCTCCCTAAAACTCTCTACCTCTCTATCCTCCTTTAATTCGCTGCTTAAAACCTACCTCTTTGACCAAGTTTTTGGTCATCTGCCCTAATAGCTCCTTACGCCTCTCAGTTTCAAATTTTGAATAACGCTCCTGTGAAATGTCTTGGGATGTTTTATTACGTTAAAAGTACTATGTAAATACAAGTTCATGTTGAATTTTGCCATTGGGGTAGGGTCCTGATTTGCATATTTAAGCAGCCTTATGTCAGTTGCAGATGGACAGGCTACTTGCCCATTTAATGGCCTGCATAAATATGGTATCAGGTGGGCCTTGGGCATCAATTGAGCAGCCAAGGTCCCCCAACAAATCCCTCCCTCCCACCGCCCCGATTTTCAACTGCTGGCTGCCCACGAGTTAAATTTATCCCACTATATGTCCAATTAGTGCACAGCAGCAATGAACAAAGAAAACAGAACGTAGAAATACAAGCCAGAGGAAGTCATGATCAAACTGAGCAATGGTCTGGTCAGACTGAACCATGAGTCCAATGCACTGTTCTGGTCACCAAGAAAGGAAGGGCCATTAGAATGATCCAGTGTCTGGCATCTGAGTTATGGGAAGACTGAAGAGACTTGGGCATGCCATTGCGGAAAGGAGGCATCTGAAAGGTTAAGATAGTCATTGTTATGGTAAAAATTAATCTAGGATACTATTTAAGTTTAACTGTTGGAGTAAGACAAGGGAACACAGGTTCAACCTAGTGAAAGGTAATTTTAGGATCTGATACCTGGAAGGTTTTCAAACGAAGAGTGATCAACATTTAGAATGGATTCCAGGCAGAGTGGTGGAATCAGAAACCCTGGAATGGTTTAAGAAATAATTGGATGTAGCAATGTGGGGAGAAGACAGTCATTCTGGATGGATGAATTAAGCAAGGCCAAAGTCCTACCTCATCTGTACGTTATTCTTGTGTTGAAACTAAAACTCATCGTTGCACAGTCTTCCACTCCAACTCACTTCTTCGGCATCTCAAAACAATGGAACTCCTCATCTCCCTCAATTTTTTGCTTCTTCTTACAATCTTTAGGCATTTAAAAATATCAAGTTTGGCATGACATAGGGCTCAATTCTCCCCAAGCCCGTTTTCTGGCGTATTGCCAGAGTTACGCCCGTTTTTCTAGGCCAGAAATGCACCAGAAATATTTTGCCAAAGTTGCCCTGATGAATAATTCGAATTTGGCGCCGCGCAACGTGTCCAGTCACCTCGGGGGGTGGAGCCTGCTGTCTGCACCGAAAAATGAAGCTGCACTTTCTGCGCATGTGCGGGAAAAAAAAGTTACGTTTTTGACATCGTTCCAATGGACACGCATGCTCAACACAGCTCGGATTTGGCAATCGCCCATTTTAAAGAGCCAGTTGTGTGTGTGAGAAGGAGTGCTGTGTGAGAGCATTGGGAAAATCGTAGCTGGAGCAATACAAGATGCAACACAGTGCAAGGACCAAGAATTTCTTACAGGAAGAAGTGGAGGCACTAGTTACTGTGACTGGCAGGAGCTGGACACCAGCAGAGGTCACATAAAGGTTCCACCCAAAGAAATGAAGAAACGCTGGTACCAAGTTGCAGAAGATTACTGTGCAATGGTGACCACCACGAGATCTGGAGGGCAGTGTAAAAAGAAGTGACAGGACCTTGGTCAAGTAGTTAGTGTAAGTAATATTTTCATTTATTCAATGGAATTGCAATTGTAAATGTGACCAGCTGTATGTCCCACTCAGCAGAAAGACACCCTCTCTAAAATGTTGCCTTTTCATCTGTGCAGAGGAAGGTGGCACATAATAAAAGGAAAAGAACTCGAACAGGAGGAGACCTGGAAAATCTGCACCCACTGACACCATTGGAAGAGAGGGTCGCTGCTTTGATGGGTCCTGCCTGGAAAAAAGCAATCAGTACTGCACAAGCTGGGCCCACACTCGAGGGAGAGGGTAAGTCCTGCAAATTCAAAATGGGCCTTCAAATCAGCCTGCTGCCTGGCCTGCAATGTGTGAGCCTACTCATGCCAACCACCCTGCCCCTTCCTCTGCTGCTAACCATTTGACAGTTATCTTTTGCAGAACTTGATGTCAACTCTGACAATGCAGAAGAAGATTCAGACGAGGATGAGCCTGAAGAGGAGGACATCTTCCAATCTAAAGCTCCAGACCAAGAACATGGGGGTGAGGGGGAAGGGGAGGGAATGGAGCTGGATGAAGCTCTCACTGTTGTACTGACTTTGGAGGAGGTGCCACTCATGGAGGTGACAGCCCCTTCCGTGACTAGTGGTTTGAGTGTTGGTGGGACATTCCATGGTTTCACATCTTCCGAGGTTGCGGGGCCCAGTGGTGCAGTGCAGCGAGGTACACCCAGGGCCCCACCGTCCCAGGCTGCAGGTCCCAGTGGTGTGGTGCAGCAAGCCACACCCAGGGCCCCAATCTCCCAGGCTGCGGGTCCCAGTGTTGGGGTGCAAGCCACACCCATGGGGAGGAGGGGAAGGAGAGCTCGACCATGCTTTCCTGAGGTGCAGGATCTAACAGATGTGGTTCAGATGATGTCATTGAGTGTGGAGAGCATTGATCTTACCTGATCACTCCTGGACGCCATCAGTGGGATGAGTGATTAGGTAGCGGAACTGTTGGGAGAAGTAACAGCAATGACACGAGAAATGGGAATGATATCCGGGACCATCAGTGAGGGAATAGTGGCCATGAGGGAGGGAATGTCAGAGGTACTGCAAACCACATCACTGACCATGGGGAGGGAATGTTACAGGTCGTTGAGACACTCAGGGCGCATGAGGGATGGTATGTTAGAGTTAGCTGCTGCAATAAGGGAACATGCCTAGACCCCACGTCCATTGACAGAATCAACTGTCACTCCCCCTCCAATTCCCACACCAGCCCCTGAAGAGCCCAAAATCGGACCCTCCAACTTGCTGCCTGACGCCGCCCCCCCCCACCATCCTCAAGAGGTGCGCAGTACCCGAGATGTTGGAAGGAATAAGCTTGGTATCAAGCCCAGAAACACTGCTCCACCGCCTGCGGGCAGGGGTGATGGAGAGTCCAAGACCAAGCGCAGCGGGCAGGGGTAGACTAAGGGGGACGAGAGATGGGTGCAGCCTTTCTGTGCTGCTGTTGTTGTTGTTGTGTTGTTGTTATTATTGTTACTGTTGTAACTGTTCTCAAATTAAATTTTTTTAATAAGTTATGTAAATTTACAAGTTTATAAGTGATCTTAAAGCTTTTAAGTGATCTTAAAGTGATATTAAAGTAAAGTTTGATACAAGAATAATTTTATTAAAGTTAAGTACATTGTAAACTTTTGAATAAAATATATTTTACATTAAAACTGAATCATGTTCCATTAACACAACACAATGTTACGGAGCAGCTCCAAACAGTAAACATGTCCATGTGGAATAGTTGTCGCTGAGCCCTCGGGCATCAGTAAAGCATTCACGGATGAGCTGCTGGCGCAAGGCTCGAGCAATCATTAAAGGGGCACGATGGCCCACACTCCTCCAACGTTATGCTCCGGCCTCAGGCACTTGCATGGCTTCTGTTATGTATGCAATAAAGGTTCAAACTGAGTACTGTTTAACTAAGCAAGGCACAACCTTGGCTCTGCTTTATTTAGGCCCAAAGTGTCTGACTCTTAAAATGGCTGGGCTTTTATACCTGAACAGCACCATGTGCGTGTTGCTCAGTGGCCTCCAACAATGACGCTATCTGGTGGCTACAAACAGAATGTACATACATGACAATACCGCCCTCTGAGATCTTATCACAGTCTTTCACAGGTTGAGACGGTCGAGTGCTTTGCGCTCCCGGGTTGACCGTCTCAGTTCGATTCCAGCCTTGGGTGAGTATGCGGGGTCTGTTGTGGCTGATGGCTGGATGACTGACTTGTTGGGCGTGGCAGTGGCCATGTCAGGAATTGCAAGTCCATTTTTATTGAACAGGTCCGTGATGGAAATTCCGGGTTCACCGATGACCCTCGAGTCCTCTGAAGACTGCTGTAGGTTGGTTGGTCGTCACTGGTTTCTTTGTCCGACTGTTCTGGCTCGTCTGTGTGCCTCAACTTTGTCTGATCCATGTGTTTCCTACAAGTTTGCCTATTCTTGAGCTTAATAACGAATACTCTGTTGCCCTTCTTGGCCATGATAGTACCAGTGATACACTTGGGACGCTGACCATAGTTCAACACATATACAGGATCATTAACAGAAATCCCGCGTGACACAGTTGCGCAATCTTGGTAGCCTTGTTGACTTTGTCTTCTGTATTCAACATGATTATTTAAATCCGAGTGTACCAGAGATAGCTTGGTCTTAAAACCTCTTTTCATCATGAGCTCAGCAGGCGAGACCCCTGTGAGTGTGTGGGGTCTTGTCCTGTAACTCAGCAGTATGCAGGACAAGTGGGTCTGGAGTGACCCTTGGGTTACTCTCCTCATACTTTGCTTGATAATTTGTACTGCATGTTCAGCTTGCCCGTTGAACGCAGGCTTGAACGGTGCTGACCTTACATGTTTTATGCCATTAAGTTTCACAAACTCCTGAAACTCCTGACTGGTGAAGCACGACCCATTGTCGCGAACATGACATTGAGATTCTCTATGGTTGCTGTGGACGTGTTGGATGACATGATTATGCAATCTGTCTACTTCAAATAAGTGTCCACCACCACTAAAAACATCTTGCCAGGAAGGGACCTGCAAAATCTACATGGATCCTGGATCAAGGTTTGGATGGCCACGACCACAGGATCAGCAGCCATTCTGCTGGTGCTTTGCTGAGCTGCATGCAAGTGTTGCACTGATGCACACATGCTTCCAGCTCAAAATCAATTCCTGGCCACCATACATGCGACTTGGTGATAGTATTCATCATCACTATACCAGGATGTGTGCTGTGTAACTCATGCACGAACTTCTCTCTCCCTTTCTTGGGCATTACAATGTGATTGCCCCACAATATGCAATCTGCTTGAATAGACAGTTCGTCCTTGCGACAAATGTACGGTTTGGCCTCCTTGCCCATTTGCCTATATGTCCTTACTATATAGTACAAATGCACACGAGGCCCATACTAGAGAGAAGGTCACTCTGTGAACAGTAACCTTTATTTGCCAGCACTGAAGTGGAGAAGGTGGGTGGAACTTCCCCTTTTATACCTGAAAGTCCAGGATAGGAGTGTCTCCCATAAGTTCACCACCTAGTGGTCAGTGTTCTTACAGTGTACAACTTAGGTCAGTTTATACATGGATTACAATGACAGTAGAATACATAACATCACCTTCCCCCCCAAAGTCTTATTGGAATCACAGGTTAAGTCTCTCTGGTGGTTTACGCTCCCTTGTAGAGCGCCAGTTATTGGGCGCTGGCCTCAGTGTCTGCTGTTTGCGGTTCCTCAGTCCTGTCCGGACTGCCCACAGTGACTGGGCTCTTCTCCACTTGGTTCCGGTGCTCGGTCACCTGTGGTGGAGTGAACTCGACATCGTGTTCTTCCTCTGCTTCTTCTATGGGGTTGCTGAACCTTCTTTTTGTTTGATCCACGTGTTTTCGGCAGATTTGTCCATTGGTAAGTTTAACTACCAGAATCCTATTCCCCTCTTTGGCAATCTCGCAGTGCCTGCAAACCATTTGGGCCCTGCAGCGTAGTTGAGGACAAAGACAGGGTCAGTAACATCAATACATCGCGCCCTCGCATTCCCGTCATGGTAGTCACATTGTGACCGGCGCCTGCTCTCAACAATTTCTTTCATGGTGGGGTGTATAAGGGATAACCTGGTTTTGAGCATCCTTTTCATTAGCAGCTCTGCGGGTGGAACCCCTGTGAGCGAGTGTGGTCGGGATCTATTGGCCAACAGGAGGCGTGATAAGTGGCTTTGTAGGGAACCTCCTTGGATTCTGAGCATCCCCTGTTTGATTATCTGCACTGCTCTTTCCGCCTGGGCGTTTGAGGCCTGCTTGAACGGTGCCATTCTAACATGATTGATACCATTTCCTGCCATGAAGTCCTGGAATTCAATGCTTCTCAAGCACGGGCCATTGTCGCTGACCAAGACGTCCGGTAGACCATGGGCGGCGAACATTGCCCGTAGACTTTCTACCGTGGCAGAGGATGTGCTTGAATTGAGAATGTCACACTCGATCCATTTGGAGTAGGCGTCTATTACAACCAAAAACATTTTTCCCATGAAAGGACCTACGTAGTCCACATGGATTCGTGACTATGGCTTGGCGAGCCAGGACCAGGGGCTAAGGGGGGCTTCCCTGGGCGCATTGCCCAGCTGGGCACACGTGTTGCACCTGCGAACACAAAGTTCCAGGTCTGCATCTATCCCTGGCCACCAAACATGTGACCTGGCAATTGCCTTCATCATGACAATGCTCGGGTGCTCATTGTGGAATTCTCAGATGAACGCCTCTCTGCCCATCTGGTGCCCCATAGTAGGCAATCGGCCTGAATCGAGAGTTCATCCTTGCGCTTGTGAAATGGTTTAAATTCCTCAGGGCATGCCCCGTACATGGCTGCCCAGTCCCCATTCAGAACACATTTCTTGACTAAAGACAGTCGCGGATCTCTATTTGTCCAGACTTTGATCTGACGGGCTGTCACGGGTGAGCCTTCGCTTTTGAAGGCTTCAACAGCCATGACCATCTCAGCAGCATGCTCGGTTGCCCCCTCAGTGGTGGCTAGTGAGAGCCTGCTGAGTGCATCGGCGCAGTTTTCAGTGCCCAGTCTGTGCCGAATTGTGTAGTCATAGGCGGCTAACATGAGTGCCCACCTCTGTATGCGGGCTGACGCATTTGCATTTATGGCCTTGTTGTTGGCCAAAAGGGTGTGTGATCTGTCTCCAGCTCAAATTTCCTGCCAAACAGGTACTGGTGCATTTTTTTTACTGCAATACACATGCAAGTGCTTCCTTTTCTACTATCCCGTAGCCTCTTTCTGCCTGGGACAGACTTCTGGAGGCATAAGCTACCGGCTGTAACTGACCCTTGGCATTAACATGCTGCAACACACACCCGACGCATCGCATGTTAAAACAAGTTTCTTACATGGGTCATATAGCATTAACAGATTGTTGGAGCATAATAAATTGCGTGCTCTATCAAAAGCCCTTTCCTGGCTGTCCCCCCAGACCCATTCGCGACCTTTGCGTAGGAGCACATGTAGCGGCTCTAACAGCGTGCTCAATTTTGGAAGAAAGTTAACAAAATAGTTCAGGAGCCCCAGGAACGAATGCAGCTCCATCGTGTTACGGGGTCTGGGTGCTCTCTGGATCGCTTCCGTTTTGGACGCAGTAGGGCTGATCCCGTCTGCTGCTACCCTCATCCCCAGGAATTCTACCTCTGGAGCTAGGAAAACGCACTTCGCCTTTTTCAGTCGCAGACCTACCCGGTCCAGTCTGCGTAGCACCTCCTCCAGGTTGTGGAGGTGTTCTTCAGTATCGCAACCCGTGATGAGGATGTCGTCTTGAAAAACCACCGTCTTTGGAATCGACTTGAGGAGACTTTCCATGTTTCGTTGAAAGATCGCGGCGACCGAGCGAATCTCGACCGGACATCTGTTGTACTCAAACAACCCCTTGTGTGTCGTGATGGTGATCAGCTTCTTCGACTCACTCGCCAGCTCCTGGGTCATGTAAGCTGAGGTCAGGTCCAATTTTGAAAAAAGTTTGCCACCAGATAGCGTCGCAAAGAGGTCCTCCGCTCTCGGTAGCGGGTATTGGTCTTGGAGTGACACCCGATTTATGGTGGCCTTGTAATCACCACATATCCTGACCAACCCATCCGCCTTGAGCACCGGCACAATCGGGCTCGCCCAGTCACTGAATTCGACTGGCGAGATGATGCCTTCCCTCAGCAGGCGGTCCAATTCGCCTTTCATCTTTTCCCGCATCACATACGGCACCGCTCTGGCCTTGTGGTGTACTGGCCTGGCGTCCGGGTTTATGTGAATCACTACCTTGGTCCCCATGAAAGTGCAGATGCCGGGTTGAAATAATGAGTCAAATTTGTCCAGGACCTGTGAGCATGACACTCGCTCCACAGAAGAAATTGCATGGACATCGCCCCATTTCCAGTTCATGACAGCAAGCCAACTCCTTCCCAGTAGTGCGGGACCATCCCCCGGGACAATCTAGAGTGGCAACCTGTTCTCCGAATCTTTGTGGGTCACGGCTATCGTGGCGCTGCCTAGCATTGGAATGATCTCCTTTGTATATGTCCGTAGCTGTGCGTCAATCGGCAATAATTTTGGCCTCCTGGCCTTGGATGCCCACAACTTGTCGGACTGTTTGATACTCATCAGGGATTGGCTGGCCCCCATGCCTAGCTCCATTGATACTGGGATGCCATTGAGGAGCACTTTCATCATTATCAGTGGCATCCTGATGTGTGAACTGTATATGTGCTCCACATGAACTCGCTGAACTTCAGCTTCCAGTGATTTCCCCCAGTGTCCATTTGGCCTCGTAGGGCTTACATCGGGCCCGTCCTCTTCGTACATCAACCTGGCTGCAGGCTTCCTGCACATACGCGCCAAGTGACCGCTGACGTTGCAATTTCTGCAGGTATATTGCTTATACCTGCAAGCTCTGGCTGGGTGTTTGCCTCCACACCTCCAACATGAGCCATTGTTGGAAACAAAAGGTCCATTACCAGTCGATCATCTCTGACTGTCTCTGTAACTGTCCTTAAACGCACCATTGACAGGTGTTGATGGCCCCATTACTGGCCGCATTGTCCCTTGCGATGGCATGAATTGCCGTTCAGCTAGCCATTGTCTCCGTTGAATTCCCCCTTTGGGTTCGACTACATGCTCGGGCATGTCCAACTGCCTTTGTCTGCTTGGAGAACTGTGTGCCGCGTTAACAATGTTGACTCCCTGTCCATTTGCTGCATTTAAACCAAGATTTTTGTCAAACATCATTCTGGTCTCTTCCTCCCCTGAGATAAATATCTGGGCCATCAAAGCCGCCGTTTCCAGGGTCAAGTCTTTGGTTTCCTGAAAACCCCAGTGTGCCCGATGCCCTCAATAAAAAAGTCTCGCAGCATCTCCGCTCTGCATGCATCTGGGAACTTACATAGGCTTGCCAGTCGCCGGAGGTCTGCCATGAAGTCTGGAATGCTTTGCCCTTCTCGTCACGGGTGCGTGTAAAACCGGTGTCTCGCCATGTGCATGCTGCTCGCCGGTTTAAAGTGTTCCCCGATCAGCTTACTGAGCTGTTCAAAAGTCTCGTCCGCTGGCTTCTCTGGCGCTAGAAGGTCCTTCATCAGGGAGTACGTCCTGTATCCACAAACCGTCAGGAGATGAGCCCTGTGTTTATCGGCCGAATCCTGTCCCAGCCATTCCTTAGTGACGGAACTTTGCTGTAGTCTCTCAATAAAATTGTGCCAATCATCACCAACACAGTACATCACGTCTATGCTGCTCGTGGCCATGCTTGCGTGGTTTAAATCCCAATTTCTCGTCGCCAATAATATGTCCTTATTATCCAGTACAAATGCACACGAGGCCCATACTAGAGAGAAGGTCACTCTGTGACCAGTAACCTTTATTTGCCAGCACTGAAGTGGAGAAGATAGGTGGAGCTTCCCCTTTTATACCTGAAAGCCCAGGTTAGGAGTGTCTCCCATAAGTTCACCACCTAATGGTCAGTGTTCTCACGGTGTACAACTTAGGTCAGTTTATACATGGATTACAATGACAGTAGAATACATGACAGCTTAGGTATGTCAGACCAATCCCCTTTGAGGATGCAACCCTTTACCACCGATAATATCGGGTCCTGCTGGCCCAGGTCTTAACTTGTTGAGCCGTGACAGGGGTTCCTTCACTCTCAAAAGCATCCATAATTAACATTAGATCCGCCGGTTGTGGCGTTTCCACCTCCGGTGTGGGCAATGGCAACCGGCTCAAAGCATCGGCACAATTCTCTGTGCCAGGTCGGTGGCGAATGACATAATCATAGGCAGATAATGTCAGCGCCCATCTTTGGATGCGGGATGAAGCGTTGGTATTGATACCTTTTCTCTCGGAAAACAATGAAATGAGCGGCTTGTGATCAGTCTCTAATTTGAACCTCAGACCGAACAGGTATTGATGCATCTTTTTAACACCGTACACACACGCTAAAGCTTCGTTTTCTACCATGCTGTAGGTTCTTTCTGCTTTAGGCAAACTTTTGGATGCATACGCGACAGGTTGAAATTTCCCCGACTCATTGGCTTGTTGGAGTATGCAACCAATTCCATGTGACGACGTGTCACAGGCCAAAACTAAACATTTACATGGGTCATAATGTACCAGCAGCTTGTTCGAGCAGATTGGTGGCTTTCTCGAAAGCTCTGTCTTGCGATGCGCCCCTCACCCAGTTGTCGCCTTTTCTCAATAGCATGTGCAGTGGTTCTAGTAAGGCGCTCAATTTAGGTCGTAAGTTACCAAAGTAGTTGAGTAGACCCAGGAACGAACGCAGCTCCATCACATTCTACGGCTTGGGTGCATTCTTGCTGGCCTTGGTTTTCACGTCAGTATGTCTGATGCCACCAGCAGCGATTTTCCTCCCGAGGAATTTGACCTCTGGTGCCATGAAGATGCACTTCGAGCGTTTCAGTCTGAGTCCCACTTTATCCAAACACAGTAGAACCTCTTCCAGTTTGTTCAGATGTTCCTTGGAGTCACGACCGGTGATCAGGATGTCATCTTGGAACACGACGGTTCTGGGAACGGACTTCAGTAGACTTTCCATATTCCTCTGGAATATTGCTGCAGCCGAGCAAATTCCAAAAGGTCACCTGTGGTAAATAAACCGTCCTTTCTGCATGTTAATGTACATAAGTCTCTTCGACGTCTCGACCAACTCCTGTGTCATATAGGCCGACGTCAAGTACAGTTTTGTGAACGACTTCTCTCCGGCTAGCGTCGCAAACAAGTCATCAGCTTTCAGTAATGGGTACTGATTTTGTTTTGAAACCCTGTTGATCATAGCCTTGTAGTCTCCACAGATTCTGACTGTGCCATCACTTTTCAGCACAGGAACAATGGGGCTAGTCCATTCATTAAATTCGACCAGTGATATGATCCCTTTATGCTGGAGTCTGTCCAGTTCAATTTTGACCTTCTCCTTCATCATATATGCCACTGCCCGAGCTTTATGATGGACGGGTCTTGCATCTGAGTCCATGTGGATCTGCACCTTGGCTCCCATGAAGTTGCCGATACCCGGTTCGAACAGCGAGGGGAACTTACTCAATACTTGGGCACATGTATCTTCCTCTGATGACAACGCTTTTATGTCGTTCCAGTCGCATCTGATTTTCTCCAACCAGCTCCCACCGAGCAGCGTTGGGCCATTGCCTGAAACAATCCACAGCGGGAACTCGTGAACTGCACTGTTATATGACACCTTAATTCGTGCACTACTAATCACCTTTATCAGTTCTTTGGTGTATGTGCGCAGCTTGGCATTAACAGGGCTCAGCCTGGGCCTCATAGTCTTAGTATCCCACACCTTATTAAATGCCATCTCGTTCATGATCGATTGACTCGCCCCCGTGTCCAGTTCCATCGATACTGGTATCTCGTTAAACTTCACATTCATCAAAATTGGTTTACTCTTGGTTATGAAAACATAGAAAACAGGTGCAGGAGTAGGCCATTCGGCCCTTCGAGCCTGCACCGCCATTCAATAAGATCATGGCTGATCATTCCTTCAGTACCCTTTTCCTGCTTTCTCTCCATACCCCTTGATCCCCTTAAGGAGTACAGTCCATACACTTCCTCCTCTGGCATCTCAGATTGAGTATCCGGATCCGCGCTAGTCTGACTCTCATCCGCCACGTGGTGTGTCGCAGCTCGCTTGCTCATCTGCGGACACTTGCGCTGGAGATGCCCCACTCTCAGACAGCCTTTGCAACTATATTGCTTAAATCGGCACTGCTGGTGCCGATGATTTCCCCCACAACGCCGGATAGGCACTGCCATGTGCCGCTCTGCCGAACGCCGAATCAATCACATTTACAGTACTTGCCGAGGTTCGGTTCTTCACCGCTATTTGCTTTAGACTCCTGTCCATCGTCATACATGATTGAGCGATCTGGATGGCCCTTTTTAAATCCAATTTCTCCACCGCCAGAAGTTTGCGCAGGATCACCTTGTGGTTGATACCGATAACAAAGAAGTCCTGCAGCATGTCTGCCAACACCGTCCCGAACTTGCATGGTCCCACTCGACCTCTCAGGTCAGCAATGAATTCCGCCTCGCTCTGGCCCTCCAATCGAATGTGTGTATAAAACCTGTATCTCGAGATGATGATGCCGTCGTCTGGCTTGAGGTGCTCCCATACCATTGGACACAATTCCTTGTACGTTTACTCTGTTGGATCACTAGGCATGAGTAGATTCTTTATCAGACAGTAGATCTTTGAACCGCACACAGTGAGGAACAGCACCCGGCGCCGATCTGCATCGTCGACCCCCTTCATTTTGTTGGCCACGAAGTACTGGTTCAAACGGCTCACAAAATCTGCCCAATCTTCTCCCTCCACGAATCGCTCTAAAAATCCAATCTTGCTCATTTTGCAAACAAAGGTTCTTGTATTCTCGTCGCCAAATGTTATGTATGCAATAAAGGTTCAAACTGAGTACTGTTTAACTAAGCAAGATACAACCTTGGCTCTGCTTTATTTAGGCCCAAAGTGTCTGACGCTCAAAATGGCTGGCTTTTTATACCTGAGCAGCACCATGTGCGTGGCCTCCAACAATGGCGCCATCTGGTGGATACAAACAGGATGTACATACATGACAGCTTTCTCATCCTTGTCGTCCTCCTCCTCCTCCTCCTGCTCATCACCTGCATCGTCCACATCATTATCATCAGCCACTCTCATCACAGGCGGGTCTTCCATTACCAGGTGCAGCTGCCTCATGATGGCTAAGTTATGCAGCATGCAGCACACAACAGTGAACTGACCGACAAACTCAGGGGAATACGGCAAATAGTCTCTGGAATGGTCCAGCCATCGGAAACACTGTTTCAATATGCCAATGGTCCTCTCAATGATGCTGCGTGTCACAATATGCGACATGTTGTATTCACGGTCCGCTTCTGTCCAGGTTACGTGTAAGGGGTTCTTGACCCAGGTGGGGAGGCCATACCCTTTGTCTCCCAGCAGCCAGCTGTGCCCTTCTGGCTGCTGCTGCTGAAACATGGTAGATATAATGCTGTCGCGTAGGATGAACGCATCATGGGTGCTGCCAGGGTATCTTGCATCGACTGACATGATATGATGCACGTCATCACACATGAGCTGCACATTAATGGAGTGGAAGCCTTTTCTGTTCCTATACATCTTGGAATCCTTCAAAGGTGCTCGCAAGGCGATGTGGGTACAATCAATGCAGCCCTGTATCTTTGGGAAGCCAGCAATCCTGGAGAAGCCCACAGCCCTGTCATGGATTGCTTGGGCGGTCATGGGGAACTTTATGAAGTCATTCCTACGCGCGTGACCTGGCGAATGGAGACATGTGTTGCATGTTGAGAGATGGCGCACACATCCCCAGTTGTAGCTTGAAACGAGCCGGAGGCATAGAATGAAAGTGCAGCTCTCGCCTTCACTTCAACTGACAAAGTCCTCCTGATGCTTCTAGGTTGCAGGTCTGCTTTGACCAACTTACAGATCCCACTTACAACTTATTTGCGAAATGCAGCCTTCTGACAGAATCTCAGGTGGAGCTCCGATGCCTGTCTCGATATACCCAAGGTGGGCAAGGCCTCCTACCCAGCACGCTATGGGCTCTGATGTTCCTGATGCAATGATGTCAAATCAATTGTCTCCTACGTAGCACCAAGATGCAGAAGGCTTGCACAAGGTATGGCATTGTCACTATTGCCCCCATACTTAAATGTAACCTTTGAAAGCTCAAAATGGCAGGAACGCAGGCAGCACAGGTTCGCAGTTGTATCCTCCCTGTTTGAATAGACAACACCCAAAGGTCTTGTAATATCTCCTCTCTCTCTCCCCCCACCCCTTTACTAATTGGACTAATTGGAAGTCTTGTGACTTCTCTCTCTCCCTCCCCCTCCCCAGGCTCCAAGCCTTCTGATCGGCACCTCGCTCTCTCTCTCTTCTCCCCCACCCCCCCCTCAGCTTGTTTTGTAGCTGAGCCCCGAGACCCTGTTTCCGGGCACAGGGCTAATTCTGCCGGCTAAACCTACAACCCTCCAGGCCTCCTTCAAGATGTTCGCTGGTGGCGTGTGAGTGAGTTTAAAAAATGAGAAAACTTCTGAAATCCAACACATTTACACTTCTACGTTGACAGGTTAAAAAAAAGTTTAACTTTACTATTAATTTTGACAGTGTTATTGACTCCCTCCAATATCTTCGATTTAAAAACAATGGCGTCTTTCAGCGCAGATTTGTGAAAGTGCGCTGGTTTTCTTAACTCATCAGAAGGTTTTTTGGGAGTGGCCAGATACGCCGACCTAAGAGAAAAAAATGTTGGCCAAAATGCAAACAATTGAAAAAACCAGTGCCGACATGGCGTTAAAAAAAAACTGGCCTAGAAAAATTGTAACTAAGTCAGTTACGCTGGTGCAGATCTCAGGGGGAAACTTTGAAAAAAATAAATACGGCAAAAAAAACGGCACATGTCAAAAAAAGGGAAAATTGAGCCCATAATCCCCAATTCTGTTTTACCTGGTATTCTCTTTTCAATCATGGCAAGTCCTGTACCATGGATTTGGTCCTTTATCTTGGTTTCTCAATAAAAGATAAATAAAAATATTGGATATAGAGAGTAGAAAGGGAAATTATAAAATTACTGCACAGAAGGAAACCATTATAGTCATCTTACTTGTGCCAGCACTGGCTCTTCAACTGGAGCTATCTACTTGAATCCAGAAACTCCCCCATACTGCTGCCGACAACAGATGTCTGGCAACCTTACTGTGCCAGATTGCTCCCCCAGCTCTTCAGCAGAAAGGAGGATTTCATCTCCACAATAAGTTGGAAAATGGTTTGTGCTTTCGGAATGAGTACCCTTCTCCTCCTACTGCTGACATCAGAATGAGAACTTGTTGCAACCTCCTTCAGAACAAACCTAGGGCTTCATGAAAGGAGGGGCATTTGTCCCCATTTCCCATTTAGAACAAATGGATAGGCAGGTATATGTTAGGGATGCAAACCCCCTGACTCAGAGAAAACTTGAGTTATGGTGGCAGAAAAGGAATTAAAGACTGGTGAAGGGAAGCCTCCCCCACGCCGATGATATGTTAGAATCTAAGCCTGCTGAAAGAGTAGACAGCCTTCCCTAACCCTACACCATTCTCCTGTTCCTCTCTTCCTCTATTCTCCTCACCCCACACTCGATGTGGACTCTCGATATGGAATGCCACAGCAGATTGACTAGTGCCCCTTCAATTTCATAACAAGTCTCTTAAGTGGCAACTTATCAAATGCGTTCTAAAATTCAAACATAGAACATTTGATTCATAGGATTACATTACATAGGATATATGGCACAGAAACAGGCCATTCGGCCCAACCAGTCCATGCCGGTGTTTATGCTCCACTCGAGCCTCCTCCTATCTTTCCTCATCTAAGTCTATCAGCATAACCCTCTCTTCACTTCTCCCTCATATGCTTATTGAAGAGGGGAATTACAAATTGGCAAGTGGTAAGTGTGGAAACATTCCATAGGCCCAGCAAACCTTTCATTTCATCAACCAACGTTCTGGGAGGCAAGAAACAGACAGATAAAAGTTGTACTGCAGACATTAAAAACTGAATAACAAGATAAGGATAGAATAGAATGAACTATAATAACCTGTATTCGGAATGACCATTTAAGGCATGTAGATGCCAGATTGGCCAGCGCTGTACTAATCAATCATGTATTAATCAATCATCATGTATTAATTGTAACTTGCGTAATTACGTAATGACTTCATCTGAAACTGTATAAAGGACAACGTCTCTGGGCCCTCGTTGAGCATTCTTTTAAGAAATGGCTCCCCTGTCAACTTAGAAACATAGAAAATAGGTGCAGGAGTAGGCCATTCGGCCCTTCGAGCCTGCACCGCCATTCAATGAATTCTTGGCTGAACATGCAACCTCAGTACCCCATTCCTGCTTTCTCGCCATACCCCTTGATCCCCCTAGTAGTAAGGACTATATCTAACTCCTTTTTGAATATATTTAGTGAATTGGCCTCAACAACTTTCTGTGGTAGAGAATTCCACAGGTTCACCACTCTCTGGATGAAGAAGTTTCTCCTCATCTCAGTCCTAAATGGCTTACCCCTTATCCTTAGACTGTGACCCCTGGTTCTAGACTTCCCCAACATTGGGAACATTCTTCCTGCATCTAACCTGTCTAAACCCGTCAGAATTTTAAATGTTTCTATGAGATTCTCTCTCATTCTTCTGAACTCCAGTGAATACAAGCCCAGTTGATCCAGTCTTTCTTGATATGTCAGTGCCGCCAACCCGGGAATCAGTCTGGTGAACCTTCGCTGCACTCCCTCAAGAGCAAGAATGTCCTTCCTCAAGTTAGGAGACCAAAACTGTACACAATACTCCAGGTGTGGCCTCACCAAGGCCCTGTACAACTGTAGCAATACCTCCCTGCCACTGTACTCAAATCCCATCACTATGAAGGCCAACATGCCATTTGCTTTCTTAACTGCCTGCTGTACCTGCATGCCAACCTTCAATGACTGATGTACCATGACACCCAGGTCTCATTGCACCTCCCCTTTTCCTAATCTGTCACCATTCAGATAATAGTCTGTCTCTCTGTTTTTACCACCAAAGTGGATAACCTCACATTTATCCACATTATACTTCATCTGCCATGCATTTGCCCACTCACCTAACCTATCCAAGTCACTTTGCAGCCTCATAGCATCCTCCTCGCAGCTCACACTGCCACCCAACTTAGTGTCATCCGCAAATTTGGAGATACTACATTTAATCCCCTCGTCTAAATCATTAATGTACAATGTAAACAGCTGGGGCCCCAGCACAGTACCTTGTGATACCCCACTAGTCACCGCCTGCCATTCTGAAAAGTACCCATTTACTCCTACTCTTTGCTTCCTGTCTGACAACCAGTTCTCAATCCATGTCAGCACACTACCCTCAATCCCATGTGCTTTAACTTTGCACATTAATCTCTTGTGTGAGACCTTGTCAAAAGCCTTCTGAAAGTCCAAATATACCACATCAACTGGTTCTCCCTTGTCCACTCTACTGGAAACATCCTCAAAAAATTCCAGAAGATTTGTCAAGCATGATTTTCCTTTCACAAATCCATGCTGACTTGGACCTATCATGTCACCTCTTTCCAAATGCGCTGCTATGACATCCTTAATAATTGATTCCATCATTTTACCCACTACTGAGGTCAGGCTGACCGGTCTATAATTCCGTTTTCTTTCTCCCTCCTTTTTTAAAAAGTGGGGTTACATTGGCTACCCTCCACTCCATAGGAACTGATCCAGAGTCTATGGAATGTTGGAAAATGACTGCCAATGCATCCGCTATTTCCAAGGCCACCTCCTTAAGTACTCTGGGATGCAGTCCATCAGGCCCTGGGGATTTATCGGCCTTCAATCCCATCAATTTCCCCAACACAATTTCCCGACTAATAAGGATTTCCCTCAGTTCCTCCTTCTTACTAGACCCTCTGACCCCTTTTATATCCGGAAGGTTGTTTGCGTCCTCCTTAGTGAATACCGAACCAAAGTACTTGTTCAATTGGTCTGCCATTGCTTTGTTCCCCGTTATGACTTCCCCTGATTCTGATTGCAGGGGACCTACGTTTGTCTTTACTAACCTTTTTCTCTTTACATATTTATAGAAACTTTTGCAGTCCATCTTAATGTTCCCTGCAAGTTTCCTCTCGTACTCTATTTTCCCTGCCTGACTTGTATAATAAACTGCATTTACTTTAAGGCTAACGGACTCTGAGTAGTGGTTTGAAGTTAGCCCTTACACTTATGTAGCCTCCCCTTAAATGCATCTATACTATTCGCTTCAACCACTCCCTGTGGTGGCGAGTTCCACATTCTCATCACTCTCAACAACAACTTGTATTTATATAGCACCTTTAACATAGTGAAAAGTCCAAAGGCGCTTTACAGGAGTATTATGCGTTAAAAATTTGACATCGAACCGGACAAGTAGAAATTAGCGCAGGCTTGGTCAAAGAGGTATGTTTTAAGGAGCGTCTTGAAGGAGAAAAGAAAGTTCCTATTTGATTTCTGAATTCCCTATTTGATTCCTTTTATCTATGCACTCTGTAACTTGAAAATATTAAATTATTATGCACTATTTCTTTCTAATTTCCTCTCTCAATCTTTTATTGAAGACGTATGACATTTGTCAACCTACAATCCTTCGGCACAATTCTTGCTTCCAGAAATGGTAGGGAGAGAAGGTGAGCACTGATAAAGTTTTTTAGGGCTAGACTTTCCATTATTATCGCGATATTTCCGGCGTTAGTGGTTGTTTTATTTTTCAGGATCGCCGGAATATCACCAATTTTAAAAACCGCTAGTTTCGCCTTTTTAATTTGGGTGATAGCCCTAGCGATGTGAAATGGGAGATAGTGATGTATTCAGTTGTGCAAGGCCTACGTCCATAGCAATGGCCATTCTGCGCATGCACGTTTAAAAAAAATTAATTAACTTTTCCCGCGATTCGGGAGGTCAGGATCATCAGAGAGGGAGAGAGAGAAGGAAGGTTGTGTCGAGGCAATGGAGATGGAACATGAGGAGTTGGGAGTGTGATGTTGCGGAGTTTGCAGGGAGCAGGAGGGCAAAAACCTTTTCTGATGAAGCCAACGAATCTCTGGTCCACGAGGTAGAGACTCAGTGGGGCCCTAATGCAAGACGGCTTGGCCTCGTTACTAGGGACGTAAGTGGAAAAGGGGGGGGTTATGATGAGGAGTGGGGGGGGGGGGTTAAAGGTAGAGGAGGGAAGCATGGCCGCAGGTGGGGGGGCCTAATCTATTTTAATTAAAATTGTTGCCTGTGCTTGTTATAAAAAATTGTTGAATGTTGGGGGTGGTGGTAAGGTGTTTTTGTAGTGTTATCGTTATTTAAAATTTATTGTTGGGTGAAAAATGTTGTTGACTGTTGGGTGTGGGGGAGATGGTTGTTAATAGTTTGTTTATAATTTTTTCAAATCAATTGTTAAATTAACATTTTTATTGAACTTTACAATTGTTCTAATATCGTATGGTTAAACATCAATACAAGGGTTGCAAACAATGGCCAGACCAGGCAAGGATGAAACGTAACACAACTGTAACTGTCACCAATGTAACTTCACGCAAAGTGTTCATTTGTGAGCTGCCGACGCAACAATCTTGCAGCTGCGTAACCACCATGGGGCTTTTCCAGTGGTGTGGGGGCGGGGGTGGTGGGGGCATGGTTTCATCGCCAGGCTGATTGTCCTCCCTGAGGTCTTCGTCCTCCTCCCCTCACTCTTGAGGTGAACTGGCAGTCCCATCTGGCAATTGTTGTCCTCTCCTTATAGCTGGGTTATGTAACATGCAGCACACCGCAATGAACTCAGCGACCTGCTCAGGGTGGTATTGTAGGTTGCCTCCTGAGTGGTCCAGGCATCTGAAGCGCTGCTACAGAACTCCAATTGTCTTTTCGACTATATTGCATGTGGCTATATGGCTTTTGATGTAGTGCTTCTCGGCTTCTGTCTGGGGCTTAGGCAGGGGGGTCTTGAGCCAGCTGGCAAGGCCATATCCTTTATCCCCCAGCATCTAACCATGACCTTGTGGCTGACTCTTAAACAGGTCAGAGACAGTGCTCTCACGCAAGATGTGCACATCATGGATTCTCCCTGGAAAAGTTGCATTTACCGCCATGATTATTTGCTTGTGGTCGATAACAAGCTGCATATTCAGTGAGTGGAAAGTTCCGAAATACCTCTGCATCCTGTAAAGGTGCTCGCAGTGTGATGTGCGTACAGTCTATTGCTCCCTGCACCTTGGGGAAGTTTGCTATTCTCGAGAACCCCAAAGCCCTCTCACTCTGTGCCTCCCTGGTCATAGGGAAGTTTATAAAGTCCATTCTGCGTGTGTAAAGGGCTTCAGTTACCTATCGAATGCAGCAATGTGTGGCGTGCTGAGAGATGCAGCAAATGTCGTCTGAAAGGAGCCCGATGCATAGAAGGAAAGTGCCGCAGTAACCTTAACCTCAACGGGCAGTGTGGTCCTGATGGTGCTGAGAGGCTGCAGATCTCCCCTAATTAGCTGGCATATCTCACTGATGACCTCCTTTTGGAATCGCAGCCTTCTAACGCACGTGTTATCGGACAAGTCCAGGTATGATCATTTATCCCTGTAAATGCGTTGGGTGTAAGGTCTCCTCCTCCTCAGCAGTCTGCCACCTCTTTGATTGGGAATGCTCTTCACTGAACCTTTTCCCATCTCTATTCTTCAGCATGTGAGTAGTCATCAATACAGGTTGAGAAATTACAGGCCCCATCACTATAAATGCCCTAATCTGTATTCACATATTCTTAAATTGTCCTCAACAAATACAATATAAATTCGAAATTGACCACAATGTGATTAGATGATTTGCAAGATTCTAAAACGCCCTTAAAATCACTCAAGAATTACTTCAATGCTCCCATCTACTTCAAGCAGCCTTTTAGCAAACTTCCTTCGACTTCCTCCTTACAAAATGGCGTCCATACTGCCGGGTTAAAGTCAGACGAGTGCAGCTTTTCTTGAGCGTCTTTTTTGGTGAGCGATTATTTGAGCGCAATATGCGCGAAATGTCAAAAGTAGCGCTCGCCGATATTTGGGCGCTAG
The DNA here is from genome assembly GCF_044704955.1 of Pristiophorus japonicus. NCBI lineage: Eukaryota > Metazoa > Chordata > Chondrichthyes > Pristiophoridae > Pristiophorus > Pristiophorus japonicus. Next base: position 64,449,825 of record NC_091984.1, on the reverse strand, counting down.
TTTCCATTAAAAACAGTATCTGGGCCTTGCACGAGTGATGGCGTTAGATTTTATTTTAAAAAATAGGCCGGGCGATTCAGCTCATTCCTGTATGCTGTAAGTTGCGCCAGCGATAAATGGGTTATAAATGAGCGCTAGTTTCCATTTATCATCAAATATGGGTGATAAACAGCATCTTGAAGCTAAATGGGCAAGTATGTGCCGAAAGTCTAGCCCTTAATAAAAAATCTTTTTTAGGTCTGATGTGGCAGTTTAGATTTTAAAATTACAGTAACAAAACGATTCCTGATGTTTGAGTAGGTAATTTTTGTTTATTACATGTAGGACTAGTGCAGGGGATTGAAAACTAACAAATTCAGTTCTGCCCAGGGAAACAGAAGTTTTGAGGAGCCGGTTAGCAACCTCGGGTTTAAAACCCAAGTAATTTGGCTGACTGATCAGCCACCTAAGAACTCATTTTTAGAGTGGAAGCAAGTCTTCCTCGATTCCGAGGGACTGCCTATGATGATGAATTTGGTTGATCTTTAGAGAGGCATCAAAACAGATCAACAAAAAATTAGTCCGCGTCACTGTAAATACAAACTAATCAGTGTGTAAACCTGACCCTTTAAAAAAAAATCTCCAGCAAAGATAAATTCCCAGTCTCCTCCCCACAGCCCAATCCTTTTTCCAATGAGCAGCGAGCGCTGACGTAGCGGTGGGTTTGTTTTCATTCCCTGAAGATGGCGTCGATCATGGAAGGGCCGCTCAGCAAGTGGACCAACGTCATGAAAGGTTGGCAGTACCGCTGGTTCGTGCTGGACTACAATGCCGGTTTACTCTCCTACTACACGGTGAGTGGAGCTGGAGGTGGCATAACCACCTCGGGAGCTGGTGCTGTGGACGGCTTAGTGCCGTACGCTCTGCGAGGCTTTTTCTCGCCTCTCGTTCTCTCTCACCCCGCTTGCCTTCATAGTCCCGCCCCTCGTGGGTTGGGCCAGGGAATGTGTGAGTGACGACGCAACTGACCAATTGGAACCAAGACTACCCACGTTGTCCTGCCAACTGAATTGTGGCGACCAATCAGCGTACAGCAAAGGGGCGGGACTTGTAAAGGGTGAGGTTAGTAGGTTAGGTTATTCGGCGGTATGGTAACCGTGTTGGCCTACCAGGCAGTGGCTTTGTGAGACAGTGGTCGGAGTTTCCTCCAAGTGTGTAATAGTTCGGTAAACGCACAGAATCAAACAGGAATTTGGATCCTTATTCTTTGAAAGAGTGCACGCACCACAGGCTGAAGATATAACCTGGCCCGCATTACACACTTTGATATGTGGTTACTGTAGAGATAAATGCCTTGCTCATGTATTAAATGTATCTGAAAATGTTTGCTAAACCTTGTTTCCTTTGTTTATGAACGCACAGCATATTGATATGTTCTGCCTCCCCAAACAAAAGCAAAGTTTGATAAATACTTGTTCATGAAAACACGTTCGTAATATTTTAACAGTATCTATTTTAGCGATAACCTCATTTGCAAAAATATATATTAATTGTTCAATGCGAATCAGATTGAGACAAAATACTCCCAAGTAATGCTGCAAAATCTACACATTCTGAAATGTTAAGCAAACGAAGACATCTTTTATCTGTGGAACGTTGCAGAACTGTACATAGTTCTTGTATTTTACGGTGTTATCTAAGGACCTGTGTAATACATAAGCACGTTTCTGGAACGTTAGGGGGAAAACTGCCATATTAGCCTTTATTAAAATTACTACTGCATGTCCCATTTTGTGGGTTAGAAATGGCAGGCTGACTTTTTCTATTTTCCAGCTTCTTTTGATCTGGTGCAAGGTGAGCACAAATCATCACTCTTCAGTTTCTCCATGTGGAGAAGTAAGCACTTACTAAATTTAATTATCTGAATGCGTGTGTGTGCACAATATATATCTATCTGTTAATGATTAAAAATGGTGAGTGGTCTGAAGATTTCAAAGGTACAGTGCCTGTAGATGACAGTGAATGTAATTTTAAATTATTAAATGAGAATGGGACAGCACCTAATAGAATGGTTACAGCACAGAAGGAGACCATTCGGCCCATCGAGCACATACCGGCTCTCTGCAAGAGCACTTCAGCAAGTCCCACTTTGCACCCACTCCGCACCCTTTCCTTAAACGTTGCAACCGACTCAACTTCAACTTGGGATAAAGTTTTCCGTATTTGAATAACCCTGTATGTTGGGAAATGAAATCCTCTCAGCCCTATTTACGTGCCTGGTACTTATCCTGAGTTTGGGTTTATGTTGCACATTTGAGGGAAGGCAGGATTGGGATTGAGGTCCTCAACTAAAAGCTCTGAGTAAATCTGCCCCAGAGGATCTTGTATTAATGTTATGTGACAGCCAGAAAAAGCACCCTCAGTAATCCACAAGTAGCAGAAGAGAAGTCACAAAAGCCAGAACAATAATGATGTGTAATACAATCATGTGGAAATGTGAATTAAAACCAATTGGAAGCAGTGAAATTGGAGCAGTGTAAATGCAGAAGCAGTCGCTGATCAGTTTTCAAGCAAGCGACACTCTTTTGGATATCACTGATGGCAAAGACATAAAGCGACACTTGAACCCAAAAGCCCAACAGTTAGTTAAAAATGTGAAAACACCCCAAAGCTCACTCATCGCTCATAGGTGGTCCCTCGAACGAGGATGCCTTACTTCCACAAGAGCTCACAGATGTTTCAATGAAGGACCTGATGTTCCAGTCCTGAACTCCAATTGAGGGGGTGGAAGATGCCTAGCGTGGATTTTTTTAAAGTATGGTGACCGTTACACATCAGCCACCACACGGACCTGACAAAGCTAGGCTTTTATCCGGTGGCAAGGGTTAACCAGGACAACTGGAGATCTGCTCTGCTGCCCCTGGGCCCTCGGCTCTTCTGGACCCCATACCCTCATTCACCACACCTCTGCCATGATCTCTCGCCGTACCTCCGCCACAAATATTCGCCGCACCTCTGCCACGATCCTCCTCCGCCACAAAAACACAACACCTCCGCCACGATCTCCTGCCGCACCTCCGCAACAAACATTCGCCGAACCTCCGTCACGATCACTCACCAAATCTCAGCTACGATTCGTCATCACTCCTTCGCCCCGATCACTCATCGCAAGTCCGCCACGACCTTCCCGCTCCTCTGCTGTACCAGGGCCCCGCCGATGCTCCTGCCCACGCTCCAAATGGTGACCTGGGTCCTGATGACGTCATCCAGTCGCCTAGCTCGAAGCCATCGAGCATTTGTGTCGGCTCACGCTGAAGCTGCAGTAGCATGCTCCAGTTCTTTTTATAGCCCCGACCTGTAGAGATGTTCTCTCGCAGTTTGGGGTGGCCCACGATGTCCCAGGGCCTTGCGCTCCAGCTCTTTTTATAGCCCCGACCTGCAGAGAATCCCCAAAGCACACCTGTTATGGAAGCTCTCCGATGAGCCGAACCTAGCCCCCGCAGCAGACATGAGTTGTAACATTGATAATCACGATGAATATGCTTCCATGTATCTACATGGATATCTTGGAGAAGGTCGTTCCTACTCCTTCATGGAGCAATAATTCCTGTATCTAACACAGTATTCACACTCATTACTTCCTCTCACCCATGAGCAGTAATTGAAACATAGAAAATAGGTGCAGGAGTAGGCCATTCGGCCCTTCGAGCCTGCACCACCATTCAATGAGTTCATGGCTGAACATGCAACTTCAGTACCCTATTCCTGCTTTCTCGCCATACCCCTTGATCCCCCTAGTAGTAAGGACTTCATCTAACTCCCTTTTGAATATATTTAGTGAATTGGCCTCAACTACTTTCTGTGGTAGAGAATTCCACAGGTTCACCACTCTCTGGGTGAAGACGTTTCTCCTCATCTCGGTCCTAAATGGCTTACACCTTATCCTTATACTGTGACCCCTGGTTCTGGACTTCCCCAACATTGGGAACATTCTTCCTGCATCTACTTTGTCTAAACCCGTCAGAATTTTAAACGTTTCTATGAGATCCCCTCATTCGTCTGAACTCCAGTGAATACAAGCCCAGTTGATCCAGTCTTTCTTGATATGTCAGTCCTGCCATCCCGGGAATCAGTCTGGTGAACCTTCGCTGCACGCCCTCAAGAGCAAGAATGTCCTTCTTCAAGTTAGGAGACCAAAACTGTACACAATACTCCAGGTGTGGCCTCACCAAAGCCCTGTACAACTGTACTAACACCTCCCTGCCACTGTACTCAAATCCCCTCGCTATGAAGGCCAACATGCCATTTGCTTTCTTACCGCCTGCTGTACCTGCATGCCAACCTTCAATGACTGATGTACCATGACACCCAGGTCTCGTTGCGCCTCCCCTTTTCCTAATCTGTCACCATTCAGATAATAGTCTGTCTCTCTGTTTTTACCACCAAAGTGGATAACCTCACATTTATCCACATTATACTTCATCTGCCATGCATTTGCCCACTCACCCAACCTATCCAAGTCACTCTGCAGCCTCATAGCATCCTCCTCACAGCTCACACTGCCACCCAACTTAGTGTCATCCGCAAATTTGGAGATACTACATTTAATCCCCTCGTCTAAATCATTAATGTACAATGTAAACAACTGGGGCCCCAGCACAGTACCTTGCGGTACCCCACTAGTCACTGCCTGCCATTCTGAAAAGTACCCATTTACTCCTACTCTTTGCTTCCTGTCTGACAACCAGTTCTCAATCCACGTCAGCACACTACCCCCAATCCCATGTGCTTTAACTTTGCACATTAATCTCTTGTGTGGGACCTTGTCGAAAGCCTTCTGAAAGTCCAAATACACCACATCAACTTGTTCTCCTTTGTCCACTCTACTGGAAACATCCTCAAAAAATTCCAGGAGATTTGTCAAGCATGATTTCCCTTTCACAACTCCATGCTGACTTGGACCTATCATGTCACCTCTTTCCAAATGCGCTGCTATGACATCCTTAATAATTGATTCCATCATTTTACACACTACCGATGTCAGGCTGACCGGTCTATAATTCCCTGTTTTCTCTCTCCCTCCTTTTTTAAAAAGTGGGGTTACATTGGCTACCCTCCACTCCATAGGAACTGATCCAGAGTCAATGGAATGTTGGAAAATGACTGCCAATGCATCCGCTATTTCCAAGGCCACCTCCTTAAGTACTCTGGGATGCAGACCATCAAGCCCTGGGGATTTATCGGCCTTCAGTCCCATCAATTTCCCCAACACAATTTCCGACTAATAAGGATTTTCCTCAGTTCCTCCTTCTTACTAGACTCTCTGACCCCCTTTATATCCGAAAGGTTGTTTGTGTCCTCCTTAGCGAATACCGAACCAAAGTACTTGTTCAATTGGTCTGCCATTTCTTTGTTCCCAGTTATGACTTCCCCTGATTCTGATTGCAGGGGACCTACGTTTGTCTTTTCTAACCTTTTTTTCTTTACATATCTATAGAAGCTTTTGCAGTCCATTTTAATGTTCCCTGCAAGCTTCTTCTCGTACTCCATTTTCCCTGCCCTAATCAAACCCTTTGTCCTCCTCTGCTGAGTTCTAAATTTCTCCCAGTCCCTGGGTTCGCTGCTATTTCTGGCCAATTTGTATGCCACTTCCTTGGCTTTAATACTATCCCTGATTTCCCTTGATAGCCACGGTTGAGCCAACTTCCCCTTTTTATTTTTACGCCAGACAGGTATGTACAATTGTTGTAGTTCATCCATGCGGTCTCTAAATGTCTGCCATTGCCCATCCACTGTCAACCCCTTAAGCATCATTCGCCAATCTATCCAAGCCAATTCACGCCTCATACCTTCAGAGTTACCCTTCTTTAAGTTCTGGACCATGGTCTCTGAATTAACTGTTTCATTGTCCATCCTAAAGTAGAATTCCACCATATTATGGTCACTCTTCCCCAAGGGGCCTCGCACAACGAGATTGCTAATTAATCCTCTCTCATTACACAACACCCAGTCTAAGATGGCCTCCCCCCTAGTTGGTTCCTCGACATATTGGTCTAAAAAACCATCCCTTATGCACTCCAGGAAATCCTCCTCCACCGTATTGTTTCCAGTTTGATTAGCCCAGTCTATATGCATATTAAAGTCACCCATGATAACTGCTGCACCTTTATTGCATGCACCCCTAATTTCCTGTTTGATGCCCTCCCCAACATCACTACTACTGTTTGGAGGTCTGTACACAACTCCCACTAGCATTTTCTGCTCCTTGGTATTCCGTAGCTCCACCCATACCGATTCCACATCATCCAAGCTAATGTCTTTCCTTACAATTGCCTTAATTTCCTCTTTAACCAGCAACGCCACCCCACCTCCTTTTCCTTTCTGTCTATCCTTCCTAACTGTTGAGTATCCTTGGATGTTGAGTTCCCAGCCTTGATCACCCTGGAGCCATGTCTCCGTGATGCCAACCACATCGTAGCCGTTAACTGCTGTCTGCACAGTTAATTCGTCCACCTTATTCCGAATACTCCTCGCATTGAGGCACAGAGCCTTCAGGCTTGCCTTTTTAGTACACTTAGACCCTTTAGAATTTTGCTGCAAAGTGGCCCTTTTTGTTTTTTGCCTTGGGTTTCCTTGCCCTCCACTTTTACTCATCACCTTTCTGTCTTTTGCTTCTGTCTCCAATTTGTTTCCCTCTGTCTCCCTGCATTGGTTCCCATCCCCCTGCCATATTAGTTTAACTCCTCCCCAACAGCACTAGCAAACACTCCGAGGACATTGGTTCCGGTCCTGCCTAGGTGCAGACCGTCCGGTTTGTACTGGTCCCACCTCCCCCAGAACTGGTTCCAATGCCCCAGGAATTTGAATCCCTCCCTGCTGCACCACTGCTCAAGCCACGTATTCATCTGAGCTATCCTGCGATTCCTACTCTGACTAGCACGTGGCACTGGTAGCAATCCGGAGATTACTACTTTTGAGGCCCTACTTTTTAATTTAGCTCCTAGCTCCTTAAATTCGTCTCGGAGGACCTCATCCCATTTTTTATCTATATCGTTGGTACCAATGTGCACCATGACAACTGGCTGTTCACCCTCCCTTTTCAGAATATCGTGCACCCGCTCCGAGACTCCATGACCCTTGCCAGTTCTGTAAGCAAACATGTGTTCGTGTCCCCTCACAAAAACAGCATTAATTCTTGGATCTTACATAAAGCACAAATACACACCCAAACTTCCCTCACTTGCACTAAATATTAATTCCTGGATCTCACAGCAAACGCACATTAATCCTTCGAATGCCCTCCCTAGGAGAAATTCTAGTATTGGAAGAGGCACCCAAATGAAATACTCAAACTGAGTATACATTTTGAGATCATAGAAATTTACAGCACAGAAGGGGCCCATCGTGTCCGCGCCGACCGACCAAGAGCTATCCAGCCTAATCCCACTTTCGAGCTCTTCGTCCGTAGACCTGTAGGTTATTGCACTTTAAGTGCACATCCAAATATTTTTAAAATGTGGTGAGGCGTTCTGCCTCTACCACCCTTTTAGGCAGTGAGTTCCAGACCCCCATCACCCTCTGGGTGAAGACATTTCTCCTCATCTCCTCTAAACTTCCTCTCAATTACTTTAAATCTATACCCCCTGGTTGTTGACCCCTCTGCTAAGGGAAACATGTCTTTCCTATCCACTCTATCCAGGCCTCTCATCATTTTATACACTTCAATCAGGTCTCCCCTCAGCCGCTTCTGTTCCAAAGAAAACAGACCCATCATCTCCAATCATTCCTCATAGCCAAAATTCTCCAGTCCAGGCAACATTCTTATAAATCTCCTCTACACCCTTTCCAGTGCAGTCCCCAGTTCTTAATTTGATTTCCCTACCCCAATGATGTGAGATAGTACGACTTATACTAAGATAGTTCATGATCATAAATGAAAGGTCAAAATGTTGAGGTGCACAATGCTTTGAGAGTTGGGGAGGGCTGGGTGAGTGAAATACTTCAGGTTAAATCCACTTCTCTTTCCCCAACCTTAATGTAATTTTAGTTGAGTAAAAATCAACAGTAAAAATATGCTCCTATCTGCATAAACATTTCAAATGTTCAGTCATTGAGCAGCTGCTATGAATGATATATTGGTGAAGAATGACGACTCCACTATATGTGATGGGCCTCATCATCATAGGCTGTCCCTTGGAATCTAGGGCCTAGGAGAGCACAAAAGACAGAACTGTGAGTGTGCTGGCATGGGAGAAGAAATAATTTTGATGAGATATAAGCGAGTCATGCTATGGAGAAGGAGCATAGGAGCAGGAGTAGGCCATTTAGCCTCTCAAGCCTGTTCCGCTATTTAATGAGATCACGGTCTATCTGCGAACTACAATGGCCAACAGTATAGAAAGCAGCAGAGTGATCGAGGAATCGTAGAATTTACAGTACACAACCACCATTTGGTGTATTATGGCTATGCCAGTGCCAGTTCTAGCTTCTTTAACTGAAGCTGTCAATTTCATTTCCTTGCTCTTTCAATGTACCATTTAAAATTAATTTTCATTATTTATCCAATTCTCTATTAAATTATGTTATCGTCAATATGTTCTTCCAGTGATAATTCTGGTTATTCATCTTTTATAATTTTCAATCCTTGTATTAAAATGAAAAAAAACCTCCTTTGTAGCTAACATCAAATCCTGAGTATAATTCTATCAAATCTTCGCTGTACCATTTCCTTAGCTCTAATCTTCTTCGTACAATATGCCCACAATTTCATGCAATATTCCAATTATGGTCTAACTAATATCTTGTACAAATTCATGATAATTTTCTTGCTTCTCTATTTAGTGCCTCTCTCTATCAAACCCAGAATTGCAGTTGCCTTTTTATGGTCTATTCTACCTGCACTCGCATCTTTTAAAGATTCATGATTCTGCACTCTGTTTCTTTACTGACCATTTAGGTTTTTCTTTGTCTGTATATTGTTAAAGGAGGCACTCTTCTTTATAATTTACTCCTGAAGTCAATTAGGTTCTAAGCATTGAACATCAAGTGTCACAGAATTATTCAGTATACAGTACAACCCAGTACATGCAATAATACCTAAACATGCACATAAAAGGCAGTGCTTATAACAAAACCTGATAGTTTGGTTGAGGATTCAAACGTGTTGCAGTTCTGAGGCTTTTATGAATCTAAACACTCATTACAAACAACAACAACTTATATTTATATAATGCCTTTATAAATAAAATGTCCCAAACAGACAATATTATACATTTTTCTTATTCCCTCTATGTAACAATCCACATAATTCTGCATTACACAACTATATAAAAGTTAAAATACATCTCTTAGAATTTAATTGACATGACATAAATAACTTTTTAGTTTACTTTACTTGAGCTCTTTTTTCTATAAACCGGTACAATTCCCTTACTTTGTTATCTTATCGTTAGTTTCATTCTGTTGCATTTAATTACTATTCTACCAAGTGAAACTTTTAATTATAAGTCTGTCTTTGATTCTGTACCAGTCAATCTCCTACCGGTCTCCCATCTTCCACTCTCCGTAAACTTCTTCTCATCCAAAGCTCTGCTGCCCATATCCTGACTTGCACAAATCCTGGTCACCCATCACTCCTGTGCTTGCTGACTTACATTAACTCCCAGTCCAGCAATGCCTAACATTTAAAATTCTCATCCTTGTATTTAAATCCCTCTATAGCCTCACACCTCCCTATCTCTGTATCCTCCTCCAGCACTGCAAGACTCTCAGAACTCAATTCCAGTTTCTTGTGCATCCCCAATTTCCTTCGCCTCATCATTGGCGACAGTGTCTTCAGCTTTCTAGGCCCTAAACTCTGGAAATCCCTCACTAACTCTCCACCTCAGTGCCTTTTTAAGACACTCCTTGAACGAGTTTTTTGTCATCTGTCCTAATATCTCCTTATGCGGTTCCTGTGAAGCGCTGTTGGAGATGTTACTACATTAGTGGCACTATATAAATGCTAGTAGTTGTTATTGAAAAGGCTGAACTCTTCCCCAACCCTCCCATCCTCAATGACCTCATCATCACTGAGTCCCAACACCACCTTGACCAGAGTTTAACTGCATTAGCATTATCAACACTGGCAACAAGAGCAAGGCAGAGGATGGGTACCCTATGACTTGTGGCTCAAGGTTCAAGTCAGGAGTGTGATGGTATACTCATCACTCGGATGGATGCAACTACAACAACACTCGCAGCTTGAAAGCATCTAGGATAGAACAATTTTTTTGCATGGCGTTCCTGCCACTGAACGTAATATCCACCTCTTCCAGCACTAGTGCACTGTAGTTGTAGGACGTACTATCTACAGAATGTGCTTTCGCAACTCACCTGTCTTACTTCAACAACACTTCCCAGCCCTGCAACTTCTCCCACCAAGAAGGACAAGAGCAGCAGTATCATAGGAACAGCATTGTGTCCATGTCACACATCATATTGACTTGGACATATAGCTCCTGAAGGTCTGCTTGAACAGGGAGAAAGCATCCTTGGAAACTCGACACTTCCAACAATGTAACTGCCTCATAGTTAATTCACTGGAGTGTAAGCCTTGATTGTGCGTTCATCAAGGTGTGCGACTCAACCTCACAAACTTTTAACCATAAGGCAAGAGAGCTACCAACCTGACATTACCATAAGAAAGTGTTATTGTTATCCTACTGAGTAAATTCATTTTTCCCCCTTCCCCCTCCCCCACTCAGAATTGTGATGGTTCCCATCTGTTTAAAAAAAATATATCTATATACATCTTTTTGCATTCAGTGCACCAGGTAACAATTCAATTCATATATCATCTGTTCTTTGCAAGAAATAATTTCATTAGATTTTTTGGTCGCTTGTATTTTCCATAAATTCCAATTCTATTTTCTTGCGCAATGCTTCCCTCTGCTTAGTGCAACCTCACAACAATGCAGCTGAGATAGAAAATTTTAATGGAGCGAGCGACTAAACTTGTGTTGCACCAATAATTGGCAATCCACTGCAATCTGTATGTATGTTGAAAGAAAAAGTTCTTTTTAAAACACTTGTCTCTGTTGCAGCAGATGTTGCAATTGATTAAAGAATTGACATTACTTATTCAATTTGAAGTATGATCAACAAGTGAGATACTAGCTGAAAAATTAAGTTTTAATCCAGCCTTTCCCCTTAGGTTTAGAACAATTGTCCATAAAATATGTACATTTTCTTCAAACATCAATGAATTACAAATACTTTTGTGATCAAATTTCAAAGAATGTTCAGTAAAATGAGCATGTTACTCATCAGAAAGTAATTATCCCGGTAATGTGAGCAGGATTGAAAATGGATACCAAAATGGGGTGATGGGGGAAAGAGGTATAACAAATCTGTGTGATTTTTAATCCCATTTTTAACAATTTCTATTAAACACTGTATAATATTTCTATTTTTTCTGAATTGAAATAAAAAGTTGTTTTTAAGATCCTAGTTGATGTCTTTTTGGAGGGGAAAATGTATGTATGAGGGGGTTGGAAAAGCATATGATTGGCAACAGAATAGGGTTAAAACTTGTAATTTGCATCAGTATTAGAAAGTGGTATTGTTAAGATTGACTGTCCACACCTCACAGAAGGATTGTTTTTCTAATTTCATCAAAGTTATGTAGAGAAAACTTGCCATCTCCAGAACACCTCTTGAGACTTTCTTGATTGGGTTACCACTATAAGGCATTCAGATGAACAGTTTTGTGATTTGAGGTGGGGGATTTCAAGAGTTTAACCAATCTGATAAATCTTATGTATAATTTGTTTTCTGTAAGTCAAAGTTTTGCAATCATCAGTAGTAATTTTATCTGTTGTAGTAAAAGTTTACTTTGGTGCTGATAACTTATTCCTGGTTACACAGACGCATGATTGTGATCCATAACTTCTCGTACAATCAATTCTTTGGTTATACCCTTTTGCACTTTCTACATTGTTACATTTTGAGATATGTTGTAATGACTGATCAACGGTCAGTCTTAAATCTTTAAACTTCTTGCAGTGTAATTAAACATTACAGGAGGGGTCAAGAGAGGTGGTGGGTGTCTTCAGCGTACATGTAGAAACTGGCGCTGTGTTTTTGGATGATTTTGATGCTGAGGGGCAGCACGTAGATGAGAAATAGGAAGGAGCCAAGGATAGATCCTTGGGGGGACACCATGCATAACATTGCGGGAGAGGTAAGAGAAGCCATTGCAGGTGATTCTCTGACTATGATTAGATAGATAAGAATGGAACCAGGTGAGTGCACTCCCACCCAGCTGACTATGGTGGAGAGGCGTTGGTGGAGGATTGTGTAGTCAACAATATGAAAGGCTGCAGACAGGTCGAGAAGGACGAGGAGGGATAGCTTATCTTTGTCACAGTCACATAGGATGTCATTTGTGAATTTGATTAAGAGCCTTTTTGGTACTATGGCAGGGGCGGAAATCTGATTTGGAGGAATTCAAACATGGAGTTCCGGGAAAGATGGCCACTGATTTGGGGGGTGGAGTGGGGGGGGCGGCGATAGCATGTTCAAGGACTTTGGAGAGGAAAGTGAGGTTGGGGATGGGACGGTAGTTTGCAAGGATGGAGGGGTCAAGGGTTGTTTTTTTTTAGGAGAGGGGTGATGCCGGCAGATTTGAAGGAGAGGGGGACAGTACCTGAAGAGAGAGAACCATTAACAATATCAGCTAACATAGGAACCACGAAGGAAAGTTGGGTGGTCAGCAGTTTAGTACGATTAGTGGGAATAGGGTTGAGGTAGCATGAGGTGGGATCTCGTGGACAAGATGAGCTCTGAGTGGGCATGAGAGGAGATAGGAGAAAAACTAGAGGAAGATACGAGTTCAGGACTTGTGCAGGGGAGAACCTTGGAGTAATTTTGGCCTGGTGGGTGAGGGGAAGGGAGGGAAACAGCAGAGATAGGTGATTGGATGGTCTCAATCTTAGTGACAAGTCCATGAGCTCCAGGAATAAATGTTCTTGTCAGCCATAATGGAAGACCAATAGAATGAGATTCTTTACCAAGATCATAAAAATTAGAGTTGTTGGAGAAAGTGAGTCAAAAGGACCTTCAGGATGAAAGAGAGTGGGAAAGTTATGAAATAAACATTTGGCAATGATCAGTTGAGATGGAGGTTGAACTCATCGAGGATAAGAAGTCGCTTGGTGCAGAGGCTGAGGGCGGAAAGCAGTGAAGATATCTGGGTAAGATACTTGGGTGGGCGGTAGTGAACGAGGATTTTAACAAGGCGAGATGCTCAGAGAAGGAGAAAGTGCCAGAGGGGTAAGGGGACAGACCAAGGTGTGATTTGGTGATAAGAGCCACACCGCCACCACGATGGTTTGGGCAGAGCAAGTGGTGGAAGGTATAGCCAGGCAGGGAGGCTTCATTTAGGGGGAAGGTGTCATCACCCATCAGCCAGGTTTCTGTTGATGCAATCATCCACAATGAGCTCATGGATGGCAAGGGTCTTGTTCACAAGTGAGCAGACATTCAGGAGGGAGATGCATAATCACCCAGATGATTCACCCAAGTGTTCAAGAATATAATTCCAGAGGTCCATACAATGACAACAAGATGATTATAGGACAGTCATGCTAAAAACTGCACTGGCATTTTTGGAATAGACTAGAGTTTTCAAAGATAGACAATTTGAGTTAACCTAAGCTTCTGTAACTTTTTAAAAAGTATTGAAGTAAGGGAAGTAAAAGGGTAACAGGAATCCTTTTTCTTAAGGATAGGGGAAACTCAACCATATTTCCAAGAGGAAGCAAAGCAAAGTGAAAATAAGGATTGAAGAGACAGCTTAGGACAAGGATAAGTTTGGGGCATATATCTTGAAGCTGATGGGAGTGAAACCATTAGGATCAGAGGTCGAGTGGTGCAGAGAGCAGAGGATCCAATCAATCTGGCAGGAATAAATGTTCTTGTCAGCCATAATGGAAGACCAATAGAATGAGATTTTTTACCAAGATCATAAAAATTAGAGTTGTTGGAGAAAATGACCTTCAGGATGAAAGAGAGTTGGAAAGTTATGAAAGAAACATTTGGCGAGGGACAGGATGATAGGAACTGATGCTTTTCAATAAAATTGTCTTTAGCATCTCTAATAGTTGATTCCCAAAATTATGAACAGAAATAAAGTTGGCTTAGGATGCTTCAGATGTATTAGGCAACATTATTTCGGAGATATAGTAGATCTGGCAGATGGAGAAGAGTGAGATGCAACAGCAGTACTGTTTAAAATTAATGTAATGCTGACTGCATGATAATTCCTCTCTGATGATTTTCTGTTCCCATAGAAAATAAGTTCCATCTTTACATCACTTCATTGAATATTTAGTGTTTCTTGACGAGCAGGACATGATTTCAATTGGCTCAATTTCCTGAAAAATTGCAGAACATACCAATTTGCCATTTGGAACGTATATTCCCTGCCACCTGTTCCCACTGTCTTTCACCAGTGGGAGTTGTTTCAGGAGTTTGTTTATTGTAGAGAAAAGCCATAATCGGGGTGTTCAGTGTCTTTTCACACGGGGTGAAAGTGATCATCGCTGGACTTGGGTGTTTATAGAAGATAGATATTCTGATGAAAGGTCATCGACCTGAAACGCTAGCTCTGTTTTTCTCTCCATAGATGCTGCCTCATCTGCTGAGTATTTCCAGCATTCCCTGTTACTATTTCAGATTTCCAGCATCTGCAGTATTTACTTTTGTATTAATGGTACATTACCCTGTGTTTCAACTAGTCTTTACATGTCCACAACCCTTATGACAATTAAGTTAATTAAGCAATGTGGCATCTCCATGGTTCCTGCAGTTCGTGCTGATCTTCGGGTTTTGTTTAAGGCTTGCAGTGTGTGCCAGATAAAAGTACTGGATGCTGCTAGAGCTGTAATTTGCATGGGTGTTTTGAATTTAAGCTGTAGCTGTGCAAAGAAGCTTGCAAATGTAAACACAAATTTTGCTAATTCATGCATGTAACAAAACTATGCATATCTATGGAAAACAGAACATGCAGTACAAGATATGACACAATGCTAATTGCCACACAGCATGATTGAAATCTGCCGAACAGCTAAGATGGTTTTGGAGACAATTGGACATTGTGCTTCTATGGCTGAAAGAAAATCTTATTCATGCAGTTGGACACTATTGCAAAAGATTGCGAGATTATCCGGCTGAGTTTAAAGCTCTGTGACATCTCTTGAGGCATTCAGCCATCCGTTTTCACAGTGATGAGACACAGCCATAGAAATCATTACATTTTTATTATTGACATTTACGCAATATCATCTACGATCAGTAAAATTACCATCTCCTATTCAAAAATTATCCACCTTTTTTTTTTCCCTTCAAAACTTAAATGACTTCCTTTTGTGCCAGTCACATTATCTCTGAAAATACTGTTTAAAAACTTCTGTCTTGTACATTTTCAAAAAATTAGAAGATGTTTGTTTATTTTTTTTAAATATTAGTGTTTTACATAAACGTGACAATTCTGTGATGGTTTATAGTAGCTGAGTATTTGTGTGTTAGACTTCTAGAAAATTTGCAAAGTGGAATGCACGCACGCAATTTTCTTGCAAAATGCATATTTTATTTAAATAGTTGATTTCCCATTGCATTAAAAGACATGGGGCCCAAGTTTCGAGCCGCGCCTAGAACGGCGCAGTCCCGACCTGGACGCCCGTTTCTCGCGCCACAAAGTGCGCCTAAAAAAAACTTCCAGATTCTCCGGCTCCCTGCAGGTCGTTTGCAGCTGGGCGCGGCGCAGCACGAGCTGTAGGGGGCGGAGCCAGGTCCCTGCGCTGAAAACAGTGCCGGGACCTCTGCACATGCGCGCTACAGTGGGCGCGCAAGTGCAGTAGCTCCAGGCGCCCAAAACTGTGTGGGAGGGGCCGAAGCACGCAGCCCCTAGCCCTGGCCGAATGGCCTCACTGGGGCTGCGTGAATAAGGCTCCTCCCACGCCCAGCTCCTGCTTCCTCCCGACCCGACTCGACTCCCGCTTCCCGCCCCCCGCCTCCGGACCGGACCCGACCTGACCTCCCTCCCCCCGACCTGACCTCCCTCTCCCTCACTCCCTCCACCCGACCCGAACCGAACCGACCTCCCTCCCACCACCCCCCCGACCCAACCCAACCCAACGCCACCTACCTGTAAATCTGGTGCTGGGGATGGGCCCTGCCCGAAGTCTCGGGCCCGTCTGGGCCTGGCCCGTTCAGCCTCCCTCCCCCTTCTCATTTCCCCTCCCCTCCCTCCCCCTTCTCCTTTCCTCCCCCCGTCCCCCCCCCTTCTCCCCCCGTCCCCCCCCCTTCTCCCCCCGTCCCCCCCCCTTCTCCCCCCGTCCCCCCCCCTTCTCCCCCCGTCCCCCCCCCTTCTCCCCCCGTCCCCCCCCCTTCTCCCCCCGTCCCCCCCCCTTCTCCCCCCGTCCCCCCCCCTTCTCCCCCCGTCCCCCCCCCTTCTCCCCCCGTCCCCCCCCCTTCTCCCCCCTTCTCCCCCCTTCTCCCCCCGTCCCCCCCCCTTCTCCCCCCGTCCTCCCCCCTTCTCCCCCCGTCCCTCCCCCTTCTCCCCCCGTCCCTCCCCCTTCTCCCCCCGTCCCTCCCCCTTCTCCCCCCGTTTCTCCCCCGTCCCTCCCCCTTCTCCCCCTTCTCCCCCCGTCCCTCCCCCTTCTCCCCCCGTTTCTCCCCCGTCCCTCCCCCTTCTCCCCCTTCTCCCCCCGTCCCTCCCCCTTCTCCCCCCCCGTCCCTCCCCCTTCTCCCCCCCCGTCCCTCCCCCTTCTCCCCCCCCCTCGCTCCCCCTGCGCCCCCCCCTCTCTCCCTCTACCCCCCTCCTCCCCCTCCCCTCGCTATCAGAAACACAAACACTGACAGAGTGAGAGAGACACACACAGACAGACTGACAGAGAGATAGAGACACTGACAGAGACACACTGGGGTGGGGGTGGGCATCCCAGCACGCTGTTGGAGGGCTCCCGGCGCTGCAGTCGGTAAGTAGAAAATGTTTTAGTTATTGATTTAAAAAAAAAATTATTTCTTATTAAATTTTTTTTGATTGATTTATTGGTTGATGTTTTTATCATTTATTATTGATGATGGCTCTTTATTTGTAAAACTGAAGTGTTTAATGTTTGTAAACTTCCCTTTAAACCCCCCCCCCCACCCATTCCCTACGCCTGATTTGTAACCTTCGCCTGATTTTCTAAAGTGTTGACAAGGTTTTTTCGAGCGTACAAAAATCTTCACTTACTACATTCTAAGTTAGTTTAGAGTAAGTTTTCACTGACGAAACTTTGAAAACAGGCGTAAGTGGCCGGACACGCCCCCTTTTGAAAAAAAAATTCTGTTCCAAAGTGAAACTGTTCTAACTGACTAGAACTGGAGCAAACTAAATGGCGAGAATTCCGATTTCTAAGATACTCCGTTCTACACCAGTTGCTCCTAAAAATCAGGAGCAAATCATGGGGAAACTTGGGGCCATAAGTTCTCCTGTTGCAATGGGGTCTCTGAATTTTAGGAGTATTTGGATGGACTGCTGTTTGGGAGAATGTTAGGGCAAGTAGGTTGTGAGAATAGGAAGATGGATGAGGAGCATGGTGGAAGCAGGTGGTGTCCTGAGGTTGGCAGAATTTTATGGGGGCTGGCTTTGAAAGCACGAACTGCAGGAGCCATGGAGATGCCACATTGCTTAATGAACTTAATTGTCATAAGGGTTGTGGACATGTAAAGACATGGAAGACCTAGGCACTGGGGTAGGAAATAAGAGTTGGAATGAAGTATTAAATAAAGTTTAACATATTTTCTGAAGTTAAATAACTAGAAATATTGGCGTGGAAAATTTGTAAAATGGAAATACATAGATGACAGCAGAGTTTGTGAAAAGAAGAGCCTTGCGATTCCTGATTCACTGAGGCAGAAAGGCATTGAGAGCTGAAGGCACAATGCCAGCTGGAAGGATTTGGTGATTGGGGCAAGGAGGAAAGAGTCTTTTAAATTTAAAACAAATATATTAATGGGATGTGGGTGTCGCTGGCAAGGCCAGTATTCATTGCCCATCCCTACTTGCCCTTGAGAAGGTGGTGGTGAGCCATCTTGAACCGCTGCAGTCCGTGTGGTGAAGGAACTCCCACAGTGCTGTTAGGGAGGGAATTCCAGGATTTTGACCCAGCGACAGTGAAGGAATGGCAATATATTTCCAAGTCAGGATGCTGTATGACTTGCAGAGGAACTTGGAGGTGGTAGTGTTCCAATGCGTTTGCTGCCTTTGTCATTCTTAGTGGTAGGGGTTGCAGGTTTGGGAGGTTCTGTTGAAGAAGCATTGGCGAATTGCTGCAGTGCATCTTGTAGATGGTACATACTGCAGCCACGGTGCGCCGGTGGTGGAGGGAATGAATATTTATGGTGGTCGATGGGTGCCAATCAAGCGGGCTGCTTTGTCCTGGATGATGTCGAGCTGCTTGAGTGTTGTTGGAGCTGCACTCATCCAGGCAAGTGGAGAGTGTTCCGTCACACTCCAGACTTGTGCCTTGTAGATACTGGAAAGGCTTTGGGGAGTCGGGAGGTTAGTCACTCGCCACAGAATACCCAGCCTCTGACTTGTTACTGTAGCCACAGTATTTATGTGGCTGGTCCAGTTAAGCTTCTCTCAATGATGACCCTCAGGATGTTGATGGTGGGAGATACGTCAATGGTAATGCTATTGAATATCAAGGGGAGGTAGTTAGACTCTCGCTTGTTGGAGATAGTCATTGCCTGTCACTTGTGTGGTGAGAATGTTACTTTCCACTTATCAGCCCGAGCCTGAATGTTGTTCAGGTCTTGCTGCATGTGGGCACGGACTGCTTCGTTATCTGAGGAATTGCAAATGGAACTGAACACTGCAATTATCAGCGAACATCCCACTTTTGACCTTATGATGGAGGGAAGGTCATTGATGAAGCAGCTAAAGATGGTTGGGCCTAGGACACAGCCCTGAGGAATTCCTGCAGCAATGTCCTGGGGCTGAGATGATTGGCCTCCAACAACCACAACCATGTTTCTTTGTGCGAGGCATGACTCCAGCCAGTGGAGTTTTTCCTCTGGTGCCCGTTTACTTCAATATTACTAGGGCTCCTTGGTGTCACACGGTCAGATGGAAGTACTAGATAGAGACATAGACACTTACTGATGCAGACGTACTGAGCATATGTGAAGAAGAGGGAAGAAGAAAACCCAAATGCAGGAATGAATGAGCATGCAAAGCCGAGGCACGGAACAGCAATGCCCAATCCTGCTTTTCTCACAGCTAAATGCTTTTTTTGCTCTAGTCTGCATGTTTAAACTTGACAATATCCTGTTTATTTTAAATTGGTTAAACCCTCCATAAAAATTCCAGATGGAGAAATGTCTCTCAGATGCATTATGTAGCTATGCTAATATCAAAAGCAATAGTTTCAGGCTGTTAGTAACTGCTTCTAGTTTGCCAGCTAAGGCGGTGGAAAGGAATTTAGAGAAATATTGTGAATGATTTCATTGGTAGCCCTTCATCATCTTTCTATTTGTGACTGGTTGCTGTTTTTTGATCATTAGTTTTCATATCTGCTTATGCTTTGTTCATTCATAGGTTAAGTTGTGATTTGATTTTATAATTGGGTGCAAGGTAATGACGTTTATTTTTTTGTTGTGCGTTTTTCCTTGGCCTTATGTACACCTTGCATGTGTGATAAAGTGTGGCACTATCAATTCTGACATTTTTGAATTATGTGTGTGGATGTGTTCTCGATGCAAGACTTTTATTTACATAGACATTTATTTACATCGACATTTCTTCTTTTTCTTCTTCAGGCTCCCTACTCTTGCCCAACATAAAGGATGGGTCTCCAGATTGCTTAAAGGTCTTTTTCTGATGTCATTGTATATCCAGCTGATAGGAAGTGTGAAAGAGTTGCTTGGGGTTATTTTTCTTCCCTACAGTATCACGAAGATGGTGCCACTTCTAATTAATTTAAAATGTATTGATTTTAAATAGTCTGAATTTTTTTTTGTTTCATGTGTTGCTGTAACATGTAGCTGCTACAGATAATATTTTCTAAATTGGTTTTGTTTCTTTCCAGTCCAAGGATAAAATGATGCGAGGTTCCCGAAGAGGCTGTGTTAGACTGAGGGTGAGTATGAGATATTGCACTATTGCTAGATACTTAGAATCTGATTGTCAACCCATCAAAAGAGATTTCATAACATTAGGGCCGTAGGTTGTCCTCGTCTATTTTTTGTTGTTTTTCTCTAGTCTCTAATTTTATTCCCATCATTCCCTGTCTGATTTCATCTCACACATGAGACCCCATTTCCACTTGTCTGCTGGCCAATTTACCTTCCTGGCTCCAAAGCTAGCTGACATTGTAAATGGTTCCTTCACCCCTTCATTACCTCCTTTCTCAAAAAAAAACGCACTCAACCCCTGTACTCTTCCAAATTACTGCCTTCATTGCCAACCTCCCATTCCTGTCCAAAGTACTTGAACTGGTTGTGGCCTCCTAAATCTGTACCCATCTCGCCTGCAATTCCATGTTTGTTTGAATCTTTCCAGTCAGATTTCCACAGCACCAAAATGGACCTAACGGAAGTCAGAAACTATGGGGTTGAAATTCCGTTTCTAACGCCACCCGCTAGTGCTTACCGTCGGCGGAGATCGGGTTCCTCAGCTCACGGCAAATTTAGTTGGGTGGTGGGGGCGGCGCCAAGAGGTACCGCTGTGCGATCTGCCCCCACCCATGTGGTGATATCATCGAGCGTGCAACGCCCCCTTGGCATCGTGGCTGCGAAATTAGATTGGTACGGTGGCCTTACCGGCAGGCGTTTGTACTGTCTGGAAAAGCTGTCGGGACATCGGGGATCCCGGAGCGGTAGCATCCAGAGATTGAGGTAAGTTGTTATCTTTAATTTTTTTTCAGCATTTATGTATTAATGGCACCAGTGGGAAAGTGTGGGTGTGGGCCCGTTACATTTTTGGAAACTTTGTTTTTTCTTCTTTTTTTCCGACTTGCATGCTGGCAGCCTACCGTTGGGAAATTCGGTCGGCCTCCTGAGCTACCGTTCTGTTAGCGCCCGAGGATGAGTGTGCAATGCCACTTTTAGCGCTGCTCTCTCATCTTTGGGCAGCAAAACTGAATTTGTCAGTTTGAGGCGATGATTGCCGGCTGGTGTTAAAATCTCCACTCAGCCGGTGTCACCGCCTCAAAAACGGCGATACCGAGGTTCGACCCCTATATTCTCTGAGACTGTGGTGCATTATCTTTCCTTGTCTACCTCAACTTCTGCAGCCTTTGATACAGAGTACCACACCAATGCCTTTCTGCAGTTGTCCAGCTTTAGAGGGGAACTGTCCTCATTTTGTTCCACTCTTACGCTCCGCATGTGGCCAGCACCTCCAGCAATGACTTCTCTTCCCAGCACTGCACGTTGCCTTTGGAACCCCTAAGAATCTATCTATGGTTCTGATCTCTTCCTCATCTACATGTTGCTCCTTGGCTACTCTACCTCTTCACTATCTCTCTTGATCCCTTTACTGCATCTGTGCTGTCGGACTGTAAACATTGGGTAGATCAAAGCCACTGCTTTCGGTCCCATTCTATCACTCTCCCTGGCTATGGTCTCTGGCTGAACCATACTGTTCACAACATTGGCATCCTATTTGAACCCAAGCTGAGCTTCCCCTTATTCTGTCCACTACGGGGCACAATGAACATGATCTTTACGGTGCGACAACTGCAAGAGAAATGCAGGGGACAACACCAACCCTTCTTTGACCTTACAGAGGCCTTCGACATTGTTAACCATGAGGGACTATGGAGCGTCCTCCTCCATTTTGGCTGCCCCCAAAAGTTTGTCGCCATCCTCCGCCTGCTCCACGACGACATGCAAGCCGTGATCCTGACCAACGGATCCACCACAGGCCCAATCCACATCCGCACCGGGGTCAAGCAGGGCTGCGTCATCGCGCCAACCATCTTCTCGCTGCAATATTCCACCTCACGCTCCACAAGCTCCCCGCTGGAGTGGAACGAAACTACAGAACCAGTGGGAACGTATTCATCACAACTATTGCCCGCTTCAACCCCTACTTCATCCATGCCTTTGTCACCTCCAAACTCGATTATTCCAATGTTCTCCAAGCCATCCTTCAATCCTTCACCTCAATAAACCAGCTCATCCAAAATTCTGCATATCCTGTCCCATTGCCTGTCACGCTTGACTTATATTGACTCTCAGTCCCTCTTCACCTCACATTTAAAATGTTTATCCTTGTGTTTAAATGCCAATGGCCTTTCCCACCCTATCTCTGCAACCTCCTCCATCGCTACAACCCTCTCCAAGCCCTCGTTTCCTCTGACTCCGGCCACTAGGCATCCCCCCTCCCTTCGCCCCATCTTTGGGTGGTCGTGTCCTTCAGCTGCCTCACACAATCTGGAATTCCCTTGTAATTGCACATTGAGAGAAATTGATAACTGTTACTAGATTGAGTACTATGAGGACATCTGGTAACCAATCATTGACGCCCAAGGTTCTGTTGTTTTAGGTGGCCAATTAGTAAGATGAATGTGAAACATTTTGTAATTATGACCGACTAGATGGATATTGGTCTCGATTGGAGTTATTCACAAACTGATTTTCCTTCTTGGCACATATCTGGATTGGCATCCAGGCTGATTCTGAATACCAATTTCTAGGTTTTTTAATAGATAGAGTAGCTTTCTAATTCATCCTTAGCTATAAGCATTATAGAAGCTGCCTGTGAACGTAGGAACTGGAGTAGGCCATTCAACCCCTGCAGCTTATTCCATTATTCAATTAGATCATGGCTGATCTGTACCTCAACTCCATTTACCTGCCTTTGTTCCATATTCCTTGACCACTTTGCCTAACAAAGTTGTCAAGGATTGATCTCCGTGTTGAAAATTTCAATTGACTCAACATCCACAACTTTTAAGGGAGCGATTTCCAAATTCTCACTACACTTTGTGTGGAAAAAGTGCTTTCTGATTTCACTTCTAATTTTAAGATTATGCCCTTGTGGTTTGGATTTCCCCTACCAGAGGAAATATATGAAACATAAGAACATAAGAAATAGGAGCAGGAATAGGCCACACGGCCTTTCGTGCCTGCTCCGCCATTTAATACGATCATGGTTGATCTGATCATGGTTGATCCGATCATGGACTCAGTTCCACTTCCCTGCCCGCTCCCCATAGCCCCTTATTCCCTTCTTGGTTACGAAACTGTCTATCTCTGTCTTAAATGTATTCAATGACCCACCTTCCACAGCTCTCTGAGGCAGCGAATTCCACAGATTTACAATCCTCTGAGAGAAGAAATTCCTCCTCATCTCAGTTTTAAATGGGCGGCCCCTTATTCTAAGATTATGCCCCCTAGTTCTAGTCTCCCCTATTAGTAGAAACATCCTCTCTGCATCCACCTTGTCAAGCCCCCTCATAATATACGTTTCGATAAGATCACCTCTCATTCTTCTGAATTCCAATGAGTAGAGGCCCAACCTACTCAACCTTTCCTCATAAGTTAACCCCCTCATCTCTAGAATCAACCTAGTGAACCTTCTCTGAACTGCCTCCAAAGCAAGAATATCCTTTCTTAAATATGGAAACCAAAACTGTATGCAGAATTCCAGGTGTGGCCTCACCAATACCCTGTATAACTGTAGCAAGACTTCCCTGCTTTGTACTCTATCCCCTTTGCGATAAAGGCCAAGATTCCATTGGTCTTCCTGATCACTTGCTGTACCTGCATATTAACCTTTTGTGTTTCATGCACCAGGAGCCCCAGGTCCCGCTGTACTTTGCAATTTTTCTCCATTTAAATAATAACTTACTCTTTGATTTTTTTTCCTGCCAAAGTGCATAACCTCACACTTTCCAACATTATACTCCATCTGCCAAATTTTTGCCCACTCACTCAGCACTGTAACTTGTCCATGGCCAATATATCTTTCCTGAGGTTTGTTCCCAAAATTGAATAGTACTCCAGATGGGGTCTGACCAAGGCTCTATGCAACTGTAGCATCCCTTCCTCACTTTTGAATTCCAATCCCTTTGGGATAAAGACCAACATTCCATTAGCCTTTTTGATGACTTTTTGTACCTGTGCACGAGCTTTCACCGATTTGTGTACATGCACGCCTAAATGTCTTGGCTCCTCCACAGCTCCTAGATTCTCACCAGTAAGAAAATATTCCAATTTGTCTTTCTCAGACCCAAACTTGGGTATACAACTCTGTATTCCTTTATCCAAGTCATTCATATATGGTGAAAATCTCAGGCCCCAATACAGATCCCTGGGAAATACCACTTGTCACATCCCACCAATCAGAACAAACCCGTTATCCTAACTCTACATCTCCTACCTCCTAATCAATTGCCAACCCATGTCACATGTCCAATTCCATGCACATTTTTGGTAACCTCTTGTGCATAAACTTATCAAATGCCTTCTGGCAGTCCATATAGATGCTCATCCATAGAGGCTCCCTGATCCAATATGCCAGTGACCTTCTCAAAAAATTCAACTAAATTAGTCAGACATGACTTGCCCTTCATGAATCCATGCTGATTCTAATCAGCTGATGCTTGTTCAAGTGCTCAGTCACTTTATTTCTGATAGATCCCAGTAGCTTCCCCTCAGTTGATAAACTGACAGATTTGTAGTTATCTGGTTTCTCCCATCCTCCCTTTTTGTAATTTTCCAATAAAAAAACACAATTCCTGAATCTAGAGAGCTTTGGACAATTATGAGTAATGAATCTGCAATTTCCTAATTTCTTTTAATACTCCGGGGCGGTAGCTGTCAGATCCTGTGGATTTCTCTCTGCTTTCCTGATGTTTACTTCTCACTGAACATAAGAACATAAGAACATAACATAAGAACATAAGAATTAGGAACAGGAGTAGGCCATCTAGCCCCTCGAGCCTGCTCCGCCATTCAATAAGATCATGGCTGATCTGGTCGTGGACTCAGCTCCACTTACCCGCCCTCTCCCCGTAACCCTTAATTCCCTTATTGCTTCAAAATCTATCTATCTTTGACTTGAAAACATTCAATGAGCTAGCCTCAACTGCTTCCTTGGGCAGAGAATTCCACAGATTCACAACCCTCTGGGAGAAGAAATTCTTTCTCAACTCGGTTTTAAATTGGCTCCTCCGTATTTTGAGGCTGTGCCCCCTAGTTCTAGTCTCCCCTACCAGTGGAAACAACCTCTCTGCCTCTATCTTGTCTATCCCTTTCATGATTTTAAATGTTTCTATAAGATCACCCCTCATCCTTCTGAACTCCAAGGAGTAAAGACCCGGTCTACTCAATCTATCATCATAAGGTAACCCCCTCATTTCTGGAATCAGCCTAGTGAATCGTCTCTGTACCTCTTCCAAAGCTAATATATCCTTCCTTAAGTAATGTGACCAAAACTGCACGCAGTACTCCAGGTGCGGCCTTACCAATACCCTATACAGTTGCAGCAAGACCTCCCTGCTTTTGTACTCCATCCCTCTTGCAATGAAGGCCAACATTCCATTCGCCTTCCTGATTACCTGCTGCACCTGCAAACTAACCTTTTGGGATTCATGCACAAGGACCAAAAAGAGTTTCATGCACAAGGACCCCCAGGTCCCTCTGCACCACAGCATGTTGTAATTTCTCCCCATTCAAATAATATTCCCTTTTACTGTTTTTTTTCCCAAGGTGGATGACCTCATACTTTCCGACATCGTATTCCATCTGCCAAACCTTAGTCCATTCGCTTAACCTATCCAAATCTCCTTGCAGCCTCTGTGTCCTCTACACAACCCGCTTTCCCATTAATCTTAGTGTCATCTGCAAATTTTGTTGTACTACACTCTGTCCCCTCTTCTAGGTCATCTATGTATATTGTAAACAGTTGTGGTCCCAGCACTGATCCCTGTGGCACACCACTAACCACTGATTTCCAACCGGAAAAGGACCCATTTATCCCGACTCTCTGCTTTCTGTTCGCCAGCCAATTCTCTATCCATGCTAATACATTTCCTCTGACTCCGCGTACCTTTATCTTCTGCAGTAACCTTTTGTGTGGCATCTTATCGAATGCCTTTTGGAAATCTAAATACACCTCTATCCACCATGTTCGTTATATCCTCAAAGAATTCCAGTAAGTTAGTTAAACATGATTTCCCTTTCATGAATCCTTGCTGCATCTGCTTGATTGCACTATTCCTATCTAGATGTCCCGCTATTTCTTCCTTAATGATAGTTTCAAGCATTTTCCCCACTACAGATGTTAAACTAACCGGCCTATAGTTACCTGCCTTTTGCCTGCCCCCTTTTTTAAACAGAGGCGTTACATTAGCTGCTTTCCAATCCGCTGGTACCTCCCCGGAGTCCAGAGAATTTTGGTAGATTATAACGGATGCATCTGCTATAACTTCCGCCATCTCTTTTAATACCCTGGGATGCATTTCATCAGGACCAGGGGACTTGTCTACCTTGAGTCCCATTAGCCTGTCCAGCACTACCCCCCTAGTGATAGTGATTGTCTCAAGGTCCTCCCTTCCCACATTCCTGTGGCCTGCAAATTTTGGCATGGTTTTTGTGTCTTCCACTGTGAAGACGGAAGCAAAATAATTGTTTAAGGTCTCAGCCATTTCCACATTTCCCATTATTAAATCCCCCTTTTCATCTTCTAAGGGACCAACATTTACTTTAGTCACTCTTTTCCGTTTTATATATCTGTAAAAGCTTTTACTATCTGTTTTTATGTTTTGCGCAAGTTTACCTTCGTAATCTATCTTCCCTTTCTTTATTGCTTTTTTAGTCATTCTTTGCTGTTGCTTAAAATTTTCCCAATCCTCTAGTTTCCCACTAACCTTGGGCCACCTTATAGGCATTGGTCTTTGATTTGATACTTTCCTTTATTTCCTTGGTTATCCACGGCTGGTTATCCCTTCTCTTGCCGCTCTTCTTTTTCACTGGAATATATTTTTGTTGAGCACTATGAAAGAGCTCCTTAAAAGTCCTCCACTGTTCCTCAATTGTGCCACCGTTTAGTCCTTGTTTCCAGTCTACTTTAACCAACTCTGCCCTCATCCCACTGTAGTCCCCTTTGTTTAAGCATAGTACGCTCGTTTCTGACACAACTTCCTCATTCTCAATCTGTATTACAAATTCAACCATATTGTGATCACTCATTCCGAGAGGATCTTTTACAAGGAGCTCGTTTATTTTTCCTGTCTCATTACACAGGACCAGATCTAAGATGGCTTGTGAATGATGATTCCATAACCAAAGAGCATGTTCTGGTACTCTGCTTAAGTAATCATTGTGCCTGTGTGAGCCTTGACCTTGAGCATTGGCGGCATGCTCAACATGGAGGCATCATAGCTAAATCTGATCCTGACATCCACACACACATGCTTCTAACATAGGTGGATAGCAATTAAACACAGGAACCGTACTGTCAGTCATGATCATATTGAATAGTGGTGCAGGCTTGAAGAGCCGAATTGCCTACAACTGCACCTATTTTCTATGTTTCTATGTACCTTGTTTCTCCCTTCTCTCTTTCTCTCACCCCCCCACTCCCATCCATCCCAGGGGCATTTATACCAAGTATAATGCCGTTAGTGCAGCCTTGGCTGATGCCCGTTAACTCAGCACAGACTGGCTGTTAAACCTGGAATCTTCCTCCTTTCGCTTGGCTCAGTTACTCACAGGATATATTTGCTGAGCTGTTGAGAGAGCAATTACAGATCTCTTTCTTACCCACATTTCATTTCCTCTCTTTATAATATTTCTGCTTTTTAAAACTACATTCCATTAAATGATTCCATTTTTTTTCAAATTATGGCGTATAACTAAATTTAAATGTCTAAATTAAGTTTTTAAGCAAAGAAATCCCAAATTGCATACTTCTGAATATCATGATTAAATTTATCCCTTAAATCGTCTTTTTGCAAAAATGGAGAGACCAACAAAAGCAGTCACTTAACATCAAAACTATTATTGATTTTTTAATTTAAAAGCAAGAGACAGAAGGCAGATGAATTTGGAGATTTGTGCTTTCTTGTGTTTATATTTAGAATAAACAAAATGGCTCCCAATTGCACATGTACCAGTAGCACCGGATTCCTGTATTCTTCTGAATTGCATTAAAATAAAGTTCACACTTAAAATCCTGATTTTCCCACCCACCCATTGACCCTCTTTCCCAACTGCTGCCTCCCACCCTCGGATCATAACCGAGTGGTTCTGCAAATGTATACATCCATTAATTTTTTTAAAGAAACTAAGACAGTGACATGAAAGGGCTTGAAATGAGCAAAACCGAAGGAATGTCGCTGACAAACCGAAATAGTGCTAGACAGACAATAAATAGACACCGCTGCAGATAAACTCTATACTGGTGCATCCTAAATAAAAAATGGTCAGTTGTTATGTTAGTAATACTCAGTGTGCTTCACTGGACTAGTAGGGCAAAAATCTACATCGAACAAATAGACTGGCGCAAAAATGGTCAAGCCAAGCAAAAAATATTGGAGCGTCAAAATATTTGAAACGTATGTAATTTCACTGGTAATCAAAGAAATAGCCGAGTGGGGGAAGATCAGGTCAGTGGGGCGATTGGAAAGGTGGGGGGGCGCGATCGGAAGGGTCGGAGGGGGGGTGAGATCGGAAGGGTCTGGGGGTGAGATTGGAGGGGATGAGATCGGAAGGGTTGGGGTGGGGGTTGAGATTAGAAAGACCAGGGGGTGGGGGGAGTGAGATCGGAAGGGCCGGCGTGGGGGGCGGGGGGGGGAGTGAGATTGGAAGTGTCGGGGTGGGGAGATCGGAAGGGTCGGGGGGTAGGGGGTGGGGTGGGGAGTGAGATTGGAAGTGTCGGGAGGGGGGAGTGAGATTGGAAGTGTCTGGGTGGGGAGATCGGAAGGGCCGGGGGCGGGGGGGAAGATCGGAAGGGCCGGCGGGGGGTGGGGGGGGGGGGGGATGGGGAGAGTGAGATTGGAAGTGTGGCGGGGAGTGGAGGGGGAAGTGAGATTGGAAGTGTCGGGGTGGGGGAGATCGGAAGAGTCGGTGGGAGGTGCGATTGGAAAATGTACCTGGGGTACGTAGAAGGAGGGAGGGAGGGATTGGAAAGACCGGCTGGGGGTGGGGGGGGGGAGGTGAGAATCGTGGCTCAGTGGGGTGTCCGGTGATGTGGGGAGGGGGAAAGTAAAGGCGTGGGCGGGCAGGAGCAGCTAAGCGGGATCCCCCCGACCCCCCATGTCTTGGTTTCATTAAACCGGAAGTGGGCGGGTTTGAGGCAGGTTGGGGTTGGGTTTGAAATTTTTAACATCCGACCCAAACCCACCTGTTTTGGGGGGTTAAAATTCCCCTCTAAATGTCAAAGCAAGGAGCATGGCCCATGCGGCCGGCCAATGTCGAGAGCAGCATCGGTAAAGGTGACCACACAGCAAAATGGGAAAACAAAAGATGTCAAAAATGATGGGGGAAACAAAACAGAAGTAAGTCACACCGAAGGGTCACCAGCCAGAGAAAGAAATAGCAGAGGATGAGGAAAGTGACAAAACCCAACGTGAAGCAAGCAGGAAAAGTGTCAAAGAATTGAAAATGCAACATGGTGTGACACATATCCAGACAACACCCTTCCGCTCAAGCAGAAACCAACTGGATCGACCATGGCGGGAGCACTAGTCAAACCACACCCCCCACCACCCGAAACAGAATTAGATACCGGATTCCTTTCTCCCCTCCCCACCCAAGAACACGATCAACACCAAACCCCATGTAAAACACAAATCACTGCTGGACCCCCTTACACACAGACAAAATCTGGTAAAACCCACCCTCCACTGAAACCTGAG